>NC_138033.1:12109570-12269747 GCF_964106645.2 Podarcis pityusensis | reverse complement strand
ACCAAAGGGCCAACCAAAGTTGTTAACCTTTTATTTCGGAGCGGAATTATTCTGCCCCCACCCCATGCAATCTTTTAGTTTGCTGGTGTTACACACCACCCCAATCTCTGAGTGGAGTCAGGTTCCAGGGGTATCAGATGTGCTTACAAGAGTCTGTTATGTTTGCTGGTGCTGATGGGAGTTGTAGTGTAACAACCTCGGGAGGGTTAAAGGTTTCCCCACACCTTCTCTACTGGTCCTCTCCCTCAGCCTGCAGGAGCCATCTTGGACAATCATTCTCTGGTCTATACAAGGCCCACCCCTATTCACAGAGTTTAAGATCTACTGAAGGAATATATATAGGAAGCATTATGTAGATGAACAATGGTCCATCTAGTCTAGCATCTTGTTCTTGCCATGGGTCCTATGGGAAGCCCCTAAGAAAGATCTGAGTGCAACAGCTCCCTTTCTGCAGTTTCCAGTAACTAGTATTCAGACAAATAGTGCCTCCAATGTTGCAGGAAAAAATATATCAATAGAGGATGGTAAACATGAATTTATCCAGTCCACTTTTGAAGCTATCAAAGTCGGTAGCCTTTGCTGCCTCTCGTAAGATGGCGTTTGGAGCAGAAAGTGTTGTGTTCATGTACCTTGACGCAGACCTATTCCTCCTACACAGTTACTAAAGTTTTCTAAACCCATTTTCCCCCTGTCTGCAGTGGCATCTCTGACATGTGAGTCTTGTTTCAATGAAGGAAAAGATTGCAAAAACGCCACCATTGAGGAGTGTGACGAGTCCAGTGACCAGTCCTGCTTCTCTGCCCGTGGAGTTGGTAAACTGTGTAAGTGAGAAGAATTTTCAACCTCTTTGATCACCAAAACGTACACCCCCTGACTCACTTTCGAAGGCCATATCTTAGCCACAAGCCATTGAAGAAGACTTTTCATAAAGAAGTGTTCTAGGTTCTGCATTGCCTGTAGGAGCAGGGAAGAAATTCAAGTCAGTTCATATTTAAAGGTGCGTTTACTCAATTGGCAGAGTAGTTGGAGTCAGTCTATCAGGTTCCCATCTCCCAGGCCAAGTGAAAAATGACCTGCAAGGCAGAGAGCTAGTCCGCCAGGATTCACAGCCAATATGGTCAACAAATATCCCACACACACCCCGCCCCAATGGGGGAAACCATAACTGCTTAAATCAGTATGACCCTGCAGATAGGGCCTAAGAGTGAAAATAACATTCACACTAAATGTTGATGGGGGTGAGAGTTGGAAACTGATATGAAAATGTGGAGAAATGAACTTAAAATAAGAAACCAAGAGAAACTGACACTGACATATTGCCCTTTCCTAATTGCCTGTGGTAAATGCTCCCTTTATTAGCTCCAGCATCGACTCTCATTGGTCAAGTTACAGGGTGGGTTTATTTCAATCAAATCAATTTCAATGATGATTTAAATCACTAGTCATTAAAACTTGATTTAATTATTATTTTTTTACAGAAAGACTCATTCTTGCTGGTACAATCTTAATATTTACGAGATGAAGGTTGCATTTTTGAATAATAAATTTTCAGAGTAGTTTTTACAATTATATCAAAAATTACTGATTTGGTTATACTATTAGAAATACATTCACAGATAATTATGAAATTTTTGTGAGGTTTAATAAATTAACTATTTATATTTGGATAACTTTTCTGCTGTACTTTACTGAAAAGAGAAAAATAATCATTTCATTGATAACAATCTATACAATTTATTTAACTAAAACAATAACATTATAGCATATGTATCCATGTTTGTTAACTGATGTGGTTAAATGATTTTTTAAGAAATACCTTGGAGGCAGTTATAGCACACATGAAAAACTTAAAACAAATCCTTATTTCCTGATGAGGATAGCCTTTGGACTATAATGTAACTTAAATAGAAAACTATCTTTAGAAAGATTTTTCCACCAACAGCATTTTTTTTATTAAAAAAAATACATTTTAAATTTTAAAAGTCCAATTTAAATTTTAAAAATTCTGATTTAAATTTAAAAATCTGATTATTTTGATTTTTAAAAAAATTATAATTATTTTAATCCACCCTGTCCAGTTACCTGGGCAGCCACAAAACTTATTTCATTGATGAATCCCTTCCCATGAAGCCTCCTGAACTGATCCCATTCAATAAGGAGAAGGGTGGTAGAAACCTCTGGACATTCAACAAATAGATATAACTGGATAAATCTCTTTCTGCTCCAAGCAGGGCCTGCTCAAGACAATTGGATACCTGAGGCAAACCATAAAATGTTCCCCACCCTGCAGACCCAGAAGAAAGGGTGACTGAAGATTCGGCCTGGGCGATTTATTGATATTTCGCCCCAGGACCGGTATGAGGGGCAGACCGTGATGACAGCTTCACTCAGCAGTAAATCGGTGGGGGAAACCTTGCCTATCCCGAGTCCTTCTGCCTCCAGCACGCAGCACACTGAGGAAAAACTAAACAAGCTGCCGCCTGGAACTGGAGGCAGAGGGACTCAGGACGGGTATCAGTTTCATTAAAGATATATCGCTGAGTGAAATCACCATCATGGTCTGTCTCTGGTACCGGCAGTGGGAGAAACAAGCTACATGATGAGGCTTATAAAGGTTATTCCTCCCTCCCTCCTTAAACTGCTTGGGTTAAGAGCACACCACTACCCTCGCCTCAGCCAAGCAATTTTGCAGAAACCCCAAATCACCAATGGCTCACATGAGCCAATAGTGGGTCGGGGACTCAGTTAAAGTGCTCCCCCTCCCCAGCTGCAAGTGCCTGGGTGGAGTGCAGGCTCTTGGCTGCCACCTGGCTGCCTTTTTCAGCACAGGAGGAAAGACGGAGCCCACTCTGCCAGTCGAAGGCAGCCAAGCAGTGCAGGCAGACCTGCAAGGGATAGGTAGGGTGGCTTTGCAACCTGAGCTTTGCAAATGACCACCCCACAAGGAAAGAGGCAGTGTTCCTGCACGGGCACCAGCGAGGCGGACGGAGCCTCCGAGGTGGTATTTGCTAAAATGCATAGAGCTCAAGATAAGGTATATTGGAAATGTTGGAAATGTAAGGAGAGGGAAGGAAACTTCTTCCATATGTGGTGGATGTGTCCTAAGATTAAAGCTTACTGGGATGTGATATATAATGAACTGAAAAAGATTTTCAATAATAATTTTAGTAAAAAAACTAGAGGCTTTTTTATTAGGGATAATAGGTGAAGAAATTCCCCAAAAGACATAAATATATTTATGTATGCTACCACGGCAGAAAGGATACTTTTAGCCCAGAAATGGAAGCAGCTAGAACTTCCAACGTTGGAAGACTGCCAAACAAAGATGATTGAATATGCCGAGCTGGCGAGACTGACCGGGGGAATACAAACCCAGCAAGACAAAGTGTTTGAAAAGGACTGGAGTTAATTTGTACAATATATGAATGAACACTACAAACATTTTAAAACATTTACAGGATTGATTTAAAATATTTTGTTAGGTTATGATTTGATATCTGTTTATAAATATCAGAAGTAAGTCTTTTAAGTATGGAGGTAAAGTAAATAGGGTGATTTAGAAATGAGAAGATAAAAGTGATTGCATATGGAAGTCAGGGAGGGGGACGGAAGTCAGTGCTCAATTTGAGCAAACATATATGTGATGAGGACATTTTATTTGGTTGTTATAAAAGAAAAAAGAAATTTTATTAAACATTACATTAAAAAAGAAAAAGGAAGGAGCTCCAAGATCCCTGCAACAAACAACAGGGACATGGGGTGGCTCAAATGGGGTAGAGGAACTGACGAGGAGGTGGCAGATCTTGCCTCCAAGGATCACATCACAGCTTCAAAGGCAGGAGCATTAGGCGATGCTTTTCTTGGTGGTCAGATCACCTGCCCCTCTGGATGCTGCCATATAAGGTGGATCCTTATCTCCAGGTCTAGTTATTTCCTTTTCCAATTCTTTCTTTTATAGCACTTTTGGGGTCAACAATGGTTCTCAAGTCCTGCATCAATACAGAGTTGTGTGATGCAGACTATTCCAGTGTCTCCATAACCTCATCAATATACTTGCACAGCAAGCTCTCCTGCTGCAAAACAGATATGTGCAACAGCGGACCTCCTGAAAGTAAGTATCATCATCAGGAAAGATGATCTCACAAAACTCATGTAATTAGGGAGGTCAAAGAAAGACAAACAAGTTTTTGGCAGTATCCTGATGTCAGGGACTGGCTAGACAAGGAGGAGTGGTGGCAGCCAGACACTCCAGGAGGTGCCTGAGGGTGACACTAGGAAAGAATATTTCAAACCTGATTCAGACTGGTGGGACAGGGAGGAGCCACTGACAGAGGGAATCAGCAGGGAAGCATTGGAGCCATAGTATGGGGGTGGCAGGAACTAATAGAACAAAACCCAAAATCTCAATAAGAAGATTACCTGAACAACATGCAGCATCTATTAGCAAGAAATACAAGGGAGCATCACAGTTTTACCTTAGTCCTAGAAACACCCCTCCCATAATGTTACTCACAGTTCCTCTCCTGCAGCAGCTTCTGGTATTTACATCCTATGCTTTCCTCCAAAACGCTTGAGCCCCCGCTCACCATTTTAACCTCAAAATATCCAGTGAAATAGGTTAAGCTGAGAGATGGTTCCTGGCCCCAGACCACTCACCAAGTGTCATGGCTACAGTGGAATTTGAACCCTGGTTTCCTAGATTCTAGTCCAACCCTCTAACCACTACAACTCACTGCCTCATTGGTTTCCCAGAGTTCTAGCCCCCAAACCTAGAGTGACCCATTTTCTTTGATGCATTTGTAGAGATATTTTTAGTGGGACAGGCCTCTGTCCTTCTTGTATGGAACTGATTTCTTTTAGGTTTCCATTCAGGGAATTAATATCTTCAGGTTAAAGCAAATGCTAAGAAAGATATAGTCGATGCAGTGGGCTCCAGTGCCACCTAATTACTAAGCTATAGAGGAGCACTATCTACACAAAAGGGAGAAGAACCAGGTGGTGCAAAGAATAAAAAGTTTTAAAAATTGCCCTGAAGGAAATGTGGCCCTCACTGAAACAATTAATACGAAGGTTCCATCTTTAAGCCCCGGCTAGGCTCCTTGCGTACACCAGCTGATGACGCAGGCCTGTATCACCATCCTGTTCAAACTAGAGACAGAA
This sequence comes from Podarcis pityusensis, assembly GCF_964106645.2. Taxonomy (NCBI): domain Eukaryota; kingdom Metazoa; phylum Chordata; class Lepidosauria; order Squamata; family Lacertidae; genus Podarcis; species Podarcis pityusensis. The sequence goes on along the minus strand of NC_138033.1, from coordinate 12,264,587 downwards.
GCTAGAGTTGGGATTTGAACCAAGAACCCCAAAGCTGGAAGCTGCGCTGAGCTGGAGCCTGGCTAAGTGAGCTACCATGAATTGCATACTGCAGAGGAAGATAGGAATAACACCACACCAGTCCTGGTGTTCCTTGGTTTGGTAGTCATTAGTTTGTTCACAGGCTGCAATAATGGATGTTTTTAGCTTGATCCAGTGTACATCGATCTTATCATGGAATTCTGAAAGCAGACTCCTTAAGAGTCATTTGGAAGCAATCCCACTTAATGGGATCTTGAAGGACTTGAGTGTTCATTTTGTGCCTTGGTTTCCTTCCTTGAAGCTGGCATTAAGGTATAATTTGATAGCCACCGTGGAGTGTATTAGTCAGTGATCTGTCCAGCAGTTGTCGGTACTTGTCATAGCTCCTGTAAGGAGCACATCATGGCGATCTTTAGCACAGACGATGACGTAGTCTAAGAGGTGCCAGTGGTTTGATCAAGGATGCCACCATGAAGTTTAAAATTAATTTTTCTGTCAAAAGAGTGTGTTGGTAATAACAAGGTTGTACACTGCACATATTGTCAAAAGTAAGATTCTGTTCTGTTGCTGTTTTCAATTCCTTCTTTTCCAATAGTCCCAGGCCACAGATCGAAATCTCGCCCAACCCCTGCATTAAAATCACCCAGGAGGATGAGTTTATTTTCCTTATAGTTTCTGAGAGTAAAATTTTTCTTTAATGCCTTCATCAGCATGCAGCGTTGGTGCATAAGTGCTTATAATGGTAGCCTGTTGGTTTTTGGTGAGCTTTATTTGAGAGGTTGAGAGTCACTCATTATTACCTGTCAGGGAACTGCCATCGGAAGGAAGGGAAGTGAAAGGGCTCACACAGGTTGGGAGAGACTCAGCAGCTGAAGAGGGAACCAGTAGGGGGAGAGGAGCTGGGCTGAGGGAAAGGGAGCTGGAGGGATGGCTCAGAGACACTTCCAGCGAAAACAGTGGGGAGGTTTCAGGACCTCCTGTAGGGACACCCACTCCTCGCCGGAAACTGTCACGCAGAGAGTCCAGAAGACGTGTTTCCGTTAAGGAGCTTTTATGTTGGAAGCGATTCCGAAAGCAACCACTGTCGGAATCTGCCAGCGACTGACGGAGCCATGTTTAAGGGGCTCCGTTACAGACAGAGGTTTGCAAACTTGACCAAACTCTGAGGGACTAGGATTTTACACACAAGCAGCTCATCGTCCCATCACAGCATTCCGACAGTCTTCGTGAGCAGCTTGTGCAGGAGAAGGCATCATGAGCAACCCAGCCGGAACCGGAGAAGCAGGAGCTGGAGCGGGTCCAAGCCTGGAAGAAAGGTACCGGGTGTTGGAGGTCCAGCTAGCACTGCAGACGGCGAGGCTTGAGGAGAGGAGGGCTCAGGATGCAGACAAAAAGGGGAAAGACACCCAGCTCGTCAGAAAGGTACCAGGATTGGTGCAGAAGTTTGGGGGGGGAGCCCAAAGACTATCATGGCTTTCGGACAGAGATGCAATATGCCCTCAATCTGCAGTTTGATGAATTCCCTGACGAGGAATCACGAGTGGCTTTCGTGATTGGGCATCTTGAAAAGGGGGCGAGAGACTGGGTTAGACCCCTGATGGCAGCGAATAGTGACGTCCTAAAGGACACGATGAAGTTCTTTCGCGCCATGGATCTGATGTTTTCCAGCGATATTGAACAGGGAGTGGTCCGCAGACAGTTAATGGCTTGCAAACAGGGGAGCCGATCTGTCCGTGAGTACTGGACTGAGTTCACCATGTTGATCCATAAATTGGGGTGGGATCTATCGGCGGAACCCATTCAAATGCTCTTTGAAGAAGGGCTTTCTCCGGCTGTGAAAGACGAACTTTCCCGGGCGCCCAGGGCGGAGTCTATGGACCAGCTGACCAAATCAGCGCTGACCATAGGAGCGCGCCAGGAGGCGAGAGCATTGGAGAGGCGGGAAGGGAAGGGGGAACGTTGGAAGGAGTTCCGCATTCCAGACATTCCAGAGCCAACTTTCCCGCCGGCAGAGCCGATGGAAATCGGAACAGCGCGCGCGCGCACAGTTTCAAAGCCCAGTGAGGGGGGAAAGAAGGAGGGAAAAGGCGCCCGGAAATGCTATCTCTGCCAACAGCCAGGTCACTTTGCCAGAGTCTGCCCCCAGAGGAAGGAATGGCAAGGGATGGTAGGAGCTGTGGAGGGAAGAGAGGAAGAAATACCGAAGCAAGTAAAAGCCAACGCCTGGCTGCCACCGTCGGGGCACAGCAGCCAGGCCAAAGAGCAGTGAAAGTGCCCACGCCAGAACCTCCTAAACCCGCCCTAGTGATAGAAGTGGCGCTAGAGCTGCCAAACGGACACCCTTTAAAGATAAAGGCGCTGTTGGACTCAGGCAGCTCCTGCAATTTCATGAGCAAAGAGTTTGCAGCTGAACACCAGATACAGACGATCCCTTTAAGCAACCCCCTGCAGGTGACCACGATCGATGGCAGGGAGCTGTTGGGAGGAGAAGTCAGCTTGCAGACCGTCCCAATGATAATGAAGGTGGCAAGGCACACCGAACTGATAGCGTTTAATGTGGCCACCTTGGGAGGAGCTCCCATTATATTGGGGATGAGCTGGCTAGCGTTACATGATCCGCTGGTGGGCTGGCATCAGAGAGTGGTTTCTTTTGGTTCAGCACATTGCTTAGAACACTGCAAAGAGGGAAAGGGTTTGGCAGGGGCCCAAGCCACCCTAGCAGGGACTGAAGTAACGGAGAACGTGAAGGTACCACGACAATACGCAGATCTCCGCGACGTCTTCAGCGAAAGGGAAGCTGACCAATTACCCCCGCATAGACCCTTTGACTGTCAAATCAATTTACTCCCTGGGGCACAGCTCCCTGTAGGCAAGCTGTACGCCATGTCAGACAGAGAGATGCAGGAGCTAAGAGAGTTCATTGACAAGAACCTGAAGAGAGGGTTCATCAGAGAGTCCAGGGCGGTGGGGGGCAGCCCAGTGTTTTTTGTGGATAAAAAAAACACGAACAAGCCGAGGCTTGTGTGTGACTTCAGGGCCTTAAATGCAGTGTCAGAACCAGTGGCTTTCCCTATGCCCAGGATTGACGACATTTTGACAAGGGTCAGGAAGGGAAAGATTTTTACTAAACTGGACCTAAGGGGGGCGTACAACCTGATACGAATAAGGAAGGGGGATGAATGGAAAACCACCATGTTCACCCCTTTGGGGGCATTTGAATATTTAGTTATGCCCTTCGGCCTACAAGGAGGCTCCGCGTGCTTTCAATCGTTTATGAACCACGTCCTGGGGCCTTTGCTTTACAAGAATTGTGTGGCCTTCTTAGACGACGTGTTGGTGTATTCTGAGAATGAGGAGCAGCATGTGAGAGACGTCAGAGAAGTGTTGAGCAGGCTGCAAGCCAACCAGCTGTGGGTGAAACTGGAGAAGTGTCAGTTTCATACCAAAGAGGTGGAATTCCTGGGGTATCGCCTGTCAGACAAGGGATTGGCCATGGATCCCGGCAAGGTCCAGGCGGTGCTGGAATGGAAAACACCCAAAACAAGGAAGGATGTGCAGAGGTTCCTAGGATTTGGGAACTTCTATCGTAAGTTCATCCGAAACTTTGCCCACCTGACGGCGCCCATTACGGACTGTCTCAGCAGTAAGAAGAAGTTCGTTTGGACTGAGGAGGCGGAGCGAGCATTTGAGGAACTAAAAAGGGCCTTCGCCTCGGAACAACAACTCCTGCATGTGGATTTACAAAAACCGATGAGAGTGGAAACTGACGCATCAGACAGAGCTATTGGGGCGGTGCTTCTGCAGCCAGGGAAGGAGGAGTCAGAGTGGAGACCGTGTGCCTTTTTTTCGCGAAAGCTGAACAAATCCGAGAGGAACTACACGGTGTATGACCGAGAACTACTAGCCATTCATGAGGCGTTCCGGAGATGGAGGCACCTGCTAATTGGCGCACAACATAAGGTGCAAGTGTGCACTGACCACAAGAACCTAGAGTATTGGAGGACGGCACGAGTGCTCAACCAACGGCAAGTGAGATGGGCCCAGGAGTTCTCCAAATTTAACTTTGAGATTTGTTACGTGCCAGGCCCAGAGAACATTAGGGCGGACGCTCTCTCACGCAAACCTGAATATTTGGAGGGGGAGGGAGCACCCGAAGAGAGACATGTCATTCCAGAGGACCGCTGGGTGTGTGGGGCGGCATTGGTGGGACAAAGAGAACTGGTAGAGGAAACAGAGAATGATGAATACGCCCAGAATAAGCTCAGAGGTCTTAGGGGTGAGGGAGAGGAACCAGGGGGTTTCGAGGAAAGAAATGGAGCTTTGTATTACAAAGGGGCACTGTATATCCCTGAAGGAGACTTAAGGGGGAGGGTACTCAAGCAGTTGCACGACAGCCCCACGGCGGGGCATTTTGGACAACACAAAACCATGTGGTTGGTCACCAGGGAATTTTGGTGGCCTAAGGTGAGGGAAGATGTACGGGAGTATGTAAGAGGGTGTGAGCAATGCCAGCGAGCCAAAGGGGAGAGGCGGGCACCGGCGGGGCTATTAGAACCCTTACCAACCCCAGAACGACCTTGGGAGGCAGTGTCGATAGATTTTATGACTGATCTGCCGAAGTCCAAGGGGAAAACAGCCATCATGGTGGTGGTAGACCTACTAACAAAGATGTGCCACTTTGTAGCCTGCTCGCATGCAGTCACGGCGGAAGAGACAGCGAAGTTATTTGTAGAACACATTTTTAGGTTGCACGGGGTGCCATTGAGGGTGGTCTCAGACCGAGGAAAACAATTTACTTCCAGGTTCTGGAGGAAGCTCATGAGCTTACTGCAGGTGGAGGTCAACTTTTCGACTGCCCGGCACCCTGAAACCAACGGGCAGGCGGAAAGAGCAAACGGGGTCCTCCAGCAATACCTGAGGTGTTATGTCAATGACAGAGAGAATGACTGGGTAGAAAAGTTGGCGCTGGCGGAATTTGCCTACAACAATGCCGAGAATGTGTCCACAGGGATGAGCCCCTTCTTGGCTAATTATGGGTGTCATCCCAGGGCTTTCCCAGGGGGAGAAGGGGAGAGATGGGGTGTCCCGGCAGCCGAGCATTTTGTAGAAGAAATGGAAGCAATCCATCGTCAGCTCCAACTCAACTTAGAAAGGGCGAAGGAAGAATACAAGAGGCAGGCAGACAAGAACCGAAGGGAAGGTGAAACCATAAGGGTGGGAGATAGGGTGTGGCTGTCAACCCAAGGGTTGCCGTTCAAAGGAGGTTGTAAGAAATTAAGACCCAGGAGATTGGGTCCCTTTGAGGTCATTCAACAGGTCAACCCAGTGGCTTTCAGGCTCCGGTTACCCAACCACATGAAACTGCACCCAGTATTTCACAGGTCGTTACTGTCACCGTATGAGGGGGGACGAGAAGGGATGGCCACTCGGGGACCGGTCATAGAAGAAAGGGAATGCAGCAGCCATGTGGCAGAAATCCTCGACGCCAGATGGAAGGGGGATCAGGTGGAGTATTTGGTAGCGTGGGAAGGAGAACCGGAGTCAGAAAACACTTGGGTAATGGCAGAAGATATCAATGACGAGGTATTGATAGAAACGTTCCATCAAAGGTTCCCAAGGAAACCTCAGCCTGTGGAGAGGTTCCGGAGGGAATACTTTGGGACCACCGATGAGGAGGAGGAGTTGGAAGGATTCTCGGAATCGGAAGGGGAAGGGGAGATGGACTCTGAGGAGGAGGAGTACTTCGAGACCAGGAACCGCAACAGGTGGAGAGAAGTGTTCGGGACATCGGAAGATGAAGGAAGTTCATTCCGGGGTTTTGCCTCCTCACCGCCCGTAGAGGAGGGGGCGAGAGGGGATGAAGGGGGCCCTGGAGGGGAGGTGGATGTCAGGGAACTGCCATCGGAAGGAAGGGAAGTGAAAGGGCTCACACAGGTTGGGAGAGACTCAGCAGCTGAAGAGGGAACCAGTAGGGGGAGAGGAGCTGGGCTGAGGGAAAGGGAGCTGGAGGGATGGCTCAGAGACACTTCCAGCGAAAACAGTGGGGAGGTTTCAGGACCTCCTGTAGGGACACCCACTCCTCGCCGGAAACTGTCACGCAGAGAGTCCAGAAGACGTGTTTCCGTTAAGGAGCTTTTATGTTGGAAGCGATTCCGAAAGCAACCACTGTCGGAATCTGCCAGCGACTGACGGAGCCATGTTTAAGGGGCTCCGTTACAGACAGAGGTTTGCAAACTTGACCAAACTCTGAGGGACTAGGATTTTACACACAAGCAGCTCATCGTCCCATCACATTACCATTAGAGACTTCTGACAGGAGCTTCACAAGATCATTTTTGATAGCTAAGCCTACCCCATGTATCAGATGTTCTTGTTACAGAAGAAAGTGTAGCCTCCTTTTCCTTCTGCTCAACTGCCTCATTCCTTGAGTCAGAACGACTGAATCTGTATCCACTGCCCATGTGCTGGTTCATGACTAAGGACTTCCACATTTCACGATCCTGCCCCATTACCATTTGCCAATCGCCATGGGACTTTTTGGGTTTCGGATGGGTTTTTGGAAGACGCCTGTGTGTGAATTTGTTTTATGTGTGTAGATCAGTGCATGCTGACCAAGGCACAATCTTCGCAGTAGGGCTCTGTTCCGATGGCATGAGTAGTCACAATGAACCGGTAAATTCCTATCTGCTGCAGCCTTCATCTGTCTTCACAGCTGTTCTAACATACCGCTTGTAATCATCAGCCTGTTCTGCCATTGAGGACTTTTGGGGATCATTCTTTCTCTAGCTCCTTTCCTTTGACCTTACTGCCTTGGGTGACCCTGCTGGGAGTACGAGATTCCCGACGGCTTCGCTCACTCAAGTCATAGGAACGTGCAAACCAACTCACCACAACAAGGTGATGATCCAGCGAGTGAGAAAGCAGTATGATACCTCTGGATTGGCCAGCCCTCCTACAAACATCCGCAACATGGGCTCCTGCCTTCGCCACAGAACAGGGCTTTCTAAAAGGATCTTTGCATTATTTAACAACGTAGCATAGTAAAAGAAAGACTGCAGATACAACAAAACCAAAAACCATGTATCAATAACAAGATTAATTGAACAGCATGCAGCATCCATGAGGAAAAATTATAAGGGAGCTTCACAGTTTTACCTTAGTCCTAGAAACATTCCTTGCGTGATGCTACTCACAGTCCCTCTCCTGCAGCAGCTTCTGATACTTACATCCCTACTCTTTCCTCCAAAGAGCCCTCACGCTCTCCATTTTAGCCTCAAACACCCGTGTGAAATAAGTCTGGTCTCCTCCCACCCTTGTTTCTGATGTAGATGTTCACATTCCCGTGTACCTGATGTAGACCTTCACTCACCCCTCCTTCCTTGGTGGGAGGAGGCACCACTTTGTAGTTCTCCTTAGCATTCCCAACACCCTTGTGTAAGTTTTTATTGTAAACACTATAACAACACTAGGACAAAGAATTCTGGGAGTGGTAGATTTTTAAGGGTGTTGAGAGTTAATTGGAAAACTTCTATTCCCTTCACAGAGCTATGGATCAGCAAAAAAATAGCTCTTATTAGCTGGCATTTTTTCTTAGGTGAAATCATGATTTTACCAAAACTAAGCACATGTTTTCCAGAAGTGATTTTTTAAGGATAAAACTACTAAGAGCTTTCTTTCTCTTTCCCGCTCTCAGGAAGAGGGCCATTTTGTAGAATTTTATCATCGTTTGTGTGCTTCTGTGGCTGCCATTTTGTCTCTCAGAATGCCCCCCAATGCTGCTCAGTGCTAAGCCCAATTGCTTAAAGTGGTATCCCTGTGCTTGAAATGTATGCTGTGAATGTGGCCCGAGTCAGAAATCTCTTGCACCATGCCTTAATGTAGCCCTGGATGAATGGAGCATGGCTGAAGCACTCTGCTTGGAGAAGTGCTGGAAGGTGGTAGGCATCCATCTTGGAAGGAGTACAATTCCCACCCCTCATATACAGTACATTGTGGTTTGCATCTGCAAAAGAAATACATTGACTAACTGCAATGTTGGTGTGGTGTGGTGATTGTTTTCCAGTGCCTGAGAGTGAGACAAGGGAGCCCAATGGGCTGAAGTGCCCGAGTTGCTTCTCCACCTTGTCAGATGATTGCGAGGGCTTGAAGACCGTCAGCTGCAGAAATGAGGAGGATCAATGCTTCTACATTGGGGGTCGCATGAAGTTCGGTGAGTCTTGTATGGTGGAGTGCAGCTAGGGCCCCATCTGTACTATGCATTTAAAGCAGTATCATGCCAGTTTGAGCAGTCATGGCTTCCCCTAAAAGACACTAGGATACTTTGTTTATTAAGGGTGCTGAAATTTATTAGGAGACCCACGTTGCCTTCACAGAGTGTGTGGGATGGGCAAGAGCCCAAGGAGGAGGGATGTGTGCACAGGGAGGTGGGAGGAGGAGGAGAATACAGGGAAGGGCTAGTGATTTCTGCGGTTCTTGTCTGGAACCCTGCGCCAGTTTATTCCATTTTTTCCCCAGCAACACCTTAAAAACCCATTCAGATAGGCACATTCTCTATTCCCTTTTGCTGTTCATTCCAATGAGTTTTAAATGTTTTAATGGTTTTAACTGCTCATATAAATATTTCTTGCAAACCCCTAGCAGTTTTTACTGCAAACAAGCAGTATATAGATTTTGTTAAATAAAAATACATCTTAAAATTTGTACTTTAAATTGGAGGGGGGGCAGGATGGAGACCCACAGGCCCAGGGGCCAAAGGCATTCCTCTTGGACTTTTTCTCTCTGGCCCTTTGGATCCTACTTAGCCATACCTCCTCTCCCTAGGCCACACCCCTCACAAGCCCCACTTCATAGCCTACCTGTATGCTTTGGCCTGGCTGGATTGTTGCCCCTGAACTCTTGGTTACCTGGAGGGAGGACGGAGAGGGGGGTTTGAATGTATGTATAAAATAGCCTGCCGTGTAAAGGTTAATTTTACATATGTTTCCATTGGCCTGTGGACCTCCCAGAAGGTCACCCAGACTGGAAAACAGCTCTTGGTCTGAAAAAAGTTGCCCACCCTTCTGTTTGAGGGAGAGGGTTTTGGATTCCAAAAATATGTGTGTGGTTTTTTTCCCAACAGGAGGAAGCACCCTGATGGGCGCTGTCCGAGGCTGTGCAACAAGTAGTACGTGTGAATACAATCAGGGGTTGCTGGAGACTGATCTTGAATCATCGGGATTTAAGATCACTCAATTAGAGTGCTCTGAAGCAATGAACGAGGATGCCACAGAAGACACCACCGCACAGCCTAGTGGTTGAAGAAGGGATGGTCTCATCCTGAGGACTCCCAGGCTTTCTTTCTAGAAGTCTAGAAGCTCCTCCTCAAAGACAGGCTGTATTTGACTTTCATGTGCAAATGAAATAATTAAATCATGTCGAAAATAAATATATATGGTTAATAATGTGTGTTGTGTTATTTTACCAAATGCAACATTTGTTGGGGAAAATAATACAGTGGTACCTCAGGTTAAGTACTTAATTCATTCTGGGGTCCATACTTAACCTGAAACTGTTCTTAACCTGAAGCACCACTTTAGCTAATGGGGTCTCCTGCTGCTGCTGCCGCCGCGCCACCAGAGCACGATTTCTGTTCTCATCCTGAAGCAAAGTTCTTAACCCAAGGGACTATTTCTGGGTTAGCGGAGTCTGTAACCTGAAGCGTATGTAACCTGAAGCGTATATAACCCAAGGTACCACTGTAGTGCTTGGAGATGGGAGATAGCGTTGGCAGCGAGCAGGGGTGAAATCCCTGGCCAGACTTTCAGGTCCAATTTTAATCAATAATTAGTCGACTTTGGTGCATCCCATTTCTCCACTTAAGGTAAAATGGGGAGAAACAAGAAATGGAGAAGAAGAATGCAAGACATTGGGCTGCCTTGCTGTCAAGAGTGGTACAGTAGTACCTCTGGTTACCTACTTAATTCGTTCCGGAGGTCCGTTCTTAACCTGAAACTGTTTTTAACCTGAAGCACCACTTTAGCTAATGGGGCCTCCCGCTGCTGCCGCGCTACTGCCAGGCGATTTCTTTTCTCATCCTGAAGCAATGTTCTTAACCGGAGGTACTATTTCTGGGTTAGCAGAGTCTGTAACCTGAAGCATATGTAACCTGAAGCATATGTAACCTGAGGTACCACTGTATATCCCATTTCACCACTAGAGGTAAAATGGGGAGTGCCATAGCAGATGTGCTGCGCAACCCCCACCAAAGTTAATACTTCAGTAATTTTTTAAGAATCAATCAATGAGTACAGCATATTCTCTTCTGCAAAACCATGTAAATATTCTAAGGTATTTACTTTAAAGTTTGTTGTGGCCTGTCCCTCTTGTACAAATTCAGATACGTCTTACAGGGTCGTTTTGAAATTCCTGAGGGAGATTAATCAATCACAGTCCTATACTGGGACACATTTCAGTCATGTAACAGCTCAGACTGAATGTTGAGGCAGACAATTCGGTCTCACAGTTAAAGAGAGCTAGCTAGCTTTGCGTCCATTTTTTAGGGGGACTCTGGTTTCTTCTGGTTCCACAAAAGTTTGAGTTAACTCTTTCTTAGTAAAAACACAATTTTCACAGAGTGTCAGGACTCATGAGCACAACAGCTCATTTCCCGTGGGTTTTACTCCATGAAATCAGTTGCCAAGACGAAAGATTAACAAACACCTCGCATCTGTCTAAGTCTCCTCTCCAGGGCTTTTTCCATGACTGAGACTGTGTGCAGCTGATCTCTCCTCTGCCCTTTTCATGCCCCTCCGGGGATTTTATTTTTGGGGGGAGGGGGGAGAAGGGGAGTAGCCTGTTGCAGGAGGAGGAGACACCTGTGACCAGAGGCACCAACCTGAGTCCCAGTATGTGGGTGCCCACCACACACAAGCACAACATGATGGTATGACATCACATCATGCCATCACCTGCTGCCCTTCAAGTAGAGAAGCGTATTGATGCTTGGAAAAGTTGTATTTATTAGATATTATCCTCCCTTCCTCATGTTTGTAAGTTCAGCAGAGTGTATCCCCTTGATGCTTAAAAAGTCTTTCCTCCCCCCCCCCCTTAAAACAATAATCACACAGATTCTTGCTTGAAAAAGGTAAAGATAACATATCCTCATTCAGAATACTTCTTGAAGAGTAACAGATACAGCAGCTTTGTCCAGAGGGGCTTAAAATGATGATCCAGTTACAAAGACATACTTTGGTCAAGCTTATGATGGAGTCTGAGCTTTGGAGCTCATACAAGCACATGGTTCTACATTGCTGGAAGAATGATGATGAGAGAGCAAAAAGGAAGAGGAAGTGCCCACACCCTCAACAAACGGGGCACAGTGGGAGTGTCTTTCAGAGTTCCTTCTAGGAACCATACAGGAAAATACTCAGAGGGCTTCAGCTCCTGTCATTTGCCTGTCTAGCAAACATGCAGTGTTGGTTTCGCTGCATGGTAAATATCCCACACTTCACAGGCGGGTGGCAGTCCCCTCAGAAGGCAGAGCACATCATCCACAGGAGAGGCAAGGAAAGTCCGCCTTCTCATTCACCTCTCACCATGCCCAGTCACGCTATGTTTCACCAGGACTTCAGCGCCAACTCTCTGTTTCCATGGGGACAAGTAAGCAGGGGCATGATGACAGAAGAGGAAGCAGAGGGAGGAAGAGGCCTCGTGGCATTCTATGTAGTCTTACATTTTCTGATGTCCCCCTTGTGATCCCAAACAGAAGAACGGCTCTTTACTTGAGCCGTGAGTCTCCTGCCTCCTTATCTCGGCAACTCATAAATCTTGAGGCCTGCTTGGCTCATCTTCCAGGCTAATTAGCCTGCCGGACTTCAAAGACTCTGCCGCGGCAGCAGAAAAGCCTTGATTTCGCTTTCCCCCACATACCTCACAGTCTTTCGCAGTCTTACTCTCCTGTAAGTGCCGTGAGTCTGGGCCCATAACCTGTTGTTGGGATACTGCCAGGGAGACAAAGGCCATCATGCCTCCACGTCGATTCTGGATGATCCATCAATCTCCCGTAGAACAGTATCAGTCAATTAGCGACACAAGCCTCAGAAACAGCTGTCCACATTCCAAGGACCGGTGCACGCCCTTTGCAGAGTTCGCACAACGAAAGATGCACTCAGGAGAGCATATTTACAACTTTATTCAGTGTTGGTCAGAACAAAGATAAACATGACTGCCTGCCTGCGTGTCCAGGCACAGAGAGAAAAACAACAGCTATATACAAAAACAGAAACTTCCTGTGAGCCAGAAGTGCGCAGGCTGAGACACAACAACCTGCTCCCTTTTTAAGGTGGAACGGAAATATCCTAACAGTACTACCTTCCCCCCCTCCCCATCTCCTAGGCCCTGTGGAGGGGCACGCAGTGGCTGCATTTGGCCCCCAGGTCAGCGGTTCCCCACTCCTGGTATAGATCACTCAAGGCCTCCAGAGTTTCCCAATTTTCTCTCTCCTTTGGCTTCCCTTACTCAGCCAAATGAACAGCTTGGTGATTTTAGAAAGAAATTGTGAAACCATGTTTCTTCAGCAGGTACATTGTGAATCCCCTTGTCTTCAGCAGGTACACTGGGTGAACACCACTTTGAGGCAATCAAAATTTGGGCTAATGTTAGATTTCTCACAAGCTTCAACTGGCACAGCTTGCATCAGCCTGCTGAACCAGTCCAGCTGTTCCAGAACTCTGTTGTCCCAATGGCTAGCAAGATGCCTGTGCAAAGCCTCAAAGCAGGACTGGACATGGCCTTTGGGTAACATAACTTTTGGGTTGAGGACGTAGCAAACCAGGAAGTGGGTTTGCCACTCGAGCTCACGCAAAAGCGCTCTACGCACCTCACGAATGCGCAGAAGTGCTCCACGGCGCTGCACACATGAGGAGAACAGGCGCCTCAGGTTATGAAGATTTCGGGATACGGCCAGGCCTCCGGAACAGATCCCATTCGTAACCAGAGGTACCACTGTACTTTCTTCCATCTTTCTCAAAGCTTCCAACATTCACTGTCCTTGGCTGCCCACAAATTCTAGTACTGTGAGAAAGGAATAAAAGCTTTTCTCTCTCCTGTTGCACTAAAGGCTTCCTGTGAATTGAAAGCTGACTAAACCTCAGGTGTGTAGGGAGCTACAAGAATTGCCCCAGTGAAAGGATCTCACTGCTTGAGGTGTAGCATAAGGGTTTGTGCATTCCTCAAGGCACTTTTGGCTCACATTGCTCAGGGATCAGTGGAAATAAACATAAGCACCTTGAATGTGACGTGGCAGCAAATTGGCAACCAGTGCCACTGTCTCAGCAACAGAGTGACACATAGGCAGTAGTCTGCTGCTATGAGCACTCTGGCTGTTGTGTTCTGCAATAGCTGCAGCTTCTGGACCTGATACAAAGACAGTCCCACTGTCCCACTGCATGCTGGCATAATCAAGTCTTGAAGTTACCAGTGCATGAACCACTGTGTCCAGGCTGCTAAGCAATTGACCCAGAAATCACTCATTGCGTGGACAGGCGGAGTCCCCAGATCCCGCGCGGTCCCCCCGTCATGTGGAATAACGACTCATGACAACGTGCTATGGGATTAAATTGGCCACAACTTTATTAAATTTCAAATGTGGGTAGACCTTGGCTCAGGCATTGGGCGTTCTCCCTCCCCAGTCCCCAGCCGGGAACCTAGGGAGCATCAGGGTTATCCAGTGTGGGGGGGGGGATGGGCCGCCTCTGGAGAACATATGTTCAAGCAGAGATAGCCGCCCCCGTTACGCCGCCACCGCAGGGGAGAGCAATGACGACCTTTCGGCGTACGGTCAAAGCCTCCCTTCAGAAACCCCTTTAACGGGGAACCCTGGTATCGCTGCTGCAAAGAGGAAGATGGACTAAAGGATTCTGCCCAAGGCCTGATACCGCCAAAGTTGTGACGTTTTGCTACAGGAAAGGCGAAACCTGCCAATGCAGGGAAATTCCTTTCCGGCCCTTTAACAGCGACCTTAACCTAGCAGCGCCCGCATACCTGCGAAGAAAAGTTAACCTGCAAAACCTGTGAAGAAAAGTTAACCTGCAAATAAGACATTAACTGAGGGTGGGTAGGGTGGGAGAAGCTCTGGAGCCAAGTGAGGATTCCCAGGTAAGATCCTCCCTCTATTGTGTGGGCAGGTAATCCCTCCCCTACCTGGCCTGGTCTCCTTGGCAACGCTTCCCCCAGGTGGGATTGGACAACTGACTGAGGTAGGCGGAGACCTCCAGGTATCCCACCTGAGGGAAGGCAAACCAAGCCTATGCTGTTGGAGTCACTCCAGATCTAGGGGCTGCGCGCGTCCACGCAAAGGGCGCCCCCCCGTTTTAAGCGGGGAGCGGTCATTCATAAGGCCTACAGTTTTTCACGGTTCTAGCTCAGTTTGTTGGCTGTCATGCACCATGGCATCCAAGAACCAATCCAGAGTTTCACGCCAAAACTCCAGCAGTAGTCTGCTGGTATGAGCACTCTGGCTGTTGTGTTCTGCAATAGCTGCAGCTTCTGGACCTGATACAAAGACTGCATGCTGCCACAATCAAGTCTTGAAGTTACCAGTGCATGAACCACTGTGTCCAGGCTCCCAAGCAATTGACCTATCTCCAAGACCCAGAAATCACTCATTCATAAGGCCTCCAGTTTGTCATGGTTCAAGCTCAGTTTGTTGGCTGTCATGCACCATGGCATCCAAGAACCAATCCAGAGTTTCACGCCAAAACTCCAGTTGACTCTTCCCAACAGCTTCATATTGATGTTCAACACCCACTGCATACCCTCCAACATTCCTCAGATGAAAACATGGACATTTCTCACTCCCCACAACTGACACACACCCCATTTTTGTCCCCCACCCCATGCCCCCACACAGCATTTTCTATCAGAAGAATGGCAAGTTCCACAACCACATCACGAACAGGACACAGCACGTACATCCTCCACTGACCTGAGAATACCCCATTATCCCAGTTTTATTTTATTTCATGTTTGGTACATTTACGAGAGAAAAGCATGCACCAATAAATAAATTTTAGAAAGTGGCAACATTGGACACAAACATAAAAGATTTTTGGGGTAGAAGGGAAATCTAGACTCTTTGCACTCCCCCCTCCATGCCGCCCAGGGAGGCCTTGCCCTCTGCTTGACCCTCAGATGCAATGCATTATGTGGGGAAGGGCCTCAGTTTTATCAGCCTCTCCTGCTGTAACCTTTGCCATCTCTGCATATTCTAAGGCTTTCACCATCCATTCTTCCTTTCAGGGTATTCTCACAACTTTACACCTCTGAGCATAAAGATCCCTTGCCACTGTAGCTGCATACATAAACAGAGTTTGGAATTTTGCTGACCAATAACACCAGCCAGAAGGGTTCTGGACTCTTGGAAAAGTCAGTTTGATTTCCCCCCCCCCTCCCCATATTATATATCATACCCCCAAAACCCTTAGCCTTCCTACAGGTCTACCACATGTGACAGAATGGCCCCATGCAATTCTTACATTTCCAACATTTTTTTGGTATATTCTTATATATTCGATCTAAGCTCTTCAGAGTGAAATAACATCGGTACATCATCTTATAATAATTCCCTCTTATAATATGAAGAAGAAGATGGTGAAGGAAGAGGACATGAGCCCAATGTCACTCTCACCACCCCCTCCATTGTGATTACCAACATCTGGGAGTCCCATTCTTCTTAGAAGAAACAATGTGAAGAATCTAAGCTTACAGTAAATTATGTAGCAGCATTATATATTACACAAATATATACATAACACAGTGGTACCTCAGGTTAAGAACTTACTTCAGGGTAGTCTCACAACTTTCCACCTGTGAGCATAAAGATCCCTTGATTTGGAATTTTGCTCATCAATATCCCCAGCCAGAAGGGTTCTGGACTCTTGGAAAAATCAGTCTGATTTTTGATTTTTTAAAAATCATTATATAACATGTCCAAAAAGACCTTACCCTCCTTGCAGGTCCACCCCATGTGACAGAATGACCCCTTGCAATATTTACATTTCCAACACTTATTAGGTACATTCTTATACATTTGAGCTAACCTCTTTGTGTTGAGTGGTTTATTTAAATATTAAGGTTCCTTATTGTTTTACAAGATGTGTATCTCTTTAAAGGCCAGAGTAAATATCATGACCTAGTTTTACAGCTGTGAAACAGTATAGCAGATGCTGTTAAGTTGTGTTAATTAAGCTGTGTCAGCAATTGGATATAGTATACAGTAGTACCTCTGGTTAAGAACTTAATTCATTCCGGAGGTCCGTTCTTGACCAGAAACTGTTCTTAACCTGAGGTACCACTTTTGCTAATGGGGCCTCCCTCTGCCACCGAGCTGCTGCCGCCTGATTTTTGTTCTCATCCTGAAGCAAAGTTCTTAACCCGATGTACTATTTCTGTGTTAGCAGAGTCTGTAACCTGAAGCATCTGTAACCCAAGGTACCACTGTACTAACTTTGCAGCAAGAAAACTCTCCCAGGACATCTGTGGTGCTGCCACTCTCCATCTCTCATTGTCCAAATGCCAAATCCACATCATTCACGATGTCTTTGAGTTTCATCAGCATCACAAGAGAAACCAAAGCAAAGGACGTGGAGCTGTGCTTGTGTATATCCAACCCCAGTAAAAGATAGTCCCTTAAATCTGCAATCTCCTCTGGACACAGACCTGCAATCCCCCCACCTGCTCTTAACTCTGTTGTTGTTTAGTCGTTTAGTCGTGTCTGACTCTTCGTGAACCCCTGGACCAGAGCACCCCAGGCACTCCTGTCACCCACTGCCTCCCACAGTTTGGTCAAATTCATGTTAATGGCTTCGAGAACACTGTCCAACAATCTCGTCTTCTGTCGTACCCTTCTCCTGCCCTCAATCTTTCCCAGCATCAGGGTCTATTCCAGGGAGTCTTCTCTTCTCATGAGGTGGCCAAAGTATCGGAGCCTCAGCTTCAGGATCTGTCCTTCCAGTGAGCACTCAGGGCTGATTTCTTCAGAATGGATAGGTTTGATCTTTTTGCAGTCCATGGGACTCTCTTAACTCTAATCAACTTATTTTAAAGAGCAAGTGGACCAATTCTTTACCCCAAACAAGTGCATTTAATGGGAGGGAGGGGATCCGGGTCACTGTGCATTTTATTACTGTACCACAAAGGAAACTGTGGACAGACATTTGTCCCCCTTTCAAAAAAGTTCATACTGTCAGGGAAACTGCCTTGGCTTCCAGATGCCTAATCCAATTTCAGTGCTGTAACCTGATGGGACCCATTTCCCCACATCCAGGCTTGAGAAATTGAGGCTGGCACAGATTAGGAGGGACGTGTCCTTGGAGTTATTGGAAGGGGGAAGAGATTTAATTGGTTTTCAACACTGTGCTTTACATTATGGTATAGCATAATTAGAATTCTAGCAATTTATGACACTGTCCTGAATCCATTGTTCCTGAGTGCTGGCAAAGTACTCCTTGCAATCCACTATAAATTCCTCCAACTAAGCCTCTTCATGCATCAGTTCCTTGCTTGGCCCAGTGCTGTTCTCGAACTCCTTCCTGCCTTTTCAGCTCTCTAGAATGATTAAGACACTCCTGATCTCCTGCCTCCTCTTGGCCCTGCTTCCTCCAGGTGAGCAGAACCACAGCCGCTGGGCTGTTCGTCATGTTTCCAGGAAGGAACGAGGTGGGGGGGGTCAGCAATTAAAGCAGGATGAGGAAGGAACCAGGACTTGTGGTTCCTTTGAAAGGGAGAGGAATAAAGCACAAGGCCGGATTACAAAGGATCCTCAATGCTATATTGTTTTGTTACCAATATTCAATTTTTATTTAACCAAATGCGTACAGAGAGCTGTGGCATCCCCAAGTACATTGGGGGAGCGAGAAAGGCAGTAGTTCACTCTTCGATGAACCAGAATCCTAGCTCATATTTAAAGCAAAGAGTAAGTTTCTTGCATTTGTAGAAGTTTATGATAGGAGACAATGTATAGGCACTATTCTTCTCATATTTTGGAGCGGAATTACCCTGCCCCCCCCCCCCCATGCAAACTTTAAGTTTCCTGGTGTTAAATGCCACCCCAATCTCTGAGTGGAGTCAGGTCACAGGGGTACCAGATGTGCTTACCAGAGTCCGTCATGTTTGCTGGTGCTGATGGAGTTGTAGTACAACAACTTCGGGAGGGTTAAAGGTTTCCCCACACCTTCTCTACTGGTCCTCTCCCTCAGACTGCCGGAGTCATTTTCTACAATCATTCTCTGGTCTATGCAAGGCCCACCCCTATTCACAGAGTTTAAGAACTACAGAAGGAATATATATAGAAAGCATTATGTAGCTGAACAATGGTCCATCTAGTCTAGCCTCTTGTTCTTCCCATGGGTCCTATGGGAAGCCCCTAAGAAAGATCTGAGTGCAACAGCTCACTTTATGTAGATTCAAGTAACTAGTATTCAGACAAATAGTGCCTACAATATTGCAGAAAAAATATATCAATTGAGGATGGTAACCATGTATGTATCTAGTCCGCTTTTGAAGCTATCCCAGTCAGTGACCTTTGCTGCCTCTAGTAAGATGAAGTTTGTAGCAAAAAGTGTTGTGTTCATGTACCTTGACGCAGACCTATTCCTCCTACACATTTACTAATGTTTTCTAAACCCATTTTCCCCCTGTCTGCAGTGGCATCTCTGATATGTGAGTCTTGTTTCAATGAAGGAAAAGATTGCAGAAATGCCACCACTGAGGAGTGTGACGATTCCAGTGACCAGTCCTGCTTGTCTGCCAGTGGAGAAGGCAAAATGTGTAAGTGAGAAGAACTTTCAGCCTCTTTGATTACCAAAACGTAAACCCCCTGACTCACTTTCTAAGGCCATATCTTAGCCACAAGCGAGGGAACATGACCTTTCATAAAGTAGTGTTCTAGGTTCTGCATTTCCTATAGGAGCAGGGAAGAAATTCAAGTCAGTTCATATTTAAAGGTGTGTTTACTCAATTGGCAGAGCAAAACAAAGCCATCCTTCAGAATCTGCCCTTCTCCCATTTTTGCAATTCAGTTGTCCAGCCATGTAATCTATAGACAAATGCACATACTAGGGTAAAGTATGCATACAATAACCTACAAGCTTTTGTAGTTGGAGTCTGTCAGGTTCCCATCTCCCAGGCCAAGTGAAAAATGACCAGCAAGGTTATACTATTAGAAATACATTGACAGATAATTATGAAATTTTTGTGAGGTTTAATAAATTAACTGTTTATATTTGGACAACTTTTCTGCTGTACTTTATTGGAAGGAAAAAATAATCATTTCATTAATAACAATTTAATCAATTTATTTAACTAAAACAATAACATTATAGCATAAGTATCCATGTTTCTTAACTGATGTGGTTAAATGATTTTTTAAGAAATACCTTGGAGGGAGTTATAAAGGTAAAGGTAAAGGTACCCCTGCCCGTACTGGCCAGTCGTGTCCGACTCTAGGGTTGCGTGCTCATCTCGCTCTAGAGGCAGTGAGCCGGCGTCGTCCGCAGACACTTCCGGGTCACGTGGCCAGCGTGACGAAGCTGCGGCTGGCGAGCCAGCACCAGCGCAGCACATGGAAACGCCATTTCCCTTCCCGATATAGAGTGGTACCTATTTATCTACTTGCACTTAAGAGTGCTTTCGAACTGCTAGGTGGGCAGGAGCTGGGACCGAACGACGGGAGCTCACCCTGCCGCGGGGATTTGAACCACCAACCATACAATCAGCAAGTCCTAGGCACTGAGGTTTTACCCACAGTGCCACCCACGTCCCTGGAGGGAGCTATAGCACACAAGAAAAACTTAAAACAAATCCTTATTTCCTGATGAGGATAGTCTTTGGACTATAATGTAACTTAAATAGGTTCTCCAAACAGCCAAAGGTTCTCCATTCCTGACTCACATTCAACAAATAGATAAAACTGGAGAAATCTCTTTCTGCTCCAAGCAGGGCCAGCTCAACACAATTGGATACCTGAGGTAAACCATAAAATGTTCCCCACCCTGCAGACCCGGAAGAAAGGGTGACTGAAGATTAGGCCTGGGCGATTAATTGATATATCATCCCAGGACCGGTATGAGGGGCAGACCGTGATGACAGCTTCACTCAGCAGTAAATCGGTGGGGGAAACCATGCCGATCCTGATTCCCTCTGCCTCCAGCACCCAGCACACTGAGGAAAAACTAAACAAGCTGCAGCCTGGAGCTGGAGGCAGAGGGACTCAGGAGGGGTGGCAGTTTCATGAAAGATATATCGCTAAGTGAAATCACCATCGTGTTCTGTCCTTCCTACCAGCAGTGGGAGAAACAAGCTGTATGACAAGGCTTATAAAGATTATTCCTCCCCTCCCTCCTTAAACTGCTTGGGTTAAGAGCACACCGCTGCCCTTGCCTCAGCCAAGCAATTTTGCGGAAACCCCAAATGAGCCAGTAGGGGGCAGGGGCTCAGTTAAAGTGCTCCTCCTCCCCAGCTACAAGAGCCTGGGTGGAGTGCAGGCTCCGGCCAGAGACAGCCTTGGCTGCCACCTGCCTGCTTTTTCAGCACAGAAGGAAAGACGGAAGCCACTCTGCCAGTCAAAGGCAGCCAGGCAGTGCATGCAGCCCTGCAAGGCACAGGTAGGGTGGCTTTGCAGCCTGCGCTTTGCGAATGACCACCCCACAAGGAAAGAGGCAGTGTGCCTGCACGGGCACCAGCGAGGCGGAGGGAGCCTCAGAAAGGAGCTCCGAGGTGGTATTTGATGCAGGTGGTGCTGTGGGTTAAACCACAGAGCCTAGGACTTGCTGATCAGAATGTCAGTGGTTCGAATCCCCGCGACGGGGTGAGCTCCCGTTGCTCGGTCCCTTCTCCAGCCAACCTGGCAGTTCGAAAGCATGTCAAAGTGCAAGTAGATAAATAGGTACCGCTCTGGCATTAAGGTAAATGGCGTTTCCGTGTGCTACTCTAGTTCGCCAGAAGTGGCTTAGTCATGCTGGCACATGACCCGGAAGCTGTACGCCGGCACCCGCGGCCAATAAAGCGAGATGAGCGTCGCAACCCCAGAGTCGGTCACAACTGGACCTAATGGTCAGGTTCCCTTTACCTTATAAACTTGCGATGGGGGAAATCTGAAACCAGCGAGACAAACTGTTTGAAAAGGACTGGAGTAAATTTGTACAATATATGAATAGACATTGCAAACATTTTAAAACATTTGCAGGATTGATTTAAAATATTTTGTTAGGTTATGATTTGATACCTGTTTATAAATATTAGAAGTAAGTCTTTTAAGTATGGAGATATAGAAATGCGAAATAAAAGTGATTGCATATGGAAGTCAGGGAGGGGGATGGGAGGAAGTCAATGCTCAATTTGAGCAAACATATATGTGATGAAGAAATTTTATTTGGCTGTTATAAAGGGAAAAAGACATTTTAATAAACATTATATTAAAAAAGAAAAAGGAAGGAGCTCCAAGGTCCCTGTCACGAACAACAGAGACATGGGGTGGCTCAAATGGGGGAGAGGAACTGACGAGGAGGTGGCAGATCTTGCCTCCAAGGATCACACCACAGCTTCAAAGGCAGCAGCAGCAGGCGATGCTTTTCTTGGTGGTCAGATCCCCTGCCCCTCTGGATCCTGCCACATAAGGTGATCATCAATCCTTGCCTCATGTGTGGGCCAGCCCTATCTCCAGGTCTAGTTATTTCCTATTGCAATTCTTTCTTTTATAGCACTTTTCGGGTCAAGAGTGGTTCTCAAGTCCTGCATCGATACAGAGTTGTGTGATGCAGACTATGCCAGTTTCTCCGTAGCCTCATTACTGTACAGCCAGATCAAGATCTCCTGCTGCAAGACAGATATGTGCAACAGCGGACCTCCTGAAAGTAAGTATCATCATCAGGAAAGCTGGTCTCACAAAACTCAAGTAATGAGAGAGGTCAAAGAAAGACAAACAAGTTTTTGGCAGCATCCTGATGTCAGGGACTGACTAGACAAGGAGGAGTGGTGGCAGCCAGTCACTCCAGGAGGTGCCTGAGGGTGACACCAGAAAAGAACATTTCAAACCTGATTCAGACTGGTGGGACAGGGAGGAGCCACTGACAGAGGGAACCAGAAGGGAAGCATTGGAGCCATAGTATGGGGGTGGTGGGAACTAATAGAACAAAACCCAAAATCCCAATAAGAAGATTACCTGAACAACATACAGCATCTATTAGCAAAAATTACAAGGGAGCATCACAGTTTTACCTTAGTGCTAGAAACACCCCTCCCATAATGTTACTCACAGTTCCTCTCCTGCAGCAGCTTCTGGTATTTACATCCTATGCTTTCCTCCAAAACGCTTGAGCTCCCGCTCACCTTTTTAGCCTCAAAATATCCAGTGAAATAGGTTAAACTGAGAGATGGTTCCTGGCCCCAGGCCACTCAGCAAGTGTCATTGCTACAGTGGAATTTGAACCCTGGTTTCCTAGATTCTAGTCCAACCCTCTAACCACTACACTTCACTGGCTCATTGGTTTCCCAGAGTTCTAGCCCCCAAACCTAGAGTGACCCATTTTCTTTGATGCATTTGCATTTGTAGAGATTTTTTTAGTTGGACAGGCCTCTGTCCATCTTGTATAGGAAGGAACTGATTTCTTTTAGGTTTGCATTCAGGGAATTAATATCTTCAGGTTAAAGCATATGCTAAGAAAGATATAGTCAATGCAATGGGCTCCAGTGCCACCTAATTACTAAGCTATAGAGGAACACTATCTACACAAAGGGGAGTACCAGGTGGTGCAAAGAATAAAAAGTTTAAAAAATTACATTTGTTGCTCCACTCACTTTCCCAACAGGCCCTGCCTGGCATGTGGCCCTGAGAAGCTTGCCTAGAAGGAAATGTGGCCCTCACTGAAAACTGTTAATACGAAGGTTCAGTCTGTAAGCCCCGGCTAGGCACCTGGCATACACCAGCTGCTGACGCAGGCCTGTATGACCATCCTTTTCAAACTAGAGACAGAAGCTAGAGTTGGGATTTAAACCAAGAACCCCAAAGCTGGAAGCTGTGCTGAGCTGGAGCCTGGCTTAGTGAGCTACCATGAATTGCAAACTGAGACCCTCAGGTGCAGAGGAAGATAGGAGTAACAGCACACCAGTCCTGCTCTTTGCTTGGTATCCAATAGTTTGTTCACAGGCTACAATAATGAATGTTTTTAGCTTGATCCAGTGTACCTCGATCTTATCAGGGAATTCTGAAAGCAGATGGTCCTTAAGAGTCGTTTGGAAGCAATCCCACTTAAAGGGATCTTGAAGGGCTTGAGTGTTCATTTTGCGCCTTGGTTTCCTTCCTTGAAGCCAGCGTTGAGGTAAAATTTGATAGCCATCGTGGAGCGTATTAGTCAGTGATCTGTCCAGCAGTTGTTGGCACTCGTCATGTCTCTGGTAAGGAGCACATCATTGCGATCTTTAGCACAGACAATGACATAGTCTAAGAGGTGCCAGTGGTTTGATCAAGGATGCCACCATGAAGTTTTAAATTTATTTTTCTGTCAAAAGAGTGTGTTGATAATAACAAGGTTGTGCGCTGCACATATTGTCAAAAGTTAAAATCACCCAGGAGGATGAGTTTATTTTCCTTAGGCGTTTCTGATAGGACTGTATCCAGCTGAGAGTAAAATTTTTCTTTAATGCCTTCATTGGCATCCGGTGTTGGTGCATAAGCACTTATAATAGCAGCCTGTTGGTTTTTGGTGAGCTTTACTTGGGGGGTTGAGAGTCACTCATTATTACTGTTAGAGACTTCTGACAGGAGCTTCACAAGATCATTTTTGATAGCGTGCAAACCCACTCACCACGACAAGGTGATGATCCAGCGAGTGAGAAGGCAGTATGATACCTCTGGATTGGCCAGGCCTTCTACAAACATCCGCAACATGGGCTCCTGTCTTCGCCAACAGAACAGTGCTTTCTAAGAGGATATTTGCATTATTTAACAACATAGAATAGTAAAAGACAAACTGCAGATAGAACAAAACCAAAAACCATGTATCAATAACAAGATTACTTGAACAGCATGCAGCATTCATGAGCAAATATTACAAGAAAGCTTCACAGTTCTACCTTAGTCCTAGAAACATTCCTTGCGTGATGTTACTCACAGTCCCTCTCCTGCAGCAGCTTCTGATATTTACAACCCTACTCTTTCCTTCAAAGAGCCCTCATGCTCTCCATTTTAGCCTCAAACACCCATGTGAAATAAGTCAGGCTAAGGGGCAGTATCTGGCCCCAGGTCACCCAGCAAGTGTTGTGGCTCAAGTACAGATTTGACCTCTGGTCTCCTCCCACCCTTGTTCCTGATTTAGATGTTCACATTCCCTTGTTTCTGATGTAGATCTTCACTCACCCCTCCCTTCTTGGTGGGAGGCGGCACCATATTGTGGTTCACCTTAGCATTCCCAACACCCTAGTGTAAGCTTTTATTTTAAACACTACAACAACACTAGTACAAGGAATTCTGGGAGTGTTAGTTTCTTAAGGGTGCTGAGAGTTAATTGGGAAACCCCTATTCCCTTCACAGAGCTATGGATTAACAAACAAACCCCACACAATAGTTCTTATTAGCTACCATTTTTTCTTTGGTGAAATCATTATTTTACCAAAACTAAGCACATGTTTTCCCAGAAGTGATGTTTTTAAGGATAAAACCACTAAGAGCTTTCTTTCTCTTTCCCGCTCTCAGGAAGAGGGCCATTTTGTAGAATTTTATCATCCTTTGTGTCCATTCGTGGCTATCATTTTATCTCTCCGAATGCCCCCCAGTGGTGCTCAGTGCTAAGCCCAATTGCTTAAAGTGGTATCTCTTTGCTTGAAATGTATGCTGTGAATGTGGCCCCAGTCAGAAATCTCTTGCACCATGCCTTAATGTAGCCCTGGATGAATGGAGCATGGCTGAAGCACTCCGCTTGGAGAAGTGTTGGAAGGTGGTAGGCATCGCTCTTTGAAGGAGGAGTACAATTCCCACCCCTCACATACAGCAAGTTGTGGTTTGCATCTGCAAAAGAAATACATTGACTAATTGCAATGTTGGTGTGGTGATTGTTTTCCAGTGCCTGAGACTGAGACAAGGGAGCCCAATGGGCTGCAGTGCCCGAGTTGCATCTCCATCTTTTCAGACAAGTGTCCAATGGGCAGGAAGAACGTCAGCTGCAGTAATGAGGAGGACCAATGCTTCCACATTGGGGCTCGCATGAACTTCAGTGAGTCTTGCATGATGGAGTGCAGCTAGTGCCCCATCTGTACTACACATTTAAAGCATAGATTTTGTTAAATAAAAATACATATTTAAATTTGCACTTTAAATTGGGGGGGGAGGTGTAGGATGGAGACCCACAAGCCGAGGGGCCACAGGCATTCCTCTAGGACTCTCTCTCTCTGGCCTTTGGGATCCACCTTAGCCACACCTCCTCTCCCTAGGCCACACCCCTCACAAGCCCCACTTCATACCCTACCTGTATGCTTTGGCCTGGTTTGATTGTTGCCCCCGGAATCTTGGTTACCTGGAGGGAGTACAGAGAGGGGGGTTTGAATGTATCTAGAAAATAGCCTGCCATGTAAAGGTGAATTTTACATATGTTTCCATTGGCATGTGGACCTCCCAGAAGGTCACCCAGACTGGAAAAAGCCTCTTGGTCTGAGAAAAGTTGCCCACACTTCTGTTTGAGGGAGAGGGTTTTGGATTTCAAAAATATATGTGTGTGTTTTTCCCAACAGGGGAAAGCAGGATCCCGGGCGCTATCCGAGGCTGTGGAACAGCTAGTTTGTGTGACTACTCTCAGGGGTTGATGGGGACTGATTTTGAATCATTAGGAATTGAGATCACTCAGTTAGAGTGCACTGAAGCAATGGTCGAGGATGCCACAGAAGACACCACCATTTCGCCTAGGGGTTGAAGAAGGGGTGGTCTCAGCCTGAGGACTCCCAGGCTTTCTTTCTAGAAGTCTAGAAGCTCCTCCTCAAAGACAGGCTGTATTTGACTTTCATGCACAAATGAGGTCATTGAATCATGCCCAAAATAAATATATATGGCAAATCCTGTGTGTTGTATCATTTTACCAAAAGGAACATTTGTTGGGGAAAATAATAGTGCTTGAAGATGGCAGATAGCTTTGGCAGCGGGCAGGGGTGACTTTCAGGTCCAATTTGAATCAATAATTAGTCGACTTTGGGTGGTGCATCCCATTTCTCCACTTAAGGTAAAATGGGGAGAAAAAAGAAATGGAAGGAAGATAAAGTCCCTACCTGAGAAGAATGGCAGACTTTGGGCTGCCTTGCTGTCAAGAGTGGTCTATCCCATTTCGCCACTAGAGGTAAAATGGGGAGTGCCACAGCAGATGTGCTGCGCAACCCCCACCAAACCAAAACTTCAGGAATTCTTTAAGACTCAGTCAACGAGTACAGCATATTTTCTTCTGCAAAACCATGTAAATATTCTAAGGTATTTACTCTAAAGTTTGTTGTGGCCTGTCCCTCTTGTACAAATTCAGATACTTCTTAAAGTGTCGTTTTGAAATTCTTGGGGGAGATTAATCAGTCACAGTCCTATACTGGGACACATTTCAGTCATGTAACAGCTCAGACTGAATGTTGAGGCAGACAATTCGGCCTCACAGTTAAAGAGAGCCAGCAAGCTTTGCCTCCGTTTTTTAGGGGGACTCGGGGGGTTCTTCTGGTTCCACAAAAGTTTGAGTTAACTCTTTCTTAGTAAAAACACAATTTTCACAGAGTGTCAGGCCTCATGAGCACAACAGCTCATTTCCTGTGGGTCTTACTCCATGAAATCAGTTGCCAAGACGAAAGATCCCCAAACACCTCGCATCTGCCTAAGTCTCCTCTCCAGGGCTTTTTCCATAACTGAGACTGTGTGCAGCTACTCTCTCCTCCGCCCTTTTCATGCCCCTCCTGGGATTTTTTTTTTTGGGGGGGGGAGAAGGGGAGTAGCCTGTTGCAGGAGGAGGAGGAGAAACCTGTGACCAGAGGCACCAACCTGAGCCCCAGTATGTGGGTGCCCACCACACACAAGCACAACATGATGGTATGACATCACATCATGCCATCACCTGCTGCCCTTCAAGTAGAGATGTGTACTGATGCTCGGAAAAGTTGTATTTATTAGATATTATCCTCCCTTCCTCATGTTTGTAAGTTCAGCAGAGTGTATCCCCTTGCTGCTTAAAAAGTCTTTCCTCCCCCCCCCCTTAAAACAATAATCACACAGATTCTTGCTTGAAAAAGGTAAAGATAACATATACTCACTCAGAATACTTGTTGAAGAGTAACAGATACAGCAACTTTGTCCAGAGGGGCTTAAAATGGCACCTTGAATGTTACCTGGCAGCAAATTGGCAACCAGTGCCACTGTCTCAGCAAAAGAGTGACACATGGCCAGTAGCCTGCTGCTATGAGCACTCTGGCTGTTGTGTTCTGCAATAGCTGCAGCTTCTGGACCTGGTCAAGCTTATGATGGAGTCTGAGCTTTGGAGCTCAGACAAGCACATGGTTCTACATTGCTGGAAGAATGATGATGAGAGAGCGAAGAGGAGCAAAGAATGATGATGAGAGAGCAAAGTGCCAAAACCCTCAACAAAATGGGGCACAGTGGGTGAAATATACTCAGAGTCGAGTGTGGATTTCATGCTCTTTATTCAGCTCATAGTAGCGAGGACTGGAAGTTCCCCCCAACTGTCTGCTTTATATACATTATTTACACAATGGGCCCCACATGATTGGCTAATTCCGGGATTCACCTGTAGGCCTATCAGGTTGTGGATTCACTACCACCTGGAGCTGGATTGGGTGGCTCCTGTGGACCAATCAGACTGCTGCATTCTGAATCCTATTGTTCTAGGACCAATCAGACTGCTTTATTTTGGATCCTATTCAACTCAGTACATAACACCCCTCCCCTCTAAGTTCCAGTCCTGCCCGGGAGGTTGCATTCATAGTCCTCAACGTATGCTAGCCACCTATGTATGCGTTGCGGCCTAGGGTGTTCCCTGGTCAGGGGTTTGGGTTCTGGCTCGTGTTCCGAGGATGCTGGCTGTGATGGGGCCGTTTGGTCTGGCGCAACCGGCTCGCTCAGTCATGGCTGTGGTTCCGGTGTCCTTTCGACCTCGCGGGTCCTCTCTGTATTTACTGATTCTGCCTCCCCTGCAGCCCCTCCTGCTCTACGGGCCTAATCACACAGATTCTTGCTTGCAAAAGGTAAAGATAACATATACTCATTCAGAATACTTGTTGAAGAGTAACAGATACAGCAGCTTTGTCCAGAGGGGCTTAAAATGGTGATCCAGTTACAAAGACATACTTTGGTCAAGCTTATGATGGAGTCTGAGCTTTGGAGCCCACACAAACAGATGGTTCTACATTGCTGGAAGAATGATGATGAGAGAGCAAAAGGGAAGAGGAAGTGCCCACACCCTCAACAAACGGGGCACAGTGGGAGTGTCTCTCAGAGTTCCTTCTAGGAACCACACAGGAAAATACTCAGAGGGCTTCAGGTCTTGTCATTTGCCTATCTAGCAAACATGCAGTGTTGATTTCGCTGCGTGGTAAATATCCCACACTTCAGAGGCGGGTGGCAGTCCCCTCACAGAGCAGAGCACATAGTCCACAGGAGAGGCAAGGAAAGTCCGCCTTCTCATTCACCTCTCACCATGCCTAGTCACACTACCTTTCACCAGGACTTCAGCGCCAACTCTCTGTTTCCATGCGGACAAGTAAGCAGGGGCATGTTGACAGAAGAGGAAGCAGAGGGAGGAAGAGGCCCCGTGGCATTTTATGTAGTCAAAATATAAATGCTAGTCTTCACACAATATATGCAAACATTTTCTGATGTCCCCCTTGTGATCCCAAACAGGGATGTACTGAGGCATCTAATCATAGCCTGCATTTTTATCAAGGCTTATAGTTTGATTAGGGTCTGTATTTTAAAATGAGCTTAAAGATTTTCAAATGTTTTATGCCAGGCAGAAGACCAGCTGCCTAAGTACTTTGGCAAGATGTTTATCCTCCTGGACAAGGGGGCCCCCTGATTTATAGCAGAAAACAATTCTCAAAGTCGTAAAAAGGGAATTACAGGCTAAGAGCAAGGTTACACTGACCCTACATAATTAAGAGTTGGTAAATAGTAAAATAAAACCATGTGCCTCCCATTAAAAACTTGAGCCATATCTTTCTAAGGTTAAAGGCCAAGAGCAAATGGAAAAGAAAGCAACTGGCTGGAGAAGGGGAGTGTAAACAGAAGAAGAGGCTTTTTTCCTATTTTATTTTGAGGCTGTAAACTATTCCTTCCTTTTACTTTGAGAAGGTTTATTCTTCTAAAAAGCTATCTATGATAATGTATGAAATATACTGGCTTAAATGTAATTATGCAAAGGATCTAGAAAGAAAGAAATGTTAAATTCTTATTTCATAGAGTCATATTGCTGTAGGAGACCAGAGGGGCAAACGAGCCCAGCCCCCTGCCAGACAGGAGACGCCATCGAGCACTCCTGACATATGGTTGTCAGGCCTTTGTTTAAAGACCTTCAAAAAGGAGATCTTTCATTGATGATGTATGAGAATGTGAACCCAAGATCTCTGACATCTGTTTAAGATAAAAATTTAAAACTATTAACCATCTGTTTTGGAGGGCAATAGGGCAAGGAGGGGAAGAGGTGAGCTGGTAATTAAGGTTCCTTGTTGAGACAAATGTAAGATATATGACTACTTATTTGTCATTTATAGATAGAAGAATATATAGCTTTTTGTATCCCATAAAAGGCAATAGGAAATGGGTGTATCTTTTAGGATTGGTTATAGCAATCAGCCAATAGGAAATTCAACCAGGCTGATTGGACAGAGGCAGCCAAAGGAGGAGCAAGGGGGCTGGGCTGAGGGAATATAAGTGCTGGCCATAATGGCAGGAGACCAGGCCAGAGCTTGGTAACCATATACCACTGTGCCTCTCATTTATTTGTCTGACAAATAAATTATTATTTTAATTTCTCTATTGCTGCGTTGAATATTTCATTCCAGCAAAGCGTTAACCACAAGCAGGGTGCTACATTTTATGGTGCCTGTGACTCGGATAAGTGGTCTGCTGGAACGCAGCCCCTTCGCCTTACTGGGCAGGGTACAAGAGAGAGGACCACTCACTGCTTACCCAGCGCGCACTGGAAAGTTTTTTTCCAGGGGAACGCAGAAGTCTCGTCTGTCTGATACCCTGCCCACCGACGGCGACGGACCGGGGGGAACCAGAGAAATAAACAGGCAACCAACTAAGGGTAAGTGCACTAAGGGGTTTTTGGCCCTCCAATTAATTGGGAGGAAGAGAAGTCTTGATCAAACTTCTGCGTCTCAGTAAAGGGGAACTGAGTACGCTAGGTGGTTGGGTACATCAGATGGTGATCTGGTGTAGGGAAAGGGAAAGGTTGGGAGGTAGAGTATGGTGAAGTATCCAGCGCATTGTATGTGTGAGAAAGTACAATTTGTAGCTGACCTGAGTGTGGAGTGGGTAGTACTTCGGTTCCCGGTAAGGCGACTTCACCTGGGCAAGGAACCTCACGAAGCGTGTGTGTGAGTGACTGAGTGGATACTTCACAGGGCCATACAATGGGAGTTGGGGGTTCAAAGGGGGAAAATACACCTCTTGAATGTATGTTAAATAATTTTAAGAAAGCCTTCTCAGGGGCATATGGAGTCAAAATGACACCAGAGCGCTTGAGAACGTTATGTGAATTAGAGTGGCCGAAACAAAATACTGAATGGCCATCTCAGGGAACCTTTGATATAAATTTAGTAAGCAAACTTTGGTCTAATATCGCCAAAGAAACTGGAGGGTGCCCAGAACAATTTTCATATATAGATTCTTGGCTGAGCACATTAAATAAAAATCCTCCATGGATAAGGGAATGCAAAGTCAAACGATGCAAATTATTGGCTGTAAAAGCCGAAGCTAGGAAAGGAATATTGCCAAATAAACTCAAACCCATTTTTGAGGGACCAGAGGAAGAGGTGCTTCCACCTCCACCCTATGCTCCACATCGAAGGGAGCCTAATCCAAACACTCCACCAGTTGTAACCCCAAGGCAAGAAAGTGGAATGAATAATGGGGCTGGAGTCACAGAACTTGATTCCTTGATAGATTATGATAAATATCTTCAGGAGGCATTGGAGGCCTATAATAAAGCCCAAGCAGAAGTGGTTATTCCACCTGTGAGTCCCAGTAGAACTCCATCTACAGTCTCTTTTAGTGGAACAACTGATTGCCTACCCCAAACCCCTGTACATCCAAGTCCTAGAGAATTATTACAGAAGTTACAGGGAGACCTTAATCGGTCAGCAAGCAATACAGCCAGGCGTATAAGGCTGCTAAAAGAACGCCTTGGGACAAATACCATCCCCTATGATTTGAGGCCCCTAGAGCAAAGCGAAGAGAAAGATCACGTAGTAGCCCCTCTCAGAAGAGTATTTGATGCACTTGAGGAGCCTGTGCTGGTTAACGGGCAACTCGGACCACGGCCACCTCGAACTTCGACCCTCCAGTACATTCCATTCACAACTACGGATCTGATGAATTGGAAAACACACACCCCATCTTTTGCAGAAAAACCTCAGGCTATGATGGACTTGGTGACTTCAATAATAAATACTCATAGTCCTACTTGGACAGATTGCCGCCAGCTCCTGAATACTCTGTTCACCACTGAGGAAAGGAGAGACATAATTGAAAAGGCACAGATATATTTGCGTGAGCAGGCCAGAGTGGGAAATATTTTAAATGTTGACCGTCATCTCCGGGACAACTTTCCCTTGGAAGATCCTAATTGGGATCCAAACAATGTAATTCACCTGGCCAGGCTTACCACCTACCGCCAAACGCTTGTGCAAGGTATCCGCAGGGCATGCCAGAAGCCCACTAATATGTCTAAAGTCTCAGAAGTAGAACAGAAACCAAATGAGAGTCCAGGAGACTTTTTAGAGAGGCTGCAGGAAGCCTATCGTATATGGACTCCTTTTGACCCTGAAGCCCCTGAAGACAGCAGAATGATTACTGCTACATTTGTGGCCCAGTGCGCTTCTGACATTCGTAAGAAAATTCAGAAATCAGAAGGATGGGAAGGGATGCTGATGAGCCAAATTATGGCCATTGCACGCCGAGTTTATCGGAATAGGGATGAGGCTGAGAAGCAAGAGAAGAAGAAGTGGCAGAAGGAAAAGATGGTGATGTTAGCCACAGCAGTGAAGCAAGACTACCGCCCCTTAAATGGAGGGAGAGGGCGGGGAAGGAATCCACCACTGGGAAGGAATCAATGTGCGAATTGCAAGAAGGAGGGTCATTGGAAGCGGGAGTGTCCTGAACCCCTGAGGTTGGAAGAAGTACGCCCAGGCCCAGGCCCAGGCCCAGGCCCAGGCTCCGGCCCAAGAATCCAGGGACGGGGACGGGGAATGATCCGAGATGGAAGATATCAGAGACCTGGACAAGGACGGAGTAGGGACAATTTCATTGGACTGGCAGAGGAGGATTTTACCCAAGACTAGGAACGACCGGACTCCATAAAGTTAGGCTTTCAGGAGCCCACGGTCACGATTCAATTAGGGAGCCATTTAATAGACTTTATGATTGATACTGGGGCTGAATACTCAGTACTCCCAGAACTATTGCAGAAAAAGGCATCCAAAAGTGTAGTCATTAAAAGTGCCACTGGTCAGTCAGCTAAGAGGTCTTTCCTCCAACCTTTGGAATGCCAGATTGGGGGACATCGTTTAACCCATCAGTTTTTGTATATACCTGAGTGTCCAATACCTCTCTTAGGTAGAGATATGCTGTCCAAATTGCAGGCCCAAATCACCTTCACTCCTCGAGGTCCAGAAATGAAACTGCCATCAAATGCAGCAGGAATAATTTCCCTCTCAGTACCTAAGGAACAATCATGGCGCCTAATGTCAGCCCTGCAAGTCCAACCCACATTGGATACAGAGTTAAACAAGCTCCTCCGAACCCTACAGGTGCCACCAGGAGTATGGGCCGAAAATAGCCCACCAGGAATGGCTAAGAATATAGCTCCAATTGTAGTAACCTTAAAACCTATGGCTACCCCTGTATCTGTAAAGCAATATCCTTTACCCCGGCGAGCAGCAGAGGGCATCCAGAAACATTTGGACCGCCTATTAAAATATGGTCTGCTTAAGCCCTGCCAATCAGAATGGAACACACCTCTATTGCCTGTTCGGAAACCTGGGACAGATGAATACAGGCCAGTACAGGACTTGAGGCTCGTAAACCAGGCTATCGAGACCTTGCACCCAAATGTACCAAACCCATATACCCTGCTGAGTTTGATCCCACCAGAAGCAACATTTTTTACTGTATTGGACTTGAAAGATGCATTCTTCTGTTGCCGGCTGGCACCACAGAGCCAACCTATATTTGCCTTCCAGTGGGAAGACCCTTTAACAGGAACAAAAGGCCAGCTAACCTGGACGAGATTGCCCCAGGGATTCAAAAATTCCCCAACTTTATTTGGCACTGCCTTGGCGAAGGATCTAACAAGTTACCCCTCAATACCTGGAGAAAAGGTGGTTCTGCAATATGTAGATGACCTTATATTAGCAGCAAAGGATTTTGATACCTGTAAAGAAAGGGACAGAGGAACTGCTCCACTTGCTCTGGGAAGCTGGCTACCGAGTTTCCCAGAAAAAGGCACAGTTATGTTTAGAAAAGGTCAAATATTTGGGCTTTGACATCTCACACCAACAACGAGCATTGAGGCCAGAGAGGAAAGAAGCTATTTGCCTTATCAAGGAACCTACCACAAGGAAACAACTCAGAGGATTCCTGGGAACAGCAGGGTTTTGTAGACTATGGATACCTGATTTCAGCAGTCTGGCCAAGCCCTTACATGAAAGCACTCGAGGTGCAGAAAAGGACCCATTCGTATGGGGACCTGAGCAGCAACAAGCCTTTTTAGTTATCAAACAACGACTTATGGAGGCCCCAGCCCTTGGACTGCCTAATTCGGAAAAACCCTTTCAGCTGTATGTACATGAACAGAATGGGATTGCAGCAGCAGTCCTGACCCAGAGATTAGGAAGTTGGAATCGTCCAGTAGCTTATTTGTCAAAACAATTGGACTCAGTAGCAAAAGGATGGCCTCCATGCCTAAGGGCAGTAGCGGCCACTGCAACCCTTGTCAAAGAAGCTGATAAATTTACCTTCGGCCAGACGATGTATGTGAATGTACCTCATGCTGTTCTGACACTCATGGAATATAAGGGTAGTTATTGGCTAACGAACCCAAGGATGGCTAGATACCAAGGCCTATTGTGTGAAAATCCCAGGATTCATCTACGAGTAGTGAATATGCTCAATCCAGCAACTTTGCTGCCCCTACCAGAGGTAGATGATGAAGAATCACATGATTGTCTCCAAATAATGGATGAAGTTTATTCCAGTAGACCCGATCTGAAAGATGAACCATTGAAAAATCCAGATGTTGTATATTATACTGATGGTAGCAGTTACCTGCATGAAGGTGCCAGACGAGCAGGATATGCTGTGGTCACCAATGAGGAAGTTGTGGAAGCTGAAGCTTTGCCTGCTGGCACCTCAGCACAAAAAGCTGAACTTATAGGTTTAACTAGAGCTCTGCAATTGGCAGCCGGATGTAAGGCAAACATCTATACTGATTCTAAATATGCCTTCTTAACCCTGCATGCACATGGTGCTCTATGGAAAGAAAGAGGTCTAATCGGAGCCCACGGGAAGGCCTTGAAATATGGACCTGAAGTAGAAATCCTGTTGGAAGCAGTATGGGCTCCAGAACAGATTGCTGTAATGCACTGCAAAGGTCATGGACGAGGAAGGGATCCAATAACCAGAGGAAATCATGCTGCTGACAAAGCAGCCCGAGAGGCAGCCCAAAAGCCTGTGGGAGGATTTATAGCAGCCCTCATACCAGAGGTAGTTCCAGAAGAAGTTAAACCTCACTATACCCCAGAAGAGAGGAAGTGGGCTGAACAGGAAGGAGCGGTTGTGAAGGACGGTTGGATGATCCTGCCGGACAATAGGATTTATGTACCTCATCACCTAGCAGGCACAATTGTAAGAAATTATCATGAATCTACTCACCTTGGCGGTACTGCAACCAGAGAGAGTCTCAGTCGGAAGTTGTATATTATTAACCTATCACAATTAGCAACTTGCATTTCACAGAAATGTGTTCTTTGTGCTAAAAACAATCCCAGGCAGGGACCGGTACAACCTCCTGGAATCCAACATGTGGGATATGTCCCCATGGAAAGCCTAATTGTGGACTTCACAGAGCTGGTCCCTTCTAAGGGATTCAAGTATCTCCTTGTGTTTGTAGATACTCTTACCGGATGGGTTGAAGCTTTTCCCACCCGAACTGAAAAGGCACGAGAGGTAACTAAGAGACTCCTCACTGAATTGATCCCGAGGTTTGGGTTACCTAGATGCATTGGAAGTGATAATGGGCCAGCGTTCATTGATCAAGTAGTACAAGAAGTATGTCGAGTCCTACAAGTGAAATGGAGACTGCATGCAGCATATAGGCCTCAAAGTTCAGGGAAAACTGAAAGAATGAATCGGACTCTGAAAACCCAATTGGCAAAATTAACCCAGGAAACAGGATTGGGATGGGTGGATGTGTTACCCATAACACTGTTTCGTGTTCGGTGTGCACCCACAAAAAGACTTAAGTTGTCACCTTTTGAGCTCCTGTATGGGAGGCCGCCCTCCTTTGTTCAGGATATTCCAGCTGACCTCAAACAAATAGGAGACCATGTGACACAGGAACAAGTGCAATCTCTCGCCCGTGTTTTTGTTTCTCTTAACAGGTGGGCCCTCGAGCGCACGCCGTGCAGCATTGCCGAGCCGATTCATCAGTTCCAGGCTGGCGATAGCGTATGGGTGAAAGAGTGGAAACGAGATCCACTTGCACCTAAGTGGCGTGGACCTTACACCGTCTTGCTCTCTACTCCAACAGCGGTGAAGGTAGCTGAGGTGACCCCCTGGATTCATCACTCCCGTTTGAAGAAGTCCGAAGGCAGTTGGATGTGCAAAGGTGACCCCTCTAATCCTTTAAAACTGACTCTCTCCAAAAACCCCTGTATCTAGCCCTACGGGGAACGGGCTAGGTCACGGGCAACATTAGACGACCGGCCTGCTGCAGCCACAACCTGGAAGCTGGCTGACCTGCGCACGCCTGAAGCTTGAGGAGCGTCTAAACCAGCGATTGTGAACGGGAAGATTCTCTAATACAATTAATTGACTGCCCCCCCTTGTGGAACAATTATCAGAGATATTACTCATTGGGGATCCTTGGGATATATGTTTTGGTCTTGGTGGTTCCCCATTTCTGTCACTGGGGGAATTATATTGGGGCTAATATTTTTATGCTATCACAATAAGGTAATCTTTTGTGGAAGGAATGCATATACTACACATCAACATGATTTTATTATTAATCCTGATCCCTTGGGAAGGGGAAGGGTCCTTGAATCTGACCAAATTTACTAAATATGGATTCCACCATGACCACAATATGTGGGTAGGCTTAGCTGAGATGGTAGCCAATGTTGCAAATAGGACCAATTGCCTTGTTTGCTCTCTTGGGCCAGATGATTCAGAGGGAGGTATGCCCTTATTACCGATACCATTAAATGCCATTGGTATGGTAAGCGAAATGCCACACCAAACAGAAGTACAGAATTTCCCCGGATGGAACTCAACTAAACCAATACGAGTTATACCTGTGCAAGGGGAATTCTGTGTACATAAATCATCAGATGCAGCTGATTCTACCATGATAGGCTCTTCTCATTGCCACTATACTTGGGATTATATTAAGAATAGTCAAACCTGGGTAAACGGTACTACCTATCGAACTCGGAATACCTTGCCCTGTGCACCTCCTTTTATTCATGCATGGAAAGTGGTATGGAACATAACTGTGACAGAAAAAGGCAATCTAACATACTGCACTGTGAACTCTCTACCCCTTTTGATATTTCGCCTTCTGCACTCCACGTACCAAAAACCTCAGACCCGATGGTTGTGGTGGATATGTGGAGAATGGGCATACAAGAAGCTCCCTTCCAAATGGAGTGGGACTTGTTTCCTGGGATGGGTATTACCACCAATGTGGATTATGCCCACTAATTCGGCCAAGCGTACACGAAGAAACGCTGATATTTCTCGTATAGCAGGAGGAAGTACCCAAAGTTGGAGCGATACTGATGATTGGCCACCAGAGCGCATTATAGCCTATTATGAGCCTGCCTCCTGGAATCCTGGTGAGCTCATACAAGGGGCACGGGATCCTATTTATAATCTAAACAGAATAATTCGATTGCAAGCAGTAGTGGAACTTGTAACCAATGCAACGGCCCAGAGTTTGAGACTTATTGCACAACAGCTGGGTGAAAGTAGAGCCGCCATTTTGCAGCTGAAAATGGGAATGGATTATGTACTTGCCAGGCAGGGAGGCCTATGTGGAGTCTTGAACTTGACAGGGAATGCCTGTTGCTTTAACATTTCTGATAATGGTGAGGCAATCCGTGTGTTGGCCACAAAGATGGAGAGTATAGCACATGTCCCAGTACAAACATGGGAAGGATGGGATATGGGATGGCTCACCAACTGGTTACCTAATGTTGCGGGACTCAAAGGGATACTATTGTCTTGCTTGTTTTTCTTGACGGTAGTAATAATGGTTTTATGTATGGTGCCATGTATCATTTCATGTTTTAGAAGTACAATTAGCAAGATGATTTCGAATGAAACTCTACCTCATATCATGGCCCTATATAGAGCTTTACCTCAGGAATATGATGAAGGTCAAGCTATCAAGGACACTTGGGATGAAGGTCCTTGAGCTTGAAAGGGGGGAATGAGGCATCTAATCATAGCCTGCATTTTTATCAAGGCTTATAGTTTGATTAGGGTCTGTATTTTAAAATGAGCTTAAAGATTTTCAAATGTTTTATGCCAGGCAGAAGACCAGCTGCCTAAGTACTTTGGCAAGATGTTTATCCTCCTGGACAAGGGGGCCCCCTGATTTATAGCAGAAAACAATTCTCAAAGTCGTAAAAAGGGAATTACAGGCTAAGAGCAAGGTTACACTGACCCTACATAATTAAGAGTTGGTAAATAGTAAAATAAAACCATGTGCCTCCCATTAAAAACTTGAGCCATATCTTTCTAAGGTTAAAGGCCAAGAGCAAATGGAAAAGAAAGCAATTGGCTGGAGAAGGGGAGTGTAAACAGAAGAAGAGGCTTTTTTCCTATTTTATTTTGAGGCTGTAAACTATTCCTTCCTTTTACTTTGAGAAGGTTTATTCTTCTAAAAAGCTATCTATGATAATGTATGAAATATACTGGCTTAAATGTAATTATGCAAAGGATCTAGAAAGAAAGAAATGTTAAATTCTTATTTCATAGAGTCATATTGCTGTAGGAGACCAGAGGGGCAAACGAGCCCAGCCCCCTGCCAGACAGGAGACGCCATCGAGCACTCCTGACATATGGTTGTCAGGCCTTTGTTTAAAGACCTTCAAAAAGGAGATCTTTCATTGATGATGTATGAGAATGTGAACCCAAGATCTCTGACATCTGTTTAAGATAAAAATTTAAAACTATTAACCATCTGTTTTGGAGGGCAATAGGGCAAGGAGGGGAAGAGGTGAGCTGGTAATTAAGGTTCCTTGTTGAGACAAATGTAAGATATATGACTACTTATTTGTCATTTATAGATAGAAGAATATATAGCTTTTTGTATCCCATAAAAGGCAATAGGAAATGGGTGTATCTTTTAGGATTGGTTATAGCAATCAGCCAATAGGAAATTCAACCAGGCTGATTGGACAGAGGCAGCCAAAGGAGGAGCAAGGGGGCTGGGCTGAGGGAATATAAGTGCTGGCCATAATGGCAGGAGACCAGGCCAGAGCTTGGTAACCATATACCACTGTGCCTCTCATTTATTTGTCTGACAAATAAATTATTATTTTAATTTCTCTATTGCTGCGTTGAATATTTCATTCCAGCTAAGCGTTAACCACAAGCAGGCTGCTACAGTACTACCTCCCCCCCCCGTCTCCTAGGCCCTGTGGAGGGGCACGCAGTGGCTGCATTTGGCCCCCAGGTCAGCGGTTCCCCACTCCTGGTATAGATCACTCAAGGCCTCCATAGTTTCCCGTTTTTCTCTCTCCTTTGGCTTCCCTTACTCAGCCAAATGAACAGCTTGGTGAATTTAGAAAGAAATTGTGAAACCATGTTTCTTCAGCAGAAGTACTCCACAGCGCCGCACGCTTGTGCATAAAGGGAGCCTCAGGTAACGAAGATTTTGGGATATGGCCAGGCCTCCGGAAAAGATCCCATTCGTAACCACTGTACTTTCTTCCATCTTTCTCAAATCCTCCGGCATTCACCGCCATTGGCTGCCCACAAATTCTAGTGTTATGAGAAAGGAATAAAAGCTTTTCTCTGTCCTGTTGCACTAATGGCTTCCTGTGAATTGAAGGCTGACTAAACCTCAGGGGTGTAGGCACTTTGGGCTCACATTGCTCAGGAATCAGTGGAAATAAACATAAGCACCTTCAATGTGACCTGACAGCAAATTGGCAACCAGTGCCATTGTCTCAGCAACAGAGTGACATGTGGCCAATAGCCTGCTGCTATGAGCACTCTGGCTACTGCGTTCTGCAATAGCTGCAGCTTCTGGACCTGATAAAAGACAGCCCACTGCATACTGCCAATGTCAAGTCTTTAGGTTACCAGTGCATGAACCACTGTGTCCAGTCTGCCAAGCAATTGACCTATCTCCAAGACCCAGAAATCACTTAGTCATAAGCCTCCAGTTTTTCATGGGTCAATCTCAGTTTGTAGGCTGTTATGCACCATGGCATCCAGGCACCAATCCAGAGTTTGTGTTATGGAGTTTCTAGAATTGGGTATCTTCAACATATGGAAGACACTTCACTCCAGAACTCCAAATGACTGTTCCCAACACCTTCATATTGATGTTCAATAGCCACTGCATACCCTCCAGCATTCCTCAGATGAAAATAGGGACATTTCTCACTCCACACAACTGACACTCCCACCATTTTTGTCCCCCCATGCCCACATACAGCATCTTCTGTCAGGAGAATGGCAAGTTCCACAACCACATCACGAACAGGACATAGCACGTACAGCCTCCACTGACCAGAGAAAACCTCATAATCCCAATTTTATTTTATTTCATGCTTTGGTACATTTACAAAAAGAAAAGCATGCACCAATAAATAAATTTTAGAAGGTGGCAACATTAGACAAAAACATATATATAGTGGTGCCCCGCAAGACGAATGCCTCGCAAGACGGAAAACCCGCTAGACGAAAGGGTTTTCCGTTTTTGAGCTGCTTCGCAAGACGATTTTTCCTATGGGCTTGCTTTGCAAGACAAAAACGTCTTGCAAGTGTTCCGATTTTTTTCCGCTTCCCCCCCTCTTTTTCTAAGCCACTAATAGCCTTTTAGCCGCTAATCCGCTAATCCTTTAATAGCCACTAAGCCTTTAATAGCCGCTAAACGGCCAATATCGCTAATCCGCTAAGCCGCTAATAGGGTTGCTTCGCAAGACGAAAAAACCGCTAGACGAAGAGACTCGAGGAACGGATTAATTTCGTCTTGCGAGACACCACTGTGTGTGTATATACACACACACACACACACACACAGTGGTACCTCGGGTTACATATGCTTCAGGTTACATACGCTTCAGGTTACAGACACTGCTAACCCAGAAATATTACCTCGGTTTAAGAACTTTGCTTCAGGATGAGAACAGAAACCGCGCAGCAGCAGCGGCGCAGCAGCAGAATGCTCCATTAGCTAAAGTGATGCTTCAGGTTAAGAACAGTTTCAGGTTAAGAACGGACCTCCGGAACTAATTAAGTATGTAACCAGAGGTACCACTATATGTGTGTGTGTGTGTGTGTATGTGTGTGTGTGTGTGTGTGTGTGTGTGTGTATATATATATGGAGGGGGAATCTAGACTCCTTGCACTCCCCCCCATGCCGTCCAGGGAGGCCTTGCCCTCTGCTTGCCCCTCAGATCCAATGATTATGTAGGGAAGGGCCTCAGTTGTAGTAGCCTCTCCTCCTTTACCTTTGCCATCTCTGATTATTATTATTATTATTATTATTATTATTATTATTATTACTATTATTATTATTATTATTTAATAATCATTTATTATTTATACCCCACCCATTTGGCTGGGTT
This sequence comes from Podarcis pityusensis, assembly GCF_964106645.2. Classification (NCBI taxonomy): domain Eukaryota; kingdom Metazoa; phylum Chordata; class Lepidosauria; order Squamata; family Lacertidae; genus Podarcis; species Podarcis pityusensis. Next base: position 12,223,253 of record NC_138033.1, on the reverse strand, counting down.
TCCCCAGCCACTCTGGGCGGCTTCCAGCAGAATATTAAAACACAATTCTAAGGCTTTCACCATCCATTCTTCCTTTCAAGGTATTCTCACTTCTTAGCATAAAGACCCCTTGCCACTGTCGCTGCATATCTAAATACAGCTGCATATATACATAGAGTTTGTAATTTTGCTGACCAATATCCCCGGCCAGAAAGATTTTGGACTCTTGGAAAAGTCATTCCCCAAAAGACCTTGGCCTCCCTACAGGTCTACCACATGTGACAGAATGACCCCTTGCAATTCTTACATTTCCAACATTTATTTGGTACATTCTTATACATTCAAGCTAAGTTCTTTAGAGTTAAATAACATCAGTACATCATCTTATAATAATTCCCTCTTATAATATGAAGAAGATGGTGAAGGAAGAGGACATGAGCCCAAAGTCACTCTCCCCACCCTCTCCATTGTGATTACCAACATCTGGGAGTCCCATTCTTCTTAGAAGAAACAATGTGAAGAGCCTAAGCTTACAGTAGATTATATAGCAACATTATAAATTACACAAATATATACATAATACTAACATTGCACCGAGAAACCTCTCCACAGATATCTGTGATGCTGCCACACCCTCCCCCCGCATTCCCCAAACGCCAAAGTCCACATCATTCACACTGTCTTTGACTTTCATCACAAGTTAAGCAAAAGCAAATGACGTGGAGCTGAGCTTGTGTATATCCAGCCCCAGTAAAAGACAGTCCCTTAAATATGCAAGCTCCTCTGGACACAGACCTGCAATCCCCCCCCCCCACCTGCTCTTAAATGTAACCAACTTATTTTAAAGAGCAAGTGGACCAATTCTTTAGCCCCAAAATAAGTGCATTTAATGGGACAGAAGAAATCTAGATTGTGAGTCACTGTGTATTTTATTACTGTACAACAAAGGAAACTGGATAGACACAGACACTTGTCTCCCCTTACCAAAAATAAATAAATTCGTGATTCTGACTATCAGAGAAATCTGGAAAATTGCCTGGACTTCTGGAAATCTAATCCAATTTCACTGCTGAGCTTTGAATTCTGGTGTAACCTGATGGGGCTTCACTTCCTGGGTGGTGAAATTGAGGGTGCCACAGGTTAAAGGGGGGACATGTCCTTGGAGCCCTGGGAAGGGGGAAGAGATTGATTTACCCCAAATGCAACTGCATTTAATGGGAGTGAGGGGATCCGGGTCACTGTGCATTTTATTACTGTAACAAAAAGGAAACTGTTGACAGACATTTGTCCCCCTTTCGAAAAAGTTCATGCTGTCAGGGAAACCGCCTTGGCTTCCAGAAACATAATCCAATTTCAGTGCTGTAACCTGATGGGACTCATTTCCCCACATCCAGGATGGTGAAACTTACGCTGGCACAGATTAGGAGGGACGTGTCCTTGGAGTTCTTGGAAGGGGGAAGAGATTTAATTGCTTTTCAACACTGTGCTTTATATTATGGTATAGCACAATTAGAATTCTGGCAATTTGTTGCACTGCCCTGAATCCATTGTTCCTGGGTGCTGGCAAAGTGTTCCTTGCAATCCTCTATAAATTCCTCCAACTAAGCCTCAGTTCCTTACTCAGCCCAGTGCTGTTCTCGAACTCCTTCTTGGCTCTTCAGCTCTCTAGAATGATGAAGACACTCCTGATCTCCTGCCTCCTCTTGACCCTTCTGAATCCAGGTGAGCAGAACCACAGCTGCTGGGCAGTTCATCGTGTTTCCAGGAAGGAATTAAGGGGGGGGGCATCAGCCATTAAAGCAGGAGAAGAAAGGAACAAGGACTTGTGCTTCCTTTGAAAGGGAGAGGAATAAAGCATATGGGCAAGCTACAAGGGATCTTCAATCAGGATAGTTTGTTCCCAATATTTGTTTTTATTTAACCAAATACATACTGAGAGGTGCAGCATAGCTGTCAACTTACAGATTTGAAAATAAGGGACCAGCAGCCTTGAAAATAAGGGACCAGCAGCCAAAATAAGGGACCTGCAGCCTCACCTGTTCCAGGCACTCCAGTCTTCCTGTCCTCCTGCAGTCTGGTCAAACTCATGCTGGTAGCTTCGAGAACACTGTCCAACCAACTTTGTAACCAGAGGTTCAACTGAATAGAATCTGAATCACATGCACCACAAGGCCTATGCAGCCTCAACTTAAGATGGCTCCCCAGCCTGGCTTTGCACTGCAAAGTTTGCAGCACCACGTGCAACAAAATGGCGTCCAGCATTCAAAAAAACCCCTCAGCTTGCATTAACTAGCCACACACAAGGCATGCAAGCTCCACCCCCCAGTCGTTCTTAGACTTCTTATTGGGTGAGCAACACAGCCAAGCAACACAGTTGGAACCTCCCTCCTCCCTGGCTGGCAGGGAGGGAGGGAGAGGAGCTGCTTCCTCTGAAATTTAAGGGACATCATTTAAGGGACATTGAAGGGACATCTATCAATAAGGGACAGCAGCGGGACATGGCACTGGAATAAGGGACTGTCCCTTCAAATAAGGACACTTGACAGCTATGGTGCAGTATCCCCAAGTCCATTGGGGGAACAATGGGGGCAGTTGCCCACTCTTGGATAAACCAGAATCCTAGGTTTCATCTACAACAAAGAGTATGTTTCTTGAACTTTTTTCCTGTCTGCTTCCCTCATCGTCCACTCAAATTCTACCCCTTCCTCCTGAAACTTTGTTCTCAATAATATTTATTTTACCAAATGCATACAGAGGTATGGCATCTCCAAGTACATTGGGGGAGCAAAAGAGGCAGTAGTTCACTCTTCAATAAACCAGAGTCCTAGCTTAAATTTAAAGCAGTGGTGTCCAAACTTTTTTCAAAGAGGCCCAGATTTGATGAAGAGAAAAGCCGTGGGGGCTGGCCAAAGGGCCAACCAAAGTTGTTAACCTTTTATTTCGGAGCGGAATTACCCTGCCCCCACCCCATGCAATCTTTTAGTTTGCTGGTGTTACACACCACCCCAATCTCTGGGTGGAGTCAGGTTCCAGGGGTATCAGATGTGCTTACAAGAGTCTGTTATGTTTGCTGGTGCTGATGGGAGTCGTAGTGCAACACCTTAAGGAGGGTTAAAGGTTTCCCCACACCTTCTCTACTGGTCCTCTCCCTCAGCCTGCAGGAGCCATCTTGGACAATCATTCTCTGGTCTATACAAGGCCCACCCCCATTCAGAGTATAAGATCTACTGAAGGAATATATATAGGAAGCATTATGTAGATGAACAATGGTCCATCTAGTCTAGCCTCTTGTTCTTGCCATGGGTCCTATGGGAAGCCCGTAAGAAAGATCTGAGTGCAACAGCTCCCTTTCTTCAGTTCCCAGTAACAAGTATTCAGACAAATAGTGCCTCCAATGTTGCAGGAAAAAATATATCAATAGAGGATGGTAAACATGAATTTATCCAGTCCACTTTTGAAGCTATCTAAGTTGGTAGCCTTTGCTGCCTCTCGTAAGATGGCGTTTGGAGCAGAAAGTGTTGTGTTCATGTACCTTGACGCAGACCTATTCCTCCTACACAGTTACTAAAGTTTTCTAAACCCATTTCCCCCCTGTCTGCAGTGGCATCTCTGACATGTGAGTCTTGTTTCAATGAAGGAAAAGATTGCAAAAATGCCACCATTGAGGAGTGTGACGACTCCAGTGACCAGTCCTGCTTCTCTTCCCCTGGAGTTGGTAAACTGTGTAAGTGAGAAGAACTTTCAACCTCTTTGATCACCAAAACGTAAACCACCTGACTCACTTTCGAAGGCCATATCTTAGCCACAAGCCACAGAACATGACTTTTCATAAAGTAGTGTTCTAGGTTATGCATTGCCTGTAGGAGCAAGGAAGAAATTAAAGTCAGTTCATATTTAAAGGTGCATTTACTCAATTGGCAGAGCAAAACAAAGCCATCCTTCAGAATCTGCCCTTCTTCCATTTTTGCAATTCAGTTGTTCAGCCATATAATCAATAGACAAATGCACATACTTGGGTAAAGTGTGCATATAAGAACCTACAACAAAATCAAGCAACAGTCACCTAATTCATAAGAAGAGCTAAAAATAAAGATAGAAAAGATGGATATCAGTAACAGCAACAAAACAAGCCAAACAATACCCCAACCCAAGTGTCGGTTCAGCAGCCTCAACTTTTGTAGTTGGAGTCAGTCTGTGTGGTTCCTATCTCCCAGGCCAAGTGAAAAATGACCTGCAAGGCAGAGAGCTAGTCCGCCAGGATTCACAGCCAATATGGTCAACAAATATCCCACACACACCCCACCCCCACGGGGGAAACCATAACTGCTTAAATCAGTATGACCCTGCACATAGGGCCTAAGAGTAAAAATAACATTCACACTAAATGTTGATGGGGGTGAGAGTTGGAAACTGATATGAAAATGTGGAGAAATGAACTTAAAATAAGAAACCAAGAGAAACTGACACTGACATATTGCCCTTTCCTAATTGCCTGTGGTACATGCTCCCTTTATTAGCTCCAGCATTGACTCACATTGGTCCAGTTACAGGATGGATTTGATTTCAATCAAATCAATTTCAATCATGATTTAAATCACTAGTCATTAAGACTTAATATTTACAATGAGATGAAGGTTTCGTTTTTGGAATAATAAATTTTCAGAGTAGTTTTTACAGTTATATCAAAAATTACTGATTTGGTTATACTATTAGAAATACATTCACAGATAATTATGAAATTTTTGTGAGGTTTAATAAATTAACTATTTATATTTGGATAACTTTTCTGCTGTACTTTACTGAAAGGAGAAAAATAATCATTTCATTAATAACAATCTATACAATTTATTTAACTAAAACAATAACATTATAGCATATGTATCTATGTTTGTTAACTGATGTGGTTAAATGATTTTTTTAAGAAATACCTTGGAGGCAGTTATAGCACACATGAAAAACTTAAAACAAATCCTTATTTCCTGATGAGGATAGCCTTTGGACTATAATGTAACTTAAATAGAAAACTATCTTTAGAAAGATTTTTCCACCAACAGCATTTTTTTTTATAAAAAAAAATACATTTTAAATTTTAAAGTCCAATTTAAATTTTAAAAATTCTGATTTAAATTTAAAAATCTGATTATTTTGATTTTTTTTAAAAAAATTGATTTTAATCCACCCTGTCCAGTTACCTGGGCAGCCACAAAACTTATTTCATTGATGAATCCCTTCCCATGAAGCCTCCTGAACTGATCCCATTCAATAAGAAGAAGGGTGGTAGAAACCTCTGGACAGCCAAAGGTTCTCCATTCCTGACTCACATACAACAAATAGATATAACTGGATAAATCTCTTTCTGCTCCAAGCGGGCCTGCTCAAGACAATTGGATACCTGAGGCAAACCATAAAATGTTCCCCACCCTGCAGACCCAGAAGAAAGGGTGACTGAAGATTCGGCCTGGGCGATTTATTGATATTTCGCCCCAGGACCGGTATGAGGGGCAGACCGTGATGACAGCTTCACTCAGTAGTAAATCGGTGGGGAAAACCCTGCCTATCCTGAGTCCCTCTGCCTCCAGCATGCAGCACACTGAGGAAAAAGAAAACAAGCTGCAGCCTGGAACTGGAGGCAGAGGGACTCAGGACGGGTGGCAGTTTCATTAAAGATATATCGCTGAGTGAAATCACTATCATGGTCTGTCTCTGGTACCAGCAGTGGGAGAAACAAGCTACATGATGAGGCTTATAAAGGTTATTCCTCCCTCCCTCCCTCCCTTCCCCCTTAAACTGCTTCGGTTAAGAGCACACCACTACCCTCGCCTCAGCCAAGCAATTTTGCAGAAACCCCAAATCACCAATGGCTCACATGAGCCAATAGTGGGTCGGGGACTCAGTTAAAGTGCTCCCCCTCCTCAGCTGCAAGTGCCTGGGTGGAGTGCAGGCTCTTGGCTGCCACCTGGCTGCCTTTTTCAGCACAGGAGGAAAGACGGAGCCCACTCTGCCAGTCGAAGGCAGCCAAGCAGTGCAGGCAGACCTGCAAGGGATAGGTAGGGTGGCTTTGCAACCTGAGCTTTGCAAATGACTACCCCACAAGGAAAGAGGCAGTGTTCCTGCACGGGCACCAGCAAGGCAGACGGAGCCTCCGAGGTGGTATTTGCTAAAATGCATAGAACTCAAGATAAGGTATATTGGAAATGTAAGGAGAGGGAAGGAGAGGGAAGGGAACTTCTTCCATATGTGGTGGATGTGTCCTAAGATTAAAGCTTACTGGGATGTGATATATAATGAACTGAAAAAGATTTTCAATAATAATTTTAGAAAAAAAACTAGAGGCTTTTTTATTAGGGATAATAGGTGAAGAAATTCCCCAAAAGACATAAATATATTTATGTATGCAACCACGGCAGAAAGGATACTTTTAGCCCAGAAATGGAAGCAGCTGGAACTTCCAACGTTGGAAGAATGCCAGACAAAGATGATTGAATACGCCGAGCTGGCGAGACTGACCGGGGGAATACAAACCCAGCAAGACAAAGTGTTTGAAAAGGACTGGAGTTAATTTGTACAATATATGAATGAACATTACAAACATTTTAAAACATTTACAGGATTGATTTAAAATATTTTGTTAGGTTATGATTTGATATCTGTTTATAAAAATTAGAAGTAAGTCTTTTAAGTATGGAGGTAAAGTAAATAGGGTGATTTAGAAATGAGAAGATAAAAGTGATTGCATATGGAAGTCAGGGAGGGGGACGGAAGTCAATGCTCAATTTGAGCAAACATATATGTGATGAGGACATTTTATTTGGTTGTTATAAAGGAAAAAAGAAATTTCAATAAACATTATATTAAAAAAGAAAAGGAAGGAGCTCCAAGGTCCCTGCAACGAACAACAGAGACATGGGGTGGCTCAAATGGGGGAGAGGAACTGATGAGGAGGTGGCAGATCTTGCCTCCAAGGATCACACCACAGCTTCAAAGGCAGGAGCATTAGGCAATACTTTTCTTGGTGGTCAGATCACCTGCCCCTCTGGATCCTGCCACATAAGGTGATCGTCAATCCTTGCCTCATGGGTGGACCAGCCCTATCTCCAGGTCTAGTTATTTCCTTTTCCAATTCTTTCTTTTATAGCACTTTTGGGGTCAACAATGGTTCTCAAGTCCTGCATCAATACAGAGTTGTGTGATGCAGACTATTCCAGTGTCTCCATAACCTCATCAATATACTTGCGCAGCAAGCTCTCCTGCTGCAAGACAGATATGTGCAACAGCGGACCTCCTGAAAGTAAGTATCATCATCAGGAAAGATGATCTCACAAAACTCATGTAATTAGGGAGGTCAAAGAAAGACAAACAAGTTTTTGGCAGTATCCAGGGAGGAGCCACTGACAGAGGGAACCAGCAGGGAAGCATTGGAACCATAGTATGGGGGTGGGGGGAACTAATAGAACAAAACCCAAAATCTCAATAAGAAGATTACCTGAACAACATGCAGCATCTATTAGCAAAAATTACAAGGGGGCATCACATTTTACCTTAGTCCTAGAAACACCCCTCCCATAATGTTACTCACAGTTCCTCTCCTGCAGCAGCTTCTGGTATTTACATCCTATGCTTTCCTCCAAAACGCTTGAGCTCCCGCTCACCATTTTAGCCTCAAAATATACAGTGAAATAGGTTACACTGAGAGATGGTTCCTGGCCCCAGGCCACTCAGCAAGTGTCAGGGCTACAGTGGAATTTGAACCCTGGTCTCCTAGATTCTAGTCCAACCCTCTAACCACTACACGTCACTGCCTCATTGGTTTCCCTGAGTTCTAGCCCCCAAACCTAGAGTGACCCATTTTCTTTGATGCATTTGTAGAGATATTTTTAGTGGGACAGGCCTCTGTCCTTCTTGTATGGGAAGGAACTGATTTCTTTTAAGTTTGCATTCAGGGAATTAATATCTTCAGGTTAAAGCAAATGCTAAGAAAGATGTATTAGATGCAATGGGCTCCAGTGCCACCTAATTACTAAGCTATAGAGGAGCACTATCTACACAAAGGGAAGAAGAACCAGGTGGTGCAAAAAATAAAAAGATTTTTTAAAAAATACATTTGTTGCTCCAGTCACTTTCGCAACAGCCCCTGCCACTGGCATGTGGCCCTGAGCAGCTTGACCTGAAGGAAATGTGGCCCTCACTAAAACAATTAATACGAAGGTTCCATCTTTAAGCCCCGGCTAGGCTCCTGGCGTACACCAGCTGCTGACACAGGCCTGTATCACCATCCTTTTCAAACAGGAGACAGAAGCTAGAGTTGGGATTTGAACCAAGAACCTCAAAGCTGGAAGCTGCGCTGAGCTGGAGCCTGGCTAAGTGAGCTACCATGAATTGCATACTGAGACCCTCAGGTGCAGAGGAAGATAGGAATAACACCACACCAGTCCTGGTGTTCCTTGGTTTGGTATTCATTAGTTTGTTCACAGGCTGCAATAATGGATGTTTTTAGCTTGATCCAGTGTACATCGATCTTATCAGGGAATTCTGAAAGCAGACTCCTTAAGAGTCATTTGGAAGCAATCCCACTTAATGGGATCTTGAAGGACTTGAGTGTTCATTTTGTGCCTTGGTTTCCTTCCTTGAAGCCGGCATTAAGGTATAATTTGATAGCCACCGTGGAGTGTATTAGTCGGTGATCTGTCCAGCAGTTGTCGGTACTCGTCATAGCTCTGGTAAGGAGCACATCATGGCGATCTTTAGCACAGACGATGATGTAGTCTAAGAGGTGCCAGTGGTTTGATCAAGGAAGCCACCATGAAGTTTAAAATTAATTTTTCTGTCAAAAGAGTGTGTTCGTAATAACAAGGTTGTGCGCTGCATATATTGTCAAAAGTAAGATTCTGTTCTGTTGCTGTTTTCAATTCCTTCTTTTCCAATAGTCCCACGCCACAGATCGAAATCTCGCCCAACCCCTGCATTAAAATCACCCAGGAGGATGAGTTTATTTTCCTTATAGTTTCTGAGAGTAAAATTTTTCTTTAATGCCTTCATCAGCATCCAGTGTTGGTGCATAAGTGCTTATAATGGTAGCCTGTTGGTTTTTGGTGAGCTTTATTTGAGAGGTTGAGAGTCACTCATTATTACCGTTAGAGACTTCTGACAGGAGCTTCACAAGATCATTTTTGATAGCTAAGCCTACCCCATGTATCAGATGTTCTTGTTACAGAAGTGTAGCCTCCTTTTCCTTCTACTCAACTGCCTTGTTCCTTGAGTCAGAACGACTGAATCTGTATCCACTGCCCATGTGCCGGTTCATGACTAAGGACTTCCAAATTTCACGATCCGGCCCTTTACCATTTGCCAATCGCCATGGGACTTTTTGGGTTTCGGATGGGTTTTTGGAAGACGCCTGTGTGTGAATTTGTTTTATGTGTGTAGATCAGTGCATGGTGACCATGGCACAATCTTCCCAGTAGGGCTCTGTTCCGATGGCATGAGTAGTCACAATGAACCGGTAAATTCCTATCTGCTGCAGCCTTCATCTGTCTTCACAGCTGTTCTAACATACCGCTTGTAATCATCCGCCTGTTCTGCCATTGAGGACTTTTTGGATCATTCTTTGTCTAGCTCCTTCCCTTTGACCTTACCGCCTTGGGTGACCCTGTTAGGAGTACAGGATTCCTGATGGCTTTGCTCACACGGGTCATAGGAACGTGCAAACCCACTCACCACAAAAAGCTGGTGATCCAGTGAATGATAAGGCAGTATGATACCTCTGGATTGGCCAGGCCTTCTACAAACATCCGCAACATGGGCTCCTGCCTTCGCCACAGAACAGGGCTTTCTAAGAGGATATCTGCATTATTTAACAACATAGCATAGTAAAAGAAAGACTGCAGATACAACAAAACCAAAAACCATGTATCAATAACAAGATTACTTGAACAGCATGCACCATACATGAGCAAAAATTACAAGGGAGCTTCACAGTTTTACCTTAGTCCTAGAAACATTCCTTGCGTGGTGCTACTCACAGTCCCTCTCCTGCAGCAGCTTCTGATACTTACATCCCTACTCTTTCCTCCAAAGAGCCCTCATGCTCTCCATTTTAGCCTCAAACACCCATGTAAAATAAGTGAGGCTAAGGGGCAGTGTCTGGCCCCAGGTCACCCAGCAAGTGTCGTGGCTCAAGTACAGATTTGAACTCTGGTCTCCTCCCACCCTTGTTTCTGATGTAGATGTTCACATTCCCTTGTTCCTGATGTAGACCTTCACTCACCCCTCCTTCCTTGGTGGGAGGAGGCACCATTTTGTGGTTCTCCTTAGTATTCCCAAAACCCTTGTGTAAGTTTTTATTGTAAACAGTACAACACTAGGACAAAGAATTCTGGGAGTGGTTATTTCCTAAGGGTGCTGAGAGTTAATTGGGAAACCCCTATTCCCTTCACAGAGCTATGGATTAACAAACAAACCCCACACAATAGTTCTTATTAGCTACCATTTTTTCTTAGGTGAAATCATTATTTTACCAAAACTAAGCACATGTTTTCCAGAAGTGATTTTTTAAGGATAAAACTACTAAGAGCTATCTTTCTCTTTCCCGCTCTCGGGCAGAGGGCCATTTTGTAGAATTTTATCATCATTTGTGTCCATTCGTGGCTACCATTTTATCTCTCAGAAGGCCCCCCAATGCTGCTCAGTGCTAAGCCCAATTGCTTAAAGTGGTATCCCTTTGCTTGAAATGTATGCTGTGAATGTGGCTCCAGTCAGAAATCCCTTGCACCATGCCTTATTGTAGCCCTGGATGAATGGAGCATGGCTGAAGCACTCCACTTGCAGAAGTGTTGGAAGGTGGTAGGCATCCATCTTGGAAGGAGGAGTACAATTCCCACCCCCATATACAGTACGTTGTGATTTTCATCTGCAAAAGAAATACATTGACTAACTGCAATGTTGGTGTGGTGTGGTGATTGTTTTCCAGTGCCTGAGAGTGAGACGAGGGAGCCCAATGGGCTGAAGTGCCCGAGTTGCTTCTCCATCTTGACAGACGATTGTGAGGGCTTGAAGACTGTCAGCTGCAGAAATGAGGAGGATCAATGCTTCTACATTGGGGGTCGCATGAAGTTCGGTGAGTCTTGTATGGTGGAGTGCAGCTAGGGCCCCATCTGTACTATGCATTTAAAGCAGTATCATGCCACTTTGAGCAGTCATAGCTTCCCCTAAAAGACGCTAGGATACTTTGTTTATTAAGGGTGCTGAAATTTATTAGGAGACCCACATTGCCCTCACAGAGTGTCTGGGATGGGCAGGAGCCCAAGGAGGAGGGATGTGTGTGCAAGGAGGTGGGAGGAGGAGAAGAATACAGGGAAGGTGCTAGTGATTTCTGCAGTTCTTGTCTGGAACCCTGTGCCTGTTTATTCCATTTTTATCCCCAGCAACACCTTAAAAGCCTGTTCAGATAGGGACATGCTCTATTCCCTTTTGCTGTTCATTCAATTGAGTTTTAAATGTTTTAATGGTTTTAACTGCTTTTATTGCTGATGTAAGTATTTCTTGTAAACCCCTAGCAGTTTTTACTGCGATCAAGCGGTATATAGATTTTGTTCAATAAAAATACATCTTAAAATTTGCAATTTAAATTGGAGGGGGCAGGGTGGAGACCCACAGGCCCAGGAGCCAAAGGCATTCCTCTTGGATTCTCTCTCTCTGGCCCTTCGGATCCTACTTAGCCACACCTCCTTCCCCTAGGCCACGCCCCTCACAAGCCCCAATTCATACCCGACCTGTATGCTTTGGCCTGGCTGAATTGTTGCCCCTGAACTCTTGGTTACCTGGAGGGAGAACAGAGAGGGGGGGTTGAATGTATGTATAAAATAGCCTGCCGTGTAAAGGTGGATTTTACATATGTTTCCATTGGCATGTGGACCTCCCAGAAGGTCACCCAGACTGGAAAACAGCTCTTGGGCTGAAATAGGTTGCCCACCCTTCTGTTTGAGGGAGAGGGTTTTGGATTCCAAAAATATGTGTGTGGTTATTTTTCCAACAGGGGGAAGCACTCTGATGGGCGCTGCCCGAGGCTGTGCAACAAGTAGTACTTGTTGTACAAGTGTGTTCAACAAGTTGTACAAGTGTGTTCAACAAGTGTGTTCAACAAGTTCTTGTACAAGTGTTCAACAAGTGTGACTACAATCAGGGGTTGCTGAAGACTGATCTTGAATCATCGGGATTTGAGATCACTCAGTTAGAGTGCACTGAAGCAATGGTCGAGGATGCCACAGAAGACACCACTGCACGGCCTAGTGGTTGAAGAAGGGGTGGTCCCAGCCTGAGGACTCCCAGGCTTTCTTTCTAGAAGTCTAGAAGCTCCTCAAAGACAGGCTGTATTTGACTTTCATGTGCAAATGAAATCATTGAATCATGTCGAAAATAAATATATATGGTTAATAGTGTGTGTTGTGTTATTTTACCAAATGCAACATTTGTTGGGGAAAATAATACAGTGGTACCTCGGGTTAAGTACTTAATTAATTCTGCGGTCCGTACTTAACCTGAAACTGTTCTTAACCTGAAGCACCACTTTAGCTAATGGGGCCTCCTGCTGCTGCTGCTGCCGCCGCCGGGCCGCCAGAGCATGATTTCTGTTCTCGTCCTGAAGCAAAGTTCTTAACCCAAGGGACTATTTCTGGGTTAGCGGAGTCTGTAACCTGAAGCGTATGTAACCTGAAGCGTATATAACCCGAGGTACCACTGTAGTGCTTGGAGATGGGAGATACCTTTGGCAGCGAGCAGGGGTGAAATCCCTGGCCAGACTCTCAGGTCCAATTTTAATCAATAATTAGTCAACTTTGGTGCATCCCATTTCTCCACTTAAGGTAAAAGGGGGAGAAACAAGAAACGGAGAAGAAGAATGCAAGACATTGGGCTGCCTTGCTGTCAAGAGTGGTACAGTAGTACCTCTGGTTACCTACTTAATTCGTTCCGGAGGTCCGTTCTTAACCTGAAACTGTTTTTAACCTGAAGCACCACTTTAGCTAGTGGGGCCTCCCACTGCTGCCACGCCACCGCCGTGTGATTTCTTTTCTCATCCTGAAGCAAGGTTCTTAACCGGAGGTACTATTTCTGGGTTAGCAGAGTCTGTAACCTGAAGCATATGTAACCTGAAGCATATGTAACCCGAGGTACCACTGTATATCCCATTTCACCACTAGAGGTAAAATGGGGAGTGCCACAGCAGATGTGCTGCGCAACCCCCACCAAAGCTAATACTTCAGTAATTTCTTTAAGAATCAATCACTGAGTACAGCATATTCTCTTCTGCAAAACCATGTAAATATTCTAAGGTATTTACTTTAAAGTTTGTTGTGGCCTCTCCCTCTTGTACAAATTCAGATGCTTCTTAAAGAGTCGTTTTGAAATTCCTGGGGGAGATTAATCAATGACAGTCCTATACTGGGACACATTTCAGTCATATAACAGCTCAGACTGAATGTTGAGGCAGACAATTCGGTCTCACAGTTAAAGAGAGCTAGCAAGCTTTGCATCCATTTTTTAGGGGGACTCGGGTTTCTTCTGGTTCCACAAAAGTTTGAGTTAACTCTTTCTTAGTAAAAACACAATTTTCACAGAGTGTCAGGCCTAATGAATACAACAGCTCATTTCCTGTGGATTTTACTCCATGAAATCAGTTACCAAGACGAAAGATCCCCAAACACCTCGCATCTGTCTAAATCTCCTCTCCAGGGCTTTTTTCATGACTGAGATTGTGTACAGCTACTCTCTCCTCTGCCCTTTTCATGCCCCTCCTGGGATTTTTTTTTGGGGGGGGGGGAGAAGGGGAGTAGCCTGTTGCAGGAGGAGGAGGAGACACCTGTGACCAGAGGCACCAACCTGAGCCCCAGTATGTGGGTGCCCCCCACACACAAGCACAACATGATGGTATGACATCACGTCATGCCATCACCTGCTGCCCTTCAAGTAGAGATGTGTATTGATGCTTTGAAAAGTTGTATTTATTAGATATTATCCTCCCTTCCTCATGTTTGTAAGTTCAGCAGAGTGTATCCCCTTGCTGCTTAAAAAGTCTTTCCTTTTTTCTCCCCCTTAAAATACCGTATTTTTCGGCCCATAGGGCGCACCTAGTTTTTTGGGGGGAAATAAAGAAAAAATGTTTTATTTTCCCCCCGAGGCACAGGGCTGGGGCGGGGGAAGCCCGAGCTTCCCCCGACTGCCCCCAGAACAGGCAGCTCTCCACAAGCTGTGGGAGAGCTGCGCGAAGCGCGAAGCCTGGGGGGCACTGAGCTCAGCGCACCCCCAGGCTTCGGGGTGCAGGCAGCTCTCCGCAAGCCGTGGGAGAGCTGCACAAAGTCGCGCAGCTCTCCCACGGCTTGCGGATAGCTTCCTGAAGCCTGCATTTGCCCCATAGGATGCACACACATTTCCCCTTCATTTTTGGAGGGGAAAAAGTGCGTCCTATAGGGCAAAAAATATGGTAATAATCACACAGATTCTTGCTTGAAAAAGGTAAAGATAGCATTCACTCACTCAGAATACTTGTTGAAGAGTAACAGATACAGCAGCTTTGTCCAGAGGGGCTTAAAATGGTGATCCAGTTACAAAGACATACTTTGGTCAAGCTGATGGTGGAGTCTGAGCTTTGGAGCTCAGACAAGCAAATGGTTCTACACTGCTGGAAGAATGATGATGAGAGAGCAAAGAGGGAGAGGAAGTGCCCACACCCTCCCCAAAACGGGTCACAGTGGGAGTGTCTCTCAGAGTTCTTTCTAGAAACTTCCAGGAAGAAACTCACAGGGCTTCAGCTTCGGTCATGTGCCTATCTAGCAAAAATGCATTGTTGGTTTGGCTGCATGGTTCATATCCCACACTTCACAGGCGGATGGCAGTCCCCTCAGAAGGCGGAGCACATCACCCACAGGAGAGGCGAGGAAAGTTCGCCTTCTCATTCACCTCTCACCTTGTGCACTTTCACCATGGGGGCCAGTAGGCAGGGGCATGTTGGCAGACGAGGAAGCAGACAGAGGAGGAAGTGTCATGGGATTTTATGTAGTTCTACACAAAATGTTAATGCTAGTCTTCACACAATGTATGCAAACATTTTCGGAGGTCCCCCTTGTGACCCCAAGCCGAGAAACAATGTACCACCTGCACTCACACACGCTCTCCTGGACCCTGTGGAGAGGCAGGCAGCGGCTGCATATGGCCCACATGTCAGAGGTTCCCCACTCCTGGTATAGATTACAAAAGGGCTCCATAATTTACCAGTTTTTTTTTTTTTTTTTCCTTTCCTTTGGCTTTCCTTACTCAGCCAAATGAGCAGCTTAGTGATTTTAGAAAGAAATTGTGAAACCATGTTTCTTCAGCAAGTACACTGTGAATCCACTCCTCTTCAGCAGGTACACTGGGTGAGCACCACTTTGAGGCAATCAAGATTTGGGCAAATGTTAGATTTCCCACAAGCTTCAACTGGCCATTGGTTACATCAGCCTGCTGAACCAGGCCAGCTGTTCCAGCTCCCTGTTGTCACAATGGCCAGCCAGATGGCTGTGCAAAGCCTAAAAGCAAGACTGGACAGCGACACCACTCGCCCCATTTGCAATTCCCAGCAACTGATTGGGAACTTGTGGAAATAAACTTGAGCACCTTGAATGTGACCTGAAAGCAAATTGGCAACCAGTGCCACTGTCTCAGCAACAGATTGACACGTGGCCAGTAGCCTGCTGCTATAAGGAGTGTGGCTGTTGAGTTCTGCAGTTGCTACAGCTTCTGGACCTGATACAAAGGCAGTCCCACTGCATGCTGCCATAATCAAGTTTTGAAGTTACCAGTGCATGAACCACTGTGTCCAGGCTGCCAAACAATTGACCCATCTCCAAGACCCAGAAATCACTCATTCACAAGGCCTCCAGTTTTTCAATGTTCAACCTCAGTTTGTTGGCTGTCATGCACCATGGCATCCAGGCACCAATCCACAGTTTGCGTAATGGAGATTCTAGAGTTGGGTATCTTCAACATATGGATGACATTTCACTCCAAAACTCCAAATGATTGTTCCCAATAGCTTCATGTTGATGTTGAATAGCCACTGCATATCCTCCAACATTCCTCAGATGAAAATAGGGACATTTCTCACCCCAAAACTGACACTCCTCCACCCGTGCCCCATAAACATGGACACAAAATCTGTAAGACATTTTTAGCCCCACTAGCAATAATGGCACACAATAAATAAATATATTATTGTGAGTTTGGGGGTTGCTAATGTCTACCAAGTCCATCTAATCCCTGGGTCATGGAAGTGTTAAAAGCTAGTCAAGCCTCCTAATTTCCAGAGCAGCCAAACCAGCTTCCTGGTGAGATGATGAGGGATCCAGGGGCTCCGTGCGAGACGGAAAATGGGTAGAGCCCTCTCCCTCAACAGACAGAGCAAGAGTTGAGAGCAGAGTTTTTGCAATGATGTCAGCCAGATGTCAAGCAGCAAACTAGGAGAAAGAAAGATAGAGCAATCTTGAAGTCTCTTTGAAACCAAGGCTGCGGCTACGGGAGAAACAAGACCTTTTTAGGTGTTAATGCTGTGAACCTCTCCATCATAGGCTCAGGTTTTATATACATGCAAATAAACCATCTGTGAAAAAGGCACAACGGCCTGCACTGTGCCTCATTTTCAAAGGAAACACGAACCCAGGGACCCCTGGACTCTCGCAGCTCTGAGATTGGGGTGCTATGCAACAATGTAATAATAAAACAGCAGTGTGTACCTGTGCCAGAGACAAAGGCATGATGAGTATGGACTCCAAGGCCTTTAAGGCATGTGGTTGAAATCCCTTCCTGGAACTTTATTTAGATGTCCCCCTATTAAAGCACATTACCAGCAAGAGAAGAATAGGTTGCACCTTTGTTGTGCCATCTGATTTTTTTTTGGGGGGGGGGCAGTGCTTCCCAGAGCCATGTCAACCTGCACCTGAACACTCACTCCAGCCTCACCTTTCAGAATGAGGCCCACTCTTCACTCTGTTTAACAGAGACAGTTCCTGGGTTCTCTCTCACTTGACTTTTGGGGAGAATTAAATCCAAAGTAAGTGGGCATAATATTTGGGCCATGCAACCCTATACATACTGTCATGGTAGGGTTGCCATATTCCCCATATTGAAAATCTGGACAAAATGACACCATTTTCAACACAACACTCTCCTTTGCAGATGGCACACTTTATAGAAACCTTGATTTACTTGCTGTACTATAATCAATGTTTTGTGTTTCCAGGCGCCCTACCCCCACCCCCACCTAGCAGACCATCTTAAACCATAAATAATGAGGCACGACAAGTTCTTATTTTAGGTCAAAGGATCTCCCTGACCAGTGCTGGATTTACGTATAAGCTAAACAAGCTATAGCTTAGGGCCCCACTCTCTTGGGGGCCCCCCAAAAAATAAAGGGGGAAAACTGGGTGTACATTTCCAAATATAAGATAAAAAACAAATAAAATAAAACCTACACACAACAACAGTGAATTGAATTTTATTATTACCGTCACAGACCAGTTCCGGCTCACTTACAATATCAGGAAAATCATAAAACACAACAGGAATACATTGAATTGCAATTGGGTATAACAGAGACAATTCCGATATAAAGGTAAAGGTACCCCTGCCCGTATGGGCCAGTCGTGTCCGACTCTAGGGTTGTGCGCCCATCTCACTTAAGAGGCTGGGGGCCAGCGCTGTCTGGAGACACTTCCGGGTCACGTGGCCAGCGTGACAAAGCTGCATCTGGCGAGCCAGCGCAGCACACGGAAACGCCGTTTACCTTCCCGCCAGTAAGTGGTCCCTATTTATCTACTTGCACCCGGGGGTGCTTTTGAACTGCTAGGTTGGCAGGCGCTGGGACCGGAAGACGGGAGCACACCCCGCCGCGGGGATTCGAACCGCCGACCTTTCGATCGGCAAGTCCTAGGCACTGAGGCTTTTACCCACAGCGCCACCCGCGTCCCTTCTAATTCAGATATAGTGGCAAATAAAAATATATATTAAAACTTAATTACTAAAATATAACCTAAAATTATCATTTAAAAGCTTAATCATTCTGGTAGTATAGCTTGTTCCCAAAGTTTTATGGCAGTCGCACAGAAATTGGCCACGCTTAGCGTGATCTCTAGATCCTTGTCCTCTACCAGTAGTTTTAGACATTGAAGTTTGGACCCATTTAGAGATTTTTGTATAACAGGAGTAATAAATACCGAGCGTATATCCCCGTAGAAACGACAGCATAACAAGACATGAGAGACAGTTTCTACCTCCATCAAGCCGCATGGGTAGACTCATTCCATGTATGGTGTTTTGTTTTGTGTAGGCTTCTATGATTTATTTTTTATTTTAAAAAAAAGTTTTATAAGTTGTATGTCTTTGTTTCTCTTGATCCTTTTACATGGTTTTGTATATTTTGTGGTATCTTATGCATTGTGATTTGCTGTTATTTTTATTGATTATAGATTGGTAATTCTTTATTGTGGTTGAACAGTTTAATTATTATTTGCTGATGTTTACTTTTACTGTTTACTATTAGATTCTGATGGATTGTTGAATATTGCTTTGTTTAATATAAATTGTTTAAATTTATTGTGACTTTTATATTGTTTTATGTTTTATTATATTTTTATGTCTTATTTATATGATGTTAGCTGCTCTGAGCCCGGCTTTGGCCGGGGAGGGCAGGATACAAATAAAAATTATTGTTGTTGTTGTTATTTAAGTAGTGGGCCCCGCATGCTAGCCTGCTCCCTAAAATATCACCAGTTTGCTCATTTCTATATATAGGTATAGGGTGCCTACATTCTGGTATTTATAATTATTATTATAATTATAATACATTTAGCATCAACTTCCCTTCCCATCCCCTTGATGGTTAATTTTAATTATCTTTTACTGCTGCATATTCTAAATATTCCATGTTCTATCTTTTTCCATTTAATCTCAGATTACCGTATTTTTCGCCCTATAGGACGCACTTTTTCCCCTCCAAAAATGAAGGGGAAATGTGTGTGCGTCCTGTGGGGCGAATGCAGGCTTTCCCGGGCTTCCTGCAGCTCTGCGCCACCCTCCGAACCCCGGTGCGAAGCCGTGCGGGGCTCCGGAGGGTAGCGCGGAGCTGCCTGTGCTCCAGGGCTTCCTGCAGCTCCGCGCTACCCTCCCGATCCCGGTGCGAAACCGCGCGGGGCTCCGGAGGGTGGCGCGGAGCTGCCTGCGCTCCAGGGCTTCCTGCAGCTCTGCGCCACCCTCCGGATCCCGGCGCGAAGCCGCGCGGGGCTCCGGAGGGTGGCGCGGAGCTGCCTGCGCTCCAGGGCTTCCTGCAGCTCCGCGCCACCCTCCGGATCCTGGTGCGAAGCCGCGTGGGGCTCCAGAGAGTAGCGCAGAGCTGCCTGCATTCCGAAGCCTGGTGCCCGCTGAAGAGCGCGCCCGGGCTTCGCGCACCTCTCCGCAAGCCTGGGGAGACCGGCTCGGTTCCCTAGGCTTGCGGATAGCAGGCTGTTCTGGGGGCTGGGGTCGGGGGAAGCTCGGGCTTCCCCCGCGCCTGCCCCGTGCCTGGGGAGGGAAAAAATTTTTTTCTTTATTTCCCCCCCCCCAAAAAAAAAATTAGGTGCGTCCTATGGGGCGGTGCGTCCTATGGGGCGAAAAATACGGTACTTTATACTACGGATTTTTTTCAAATTCTGTTAACATTTTAATTTCTTCAGAGTGATTTTTAAAATAGTCTACAAATCATTTTAATTCAATTTGGATACAATAACGGAACTGGAGGCCCCTCGACTGTCCTCGGGTCCAGTATTGGACCACTTTTACCGAATATCCCCAGCCAGTGTGGACAGACTCCTCTGAGCTGGAAAGCCCACCACCTGTCCTCTTGACCCGTGCCCATCCTGGCTGATTGGAGCGTGTCCAGACGAGGTGCTGGGCCCCCTAGGGGATATCACCAATTTTTCCCTTGGCACCAGGGCATTCCCAGGGGAATTGAAAGAGGCAGTAGTGCGCCCGCTCTTAAAGAAAACATCATTAGATCCTTTAGATATATCCAATTACCGCCCGGTTTCAAATCTTCCATTCCTGGGTAAAGTGATTGAGAAAGTGGTTGCTGAACAACTTGGTGGGTTTCTGGATGAAACATCAGCTCTGGATCCATTCCAATCCGGCTTCTGCTCTGGTCATGGGACCAAGACAGCTCTGGTTGCCCTAACAGATGAGCTCCATAGGAAGCTGGATCGAGGCGGGTGGGGGCTGCTGATTCTTTTAGACCTGTCAGCAGCCTTCGACATGGTCGATCATGAACTTCTGGACCACCACCTTGCTGACATGGGGATCCAGGGCACAGTCCTTCAATGGCTGTGCTCAATTCTCTCTGGTCGGGGACAGAGGGTGGCGCTTGGAGGGGAACTGTCGTCATGCCACTCCTTAGTGTGTGGAGTGCCACAGGGTGCAATACTCTTCCCAATGCTTTTCAACATCTTTATGCGCTCCCTCGCCCAGCTTGTCTGGAGTTTTGGTTTGGGCTGCCATCAGTATGCTGATGACACCCAACTCTATCTGTTGATGGATGGCCATCCTGACTCGGCCCCAGACACACTGATAAGATGTTTGAAAGCTGTGGCTGGATGGTTACATGGGAGCCGGTTCAAGTTAAATCCTTCAAAGACAGTGGTCCTTTGGCTGGGTCGGGATGATATGGGATTGGGGGGGCAACTCCCATCTCTTGCGGGGGTGCAACTAGTGCCAGCACCGTCCGTTAAGAGTTTGGGTGTAATCTTTGACACCTCCCTTTCAATGGAGGTGTAGATTGCAGCTATAACAAAGGCGGCATTTTTTCATCTCCATCAAGCTAAGCAGTTGGCTCCTTACCTCTCTCACCCTGACCTAGCCACAGTGATCCATGCAACGGTCACCTCCAGGCTTGATTACTGTAACTCGCTCTACGCGGGGCTGCCCTTGAAGCTCACCTAGAAACTCCAGTGAGTGCAGAATGCCAAGGCGAGGCTCCTTATGGGGTCCTTGCTGTGGGATCACATTCACCCTGTGCTATACCAGCTGCACTGGCTCCCGGTGGAGTACAGGATCAGGTTTAAGGTGCTGGTTTTAACCTTTAAAGCCGAATACGGCCTGGGACCCTCGTACTTACGGGACTGCCTCTCCTGGCATGTCCCACGGAGGACCTTACAGTCTTCAAATAGAAACATCTTGGCGACCCCAGGCCACAGGGAGGTTAGGCTGACCTCAACCAGAACCAGGGCTTCTTCGGCCGTGGCCCCGATCTTGTGGAACACTCTGTCACAAGAGAATAGGGCCCTGCAGGACTTGACATCTTTCTGCAGGGCCTGCAAGACAGAGCTGTTCCACCAGGTCTTTGGCCAAGGTACAGTCTGACCCCTTCTCTCCTTCTGTAATCTTCACAGAACTCTAGCCCAATGCTTGCCATTAATTTAATTTAATTGACTCTGAACTGATTTTAGAATGTATTTCAATTAATTGACTGTGATTTTATGTAAACTGTGCTATTTTTACTATTGTTAGCCGCTCTGAGCCTGGCTTTGGCTGGGGAGGGCAAGGTATAAATAAAATATTATTATTATTATTATTATTATTATTATTATTATTATTTCTTAAAGGCCCCGTTCGTCCTGCTCTCTCATTTTACTAGTTAAAATAGCCATTTCTGCATATTCCATCAACTTCCTCTGCCATTTCTCCTCCTTTGATGGAACTGTACCCTCCTTAAATTTCTGAACATACACCATTTGCTGTAGCTGCATATAAAAACATTTTTTCCCCCTGATCTCTAAGGACCTCTACGCTAGTTATTCCTAAGAGAAAGGCTCCCAGTCCTTTTCCAAAAGACCTTTTAAACAATGTTTTCTTATTTCATTGTATATCATCTCCCAGAAGCCCTTGGCCATTTTACATATCCAACACATATAAGGCACCTTCCTTCTCTTTACATTTCCAGCAGGTATCTGATTTGTACATTTTTGCTAACTTACTAGGTGTCAGGTACCATCTATATATCTTTTTCATAAAATTCTCTTTTAATGTATAACATGCTAGAAATTTTCAATCTTTTTCCATAATTTCTCCCACACACTGAACTTTGTATTATGTCCTAAATCCCTCGTACAATGTATCACAGCTGATTTTACCAGTTCATCCTTTCTCTCCCATTCTAGAGGTAACTTATACATTTTGAACTGCCTGTAAGCTCCCTTTCAAATTCGAAAATTTGATTCATAAATCCATTTCATTTGTCCTATCTGAAGGCTTCATTTAATTGATAATGTTGTAGGCAATCCATCACCCCCTTCCTGGTTTCTTCAGATTTCTTTAATTTTATCTCTTGCTCTGAAAAGTCCAAGAGATCTCTGTACATTGCCCAATGTTGTTCTGTATTCCATCTTTTCAGAGAAATTGCTAGTTTGGGTGAGAGCCATAAAGGTGTTTTCATTTCCAGGAGGTTTTTATATTTTTCCTATACCCTATAAAGGTTCTTTCTAACTGCATGGTTCATGCAACTCTTAGGTATTTTAGCTTTATCATACCATAGATATGCATACTGGCCAAAATTATTATCATGTCGCTCCAAGTCTAGCAACTGAATAGTCTTCAGTATTAACCACTCTTTCAACCAACAAAGTCATTGCAGCCACATAATAGAAACATAAGTCGGGCAGTAAGAATCCATTACTGTCTTTAATATTTCTCAAATCTCCCTGGACATCTGTGATGCTGGCACTCTCCCTCATTGCCCAAATGCCAAAGTCCATGTCTTTCACACTGTCTTTGGCTTTCCTCGGCATCACAAGTGAAATAAAAGGAAAGGAAATGTATCTCTCTCTCTGTGTGTGTGTGTGTGTGTGTGTGTGTGTGTTTGCATATATCCAGTTTCTGAATAAGCTAGTCTATTAAATCTGCAAGCTCCTCTGGACAGAGACCTGCCCCCCCCCCCCCCCAGCTCTTAGCTGTTACCAAATTATCTTTAGAAACAAATGCACAAATTCTTTTCCCCAAATACAAGTGCTTTTAATGGGATGAAGGAAATCTAGACTTTGAGTCACTGTGCATTTTATTACTGTACAACAAAGGAAACTGGACAGACACTTGTCTCCCCTTACCAAAAATAAATAAATTCGTGATTCTGACTATCAGAGAAATCTGGCAAAATTGCCTGGACTTCTGGAGATCTAATCCAATTTCACTGCTGAGCTTTGAATTCTAATGTAACCTGATGGGACTTGTTTTCCCATATCCAGGGAGGTGAAATTGAGGCTGGCAGAGAGATGTGTCCTTGGAGTTATTGGAAGGGGAAAGAGATTTAATTTGTTTTCTACACGTGCTTTATATTATGCTATAGCACAATTAGAATTCTAGCAATTTGTCCTGAATCCATTGTTCCTGGTGCTGGCAAAGTGCTCCTTGCAATCTTCTATAAATTCCTCCAACTAAGCCTCTTCATGCATCAGTTCCTTGCTCAGCCCAGTGCTGTTCTCAAACTCCTTCGTGGCTCTTCAGCTCTCTAGAATGATGAAGACACTCCTGATCTCCTGCCTCCTCTTGACCCTTCTGAATCCAGGTGAGCAGAACCACAGCTGCTGTGCTGTTCATCATGTTTCCAGGAAGGAACTAAGCGGGGGGTCAGCCATTAAAGCAGGATGAGGAAGGAACCAGGACTTGTGGTTCCTTTGAAAGGGAGAGGAATAAAGCACA
The DNA here is from genome assembly GCF_964106645.2 of Podarcis pityusensis. Classification (NCBI taxonomy): domain Eukaryota; kingdom Metazoa; phylum Chordata; class Lepidosauria; order Squamata; family Lacertidae; genus Podarcis; species Podarcis pityusensis. The sequence goes on along the minus strand of NC_138033.1, from coordinate 12,199,535 downwards.
AGGCCAAACAACAAAGGATCCTCATTCATAGATTGCTTGTTCCCAATATTTATATTTATTTTTATTTAACGAAACGCGTACGGAGAGGTGTGGTACCAGAGTCTGTCATGCTTGCTGTAGCTGATGGGAGCTGTATTGCAGCAACTTCAGGAGGGTCAAATATTTCCCCACCCCTGCCCTACAGATCTTCTCCCTCAGCCTGCAGGAGCCACCTGGGACAACCATTCTCTGGTGTGTCCAAGGCCTGCCCCCATCCACAGAGTTTAAGAACTACAGGGGAAATATATATAAGGAAGCATTGTGTAAATGAAAAATGGCCCATCTAGTCCAGCATTTTGTTCTTGCCATGGTGCCTGTGGAAAGCCAACAAGCTGGAGCAGAGTGCAACAGCTCCCTTTCTGTAGTTTCCAGAAACTGGTATTTAGAAGCATAGTGCCTCCACTGCTGAAGAAAGAATATTTCCACTGAGGACAGTAGCCAGCAACATACTCATCGTCCCCCATTAAGCCCTTGTTGAAGCCATTCATGTTGGTGGCACTCCCTGCCTGTTATGAGGTGGACATCATAGGAGGAACTGTCATGTTAATGTACCTTTATACAGACCTATTCCTCCCCCTGTCTGCAGTGGTATCTATGTTATGTGACACTTGTTGGAATCGAGGAGATCATTGCGAAAACCCCACAGATATGCCGTGTAGCTCGTTGAGAAACCAGTCCTGCATGACAGCACTTGGAGAAAGCAGTATATGTAAGTGAGAAGAACTTTAAACTTTTTGACCACCAAAACATAAACCCCCAGGGTCATGTTCTAAAGCCATATCTTAGCTACAAACCATGGGATATGGCTTTTTCACAAAGCAGTGTTTTAGATCCTGCACTGGATGTAGGAACCAGAGGGAAATTTAAGTCAGTTCATATTTAAAGGTGAGTTTACCTAATGGGCACTTTCCAAAACAATACGCAAAGCAAATCAAAGCCCTCCTTCAACATTTGCACTTCTCCCATTTTTGCAATTCTAGTTGTCCAGCCGTGTAACAAGTCCAAAAAATGCACATACTAAGGCAAGGTGTGCATATAAGACCCTACCTGCGCTCCAAATTTAAAGCAGTGCCACACTACTGGGAACAGTCATGGCTTCCCTCAAAGAATCCTGGGAACTATAGCCTGTTAAGAGTCCTTAGACCCCCTATTCCCCTCACAGAGCTATATTCTCAGAGTGGCTTAAGAGTCAATCATTTTTCACTGGGAACTGTCACTCTTCCATAGAAATAGTGTTACACACCCTTAACATCAAGGCGGCTTACAACAGGAAAGGATTTCCATGATTACAAGCATAAGAGCAGGGCAGTAGCTAGGGGGTGATGAGGAAGGCCCCAGCCAGGGGCGCTGGGAGGGGGGGCACAAAATGGGCTAAAAAATTGGTCCATAAATATGTCTATAAATAAAAATATTGATTATTGCCTCCTAAGAAAAGGTTTTAAATAGAGGGTCTTTATATGATATGTGGGGACCCTGTCTGTGGCTAGGGGGAGCAATTTGCCCATGGCTAGGGGGCACAATCTGGACAGTCCTGCCAGGGGTGCAAGATCACCTGGCTACGGCTCTACATAAGAGAAGTAGTCATAAACAATAAAACACATCAAAAAGTATACAACAAAATTGAACAATTTCCAAATAAATCATAAGAGCTAAAAATATAGAATACCGATTAGTATCAGTTACAGCAACAACAAAAAACAAGCAATACAGAAAACAAACTCAAGAGTTTGTTCAGCAGCCTCAGCTTTTGTAGTTGGAGTCAGTCAGTCAGGGTCCCACCTCCCAGGCCAAGTGAAAAAAGGCCTGCAAGGCAGCGAGCAGGTATGCCAGGACTCACAACCAAGATGGTCAACAAACCTCCTGTTCTCCCCATGCAAGGAGCCATGGCTGCTTAAAGCAGTATCACCCTGAAGATAGGGCCTAAAGGGGGTGGGTCACATTAAAATGTTGGTGAATTTTCATGAAGACTTTAAAAATGTAGGAAACTGATGTGAAAATGTGGAGACATGAACTTAAAACAAGAACTCAGGAAACTGAAACTGACAATTTCCCCCAATCTAACATGCTCCCTTTGTAAGCTCCACCACAGTCTCTCATCAGACCACTTTCCTGTGCTGCCATAAAGCTTATTGCATTGATGAATTTCTTCCCATTAAGCCTCCTGAACTGATCCTATTCAATGATGGGAGGGAAGTAGAAACTTCTGGAGGGTCAAAAATTCTCCATCCCTGCCTCACATTCAACAAATAGATAAAACTGGAGGTCTCTCTTTCCACTCCAGGCCGGGCCAGCCCAAGACATTTTGACACCTGAGGCAAACCCTGAAATGCTGCCCACCTGTCAGGCAGGGAAGAAGGGTGACTGAAGATTTACATCAGGAACAAGGGGGTGGGGGTGGGAATCTACACTGGCATTAAGTGGGCAACAAAGCTGGGAGGAGACCAGCAGCACCTCCTAATTGCCAAGAGGCCACTGCAGAGGCGGAATTGGGGGGGGGGGGGGCTGCCAAGAAGGAAGCTCTTGCACACCACAGATGCAAAGGCAATAGCAGCCTGAGGGGGGGTGATAAAATGGCACACCGCAGGGGGCAGCACTTATTGCGGGGCCTGGCCTGCAGAGTGCCCGAGCCACACACCTCTCCTGAAAGTGACACGGTGGCTTGGGTGCCTGCAGGCTCCGCGCCTGGGTAGATTGCCCCGCAGCCCCCCTGGGCAGATTGCCGCCCTGCCGCCCACTAGGCAGATCGCCCAGACTCCCAAGGAGGTAGCTCCACTGTTGCTCAGCAGGCAATCATCTCACCTTTCCTCATGGGAGGGCTGGTCTTGTCTCCAGGTCTAATTATTTCCTTCCAACTCTTTCTTTTATAGTTGGTCTGAAGACACCATTTGTGCTCAAGTCCTGCATGAATGCAGACATTTGCAATGCAGGCTATTCCAGTGTCTCCATATCATCATCTTTGTACGCCCACAGCAACATCTTATGCTACGAGTCAGATTTGTGCGACAGATTTGAACCTCCCAAAAGTAAGTATCATCATCAGGAAAGATTGTCTCCCAAACCTCAAGTAATGAGAGGTCAAAGAAAGACAAACAAGTTTTTGGCAGGCGTTTGGCAGGCATTTGTTTCTCGATTTTACAAATAGCCCTGAATCTGGCAGAACAGTTCCCAACTGCATTTAAAATGGTTTTGTCTTTTTGAGGGAAAAGAGGGTCAACCAAATAAGAGTCAGATGAATCAAGAAAAATGAAATGTGGATCTATTTAGTGGGGTATTTTTTTTGGCTTGTAGGTTATAGATAATGATGTGCCATGTAAAGGGAAAGTAAGCATTGAATATTAGGAAAGCTCAAATATTATGTCAAACAGAAGTTTCTTAGTTACAGGTAGGTAGCCGTGTTGGTCTGCCGGAATTGAAACAAAATAAAAAAAATTCCTTCCAGTAGCACTTTAGAGACCAGCTAAGTTTGTTATTGGTATGAGCTTTTGTGTGCGTGCACACTTCTTCAGATAATATATTGTCCATTTTGGAAGTATAACCTGACTCTGCTATTCAGCGGAGGGAAGTTGTTTATGATGATGATGATGATGAATTATACACAACCCTATACCCAAAGGTCTCAGGGTGGTTCACAGAAAAGATCACAATATATATATAATCAGAATTTTAAAATAACCAATAACACACGCCAGAAAAGAGCCACATTTTAAAAGTATATAGGATGTCAAGCAGATGAACCGAAGGTTAAAAAGGAACGTTTTTGCCTGGTGCCTAAAGGAGACATTCCACAGACAAGGATCCACTGCAGAGAAGGATGATGTGCACCAAGTACAGACACAGGCCTGTATCCTTTTCAAACTAGAGACTAGCTGGGGTTAGGATTTGAACCAAGAACCCCAAAGTTTGAAGCTATGCTGGGCTGGAGCCTGGCTTAGTGAGCTACCATGAATTGAATAGTGAGGCCTCCTCAGGTGCACAGCAAGATAGGAATAAGAGCACACCAGGCAGTGCAAACTGGTAAGGCAGTATGATACCTCTGGATTAGCCAGGCTGTTCTATAAATATCAGGAATGTGGGGTCCTGCCTTTGCCAAAAATAGAGTGCATTCTAAGAGGATATCTACATTATTTAATAACATAGCATTGTAAAAGGGGGAAAAAATGCTGAGAGAACAAAACCAAAAACCATGTTTAAATAACAAGATTACTTGAACAACATGCATCATCCATTAGCAAAAATTATAAGGGAGCTTCACAGTTTTACCTCATTCCTAGAAACACCCCTGGCATGTCACAGTCCCTCTCCTGCAGCAGCTTCTGATATTTACAACCCTATTCCTTCCTCCAAAGAGCCCTCATGCTCTCCATTTTAGCCTCAAACACCCGTGTAAAATAAGTCAGGCTAAGGGGCAGTGTCTGGCCCCAGGTCACCCAGCAAGGGTCATGGCTCAAGGACAGATTTGACCTCTGGTCTCCTCCCACCCTTGTTCCTGATGTAGATGTTCACATTCCCTTGTTCCTAATGTAGACCTTCACTCACCCCTCCTTCCTTGGTGGGAGGAGGCACCATTTTGTGGTCGCCTTAGCATTCCCAACACCCTGGTGTATGCTTTTATTGTAAACACTACAACAACATTAGGACAAGGAATTCTGAGAGTGGTAGTTTATTAAGGGTGCTGAGAGTTGATAGGAAAACCCCTATCCCCCTCACAGAGCTACCATTTAGCAATCAATCCCCACATAGTAGCTCTTATTAGTTAGCATTCTTTGTTAGGTGAAATTATAATTTTATCTAGAATTAAGCCCATCTTTTTCCAGAATAGGTTTTTTTAAAAAAAAAATCAGAAAACTGTTGAGAGTTTTATTTTTCTTCCCCTCTCTAAGAAAGAGGGCCATTTTGTAAAATTTTGTCACCAGTTTGTGTGTATCTGTAGCTACCATTTCGTCGCTCAGAATGCCCTCCAATGGTGCTCAGTGCTAAGCCCAATTGCTTTAAGTGGTATACCTGTGCTTGAAATGTATGCTGTGAATGTGGCCCCAGTCAGAAATCTCTTGCCCCATGCCTTAATGTAGCCCTGAATGTATGAAGCATGGCTGAAGCACTTTTCTTGGAGAAGTGCTGGGAACTGGTACACATCCCTCTTTGATGGGGCAGCACAACTCCTACCCCTCACATACAGCCAGATGTGGTTTGCATCTGCAGACGAAATACATTGAGTGGACCCTGACTAACAGCAACATTGGGGTGGTGATTGTTTTACAGTGCCTGCGCGTGAGAAGAGGGAGCCCAATGGACTGAAGTGCCCAAGTTGCATCTCCCTCTCGTCACTTGATTGCGTGGCTGAGAATACCATCGACTGCATAAATGAGGAGGATCAGTGCTTCTACTTTGCCGCTTACATCGACTATGTGGATGACTGCCAATCCAGTGAGTCTTGTGTAATGGCTAAGGCCCATCTGCACTATGTATTTAAAGCAGTTTCATGCCACTTTGAACATTCATGGCTTCCCCCCAAATGCTGGGATACTTAGCTTATGAAGGGTGCTGAAAGTTATTAGGAGACCCACGATGCCCTCACCGAGTGTCAGGGATGGGCAGGAGCCCAAGGAGGGGGGATGTGTGGGCAGGGAGGTGGGCGGAGGAGGAGGAGGATACAGGGGAAGGGGCTAATGATTTCTAGGGTTCTGTGCCACCCATGTATCGTTCCAATTTTAGTATATGTGCTGCCGAAGCGAGCACCCCATGAGGCTGCTCTTGGAGGAGTTAGGAGGAGGGGACCAGGAGATGGGGGAGGCTGCAGAAGAGCTGCAGGAGGTCTCCTTTTTTCTTCCCACTCACCCAAGGAGTTTGAAGAGCCTTTCGTGCTCCTAGAGAGAGTCATATAGCTTTGGAAATCTCGGGATCCCTCCTCCAATTGTCCCGTGCATAAAAAGGAAAGGTTGGAGTGCTTTTCCATTTTCACCCAGAACGGAAAACGGCTCTTTTTCAGAAAAAGGTTGCCCACCCTTCTGTCTGAGGGAGAGGTTTTGGATTAAAAAAACATGTTGTTGTTGTTTTCCAACAGGGGAAACCCACCTGATGGCGGCTATCCGAGGCTGTGCAACAAATAATACGTGTGACTACGTTAAGGGGTTAAGGGAGAATTATTTTGATTACGTAGGAATTATGATCAGTGAAGCAGAGTGCACCAAAGCAATGGACAACAATGCCAATGAGCTGTAGCTGAGGGAAGGCAAACCACCACCACCCAGAAAAACCCACCATTTATGGAAATTGGCGGCCTAGTGGTTGAAGCAGGGATGGTCTCAGCCTGAGGACGCCCAGGCTTTCTTTCCAGAAATCTAGAAGCTCCCCCTCAAGGACAGGCTGTATTTGACTTTCATGTTCAAAATAAATATATATGGCAAATAATGTGTTTTGTATTATTTTACCAAATGCAACAATTGTTGGGGGAAATAATAGTGCTTGGGGATGGGAGATATGTTTCGCAGGGGTGAAATCCAAGGTCAGACTTCCATGTCCAATTTTAACCTAACCCAGAAATAGTACCTTGGTTTAAGAACTTTGCTTCAGGATGAGAACAGAAATCGTGCAGCGGTGGCGCAGCAGCAGCTGAAGGCCCCATTAGTTAAAGTGGTGCTTCAGGTTAAGAACAGTTTCAGGTTAAGAACAGACCTCCAGAACGAATTAAGTTCTTAACCCGAGGTACCACTGCACTACCTGCACCCCAGTCCCCTAGGCCCTGTGGAGGGGCAGGCAGTGGCTGCATTTGGCCCCCAGGTCAGCGGTTCCCCACTCCTGGTATAGATTACTCAAGGCCTCCATAGTTTCCCAATTTTCTCTCTCCTTTTTCTTCCCTTACTCAGCCAAATGAACAGCTTGGTGATTTTAGAAAGAAATTGTGAAACCATGTTTCTTCAGCAGGTACATTGCGAATCCCCTCATCTTCAGCATGTACATTGGGTGAGCACCACTTTGAGGAAATCTTTTTGGCTAATGTTAGCTTTCCCACAAGCTTCAATTGGCACAGCTTCCATCAGCCTGCTGAACCAGTCCAGCTGTTCCAGAACCCTGTTGTTGCAATGGCCAGCAAGATGCCGGTGCAAAGCCTCAAAGCAGGACTGGACAGCAACACCAGTTGTCCCCATCCCGTCCCATCCCGTCCCCCCACTTGTCATTCCCACAAACTGACATTCACAGGAATACTGTCTCCAACACTTAAGGAAGAACATGGCCAAACTGGTTAGTAGGCATTGTTAGCCTTATCCTCCATTATTTTCTTCTAATCCTCAATCAAACACATCCACGTTGCTGCCCATCTTTACTTCCTGAGAGCAAATTCCAGAGTTTAACTATGTGCTATTTCGAACAGTACAGTGGCCACTTGGGTTGTGTTACCTTCGGGTAATGCAACTTTCGGGTGGTGGACGCAGCAAACCTGGAAGTAGGGTTGCCATTCATGCACATGCAGAAGCGCTCTGCGCACCTTGTGCATGCGCAGAAGTGCTCCACGGTGCCGCACACATGTGCAGAACAGGCGCCTCCGGTTACGAAGATTTCAGGATACGGCCAGGCCTCCGGTACAAATCCTGTTCGTAAGCAGAGGTACCACTATACTTTCTTCCATCTTTCTCGAATCTTCCAACATACACTGTCATTGGCTGCCTACAAATTCTAGTATTGTGAGAAAGGAATAACAGCTTTTCTCTGTCCTGTTGCACTAAAGGCTTCCGTGAATTGAAAGCTGACTAAACCTCTGATGTGTAGGGAGCTACAAGAATTGGCCCCAATCAAAAGATCTCACTGCCTGAGGTGTAGCATAAGGGTTTGTGCATTCCTCAAGGCACTTTTGGCTTACATTGCTCAGGAATCAGTGGAAATAAACATAAGCACCTTGAATGTGACCTGGCAGCAAATTGGCAACCAGTGCCACTGTCTCAGCAATAGAGTGACACGTAGCCAGTAGCCTGCTGCTATGAGCACTCTGGCTGTTGTGTTCTGCAATAGCTGCAGCTTCTGGACCTGATACAAAGACAGCCCCACTGCATGCTGGCATAATCAAGTCTTGAAGTTACCAGTGCATGAACCCCTGTGTCCAGGCTGCCAAGCAATTGACCTATCTTCAAGACACAGAAATCACTCATTCATAAGGCTTCCAATTTTTCATGGTTCAAGCTCAGTTTGTTGGCTGTCATGCACCATGGCATCCAAGCACCAATCCAGAGTTTCACTCCAAAACTCCAATTGACTCTTCCCAACAGCTTCATATTGATGTTCAAGAGCCACTGCATACCCTCCAACATTCCTCAGATGAAAACATGGACATTTCTCACTCCCCACAAGTGACACACACCCCATTTTGGTCCCCCACCCCATGCCCCCACACAGCATTTTCTATCAGAAGAATGGCAAGTTCCACAGCCACATCACGAACAGAACACAGCATGTATATCCTCCACTGACCTGAGAATACCCCATAATCCCAGTTTTATTTTATTTCATGTTTGGTACATTTACAAAAAGAAAAGAATGCACCAATAAATATTTTTTTGAAAGTGGCAAGATTAGACACAAACATAAAATATTTTGGGGGGAGAAGGGAAATCTAGACTCATTGCAATCCCCCTCAATGCCGCCCAGGGAGACTTTGCCCTCTGCCTACCCCTCAGATCCAATGCATTATGTGGGGAAGGGCCTCAGTTGTAGCAGCCTCTCCTCCTTTACCTTTGCCATCTCTGCATATAATAATAATAATAATTTAATAATAAATATATTATTTATACCCCGTCCATTTGGCTGGGTTTCCCCAGCCACTCTGGGTGGCTTCCAGCAGATTATTAAAATACAATTCTGAGGCTTTCACCATTCATTCTTCTTTTCAGGGTATTCTCACAACTTTCCACCTCTGAGCATAGAGATCCTTTTCCACTGTACCTGCATACATGAATACAGCTGCATACATAAACAGACTTTGGAATTTTGCTGACCAACAACACCTGCCAGAAGGGTTCTGGACTCTTGGAAAAGTCAGTTTGATCCCCCCCCCCATTATATATCATGCCCCAAAGACCTTAGCCTTCCTACAGGTCTACCACATGTGACAGAATGACCCCTTGCAATTCTTAAATTTCCAACATTTTTTTTGGTACATTCTTATATATTCAATCTAAGCTCTTTAGAGTTAAATAACATCGATACATCACCTTATAATAATTAACTCTTATAAAATGAAGAAGAAAATGGTGAAGGAAGATGACATGAGCCCAATGTCACTCTCCCCACCCCCTCCATTGTGATTATCAACATCTGGGAGTTCCATTCCTCTTAGAAGAAACAATGTGAAGAATCTAAGCTGACAGTAAATTATATAGCAACAATATATATTACACAAATATATACATAATACTAACACTGCACCAAGAAAACTCTCCCAGGACATCTGTGATGCTGCCACTCTCCCTCTCGCATTGTCCAAATGCCAAATCCACATCATTCACACTGTCTTTGACTTTAATCAGCATCACAAGTGAAACAAAAGCAAAGGACATGGAGCTGTGCTTGTGTATATCCAACCCCAGTAAAAGACAGTCCCTTAAATCTGCAATCTCCTCTGGACACAGACCTGCAATCCCCCCCACCTGCTCTTAACTCTGTTGTTGTTTAGTCGTGTCCGACTCTTTGTGACCCCCTGGACCAGAGCACCCCAGGCACTCCTGTCATCCACTGCCTCCCACAGTTTGTTCAAATTCATGTTCATAGCTTTGAGAACACTGTACAACCATCTCGTCATCTGTCGTACCCTTCTCCTTGTGCCCTCAAGCTTTCCCAGCATCAGGATCTTTTCCAGGGAGTCTTCTCTTCTCGTGAGGTGGCCAAAGTATTGGAGCCTCAGCTTCATGATCTGTCCTTCCAGTGAGAACTCAGGGCTGATTTCTTCAGAATGGATAGGTTTGATCTTTTTGCAGTCCATGGGACTCTCTTAACTCTAACCAACTTATTTTAAAGAGCAAGTTGACCAATTCTGTACCCCAAACAAGTGCATTTAATGGGACAGAGGAAATCTAGATCATGAGTAACTGTGCATTTTATTACTGTACAACAAAGGAAACTGGACAGACACTTGTCTCCCCTTACCAAAAATAAATAAATTCGTGATTCTGATTATAAGAGAAATCTGGCAAAATTGCCTGGACTTCTGGAAATCTAATCCAATTTCACTGCTGAGCTTTGAATTCTGGGGTCACCTGATGGGGCTTCACTTCCTGGGTGGTGAAATTGAGGGTGCCACAGGTTAAAGGGGGGAAATGTCCTTGGAGCTCTTGGAAGGGGGGAGAGATTGATTTACCCCAAATGCAACTGAATTTAATGGGAATGAGGGGATCCGGGTCACTGTGCATTTTATTACTGTACCACAAGGGAAACTGTGGACAGACATTTGTCCCCCTTTCAAAAAAGTTCATACTCTCAGGGAAACTGCCTTGGCTTCCAGAAACCTAATCCAATTTCAGTGCTGTAACCTGATGGGACTCGTTTCCCCACATCCAGGATGGTGAAATCGGCACTGGCACAGATTAGGAGGGACGTGTCCTTGGAGTTATTGGAAGGGGGAAGAGATTCAATTGGTTTTCAACACTGTGCTTTAAATAAGTATACCATGATTAGACTTCTAAAAATTTGTGACACTGTCCTGAACCCATTGTTCCTGGGTGCTGTCAAAGTGATTCTTGCAATCTTCTATAATTAAGCCTTATCATGCATCAGTTCCTTGCTTGGCCCAGTGCTGTTCTCAAACTCCTTCGTGGCTCTTCAGCTCTCTAGAATGATGAAGACACTCCTGATCTCCTGCCTCCTCTTGGCCCTTCTTCCTCCAGGGGAGCAGAACCACAGCTGCTGGGCTGTTCATCCTGTTTCCAGGAAGGAACTAAGTGGGGGGTCAGCCATTAAAGCAGGAGAAGAAAGGAACAAGGACTTGTGGTTCCTTTGAAAGGGATAGGAATAAAGCATATGGCCAAGCTACAAGGGATCCTCAATCATAGATAGTTTCTTCCCAATGTTTATACAGTGGTGCCCCGCAAGACGAATGCCTTGCAAGACGAAAAACTCGCTAGATGAAAGAGTTTTCCGTTTTTTGAGTCGTTCCGCAAGACGAATTTCCCTATGGGCTTGCTTCGCAAGACGAAACGTCTTGCGAGTTCTTGTGAGTTTGTTTCCTTTTTCTTAAAGCCACTAAGCCATTAATAGCCGCTAAGCCGCTAAGCCGTTAATAGCCGCTAAGCCGCTAAGAGCAGCTAAGCCGCTAATAGCTGTGCTTCGCAAGACGAAAAAACCGCAAGACGAAGAGACTCGCGGAACGGATTAATTTCGTCTTGTGAGGCACAATTGTATTTGGTTTTTTTAACCGAATACATACTGAGAGGTGCAGTATCCCCAAGTCCATTGGGGGAGCAATGGGGGCAGTTGCCCACTCTTGGATAAACCTGAATCCTAGGTCTGATCTACAACAAAGAGTATGTTTCTTGAACTTCTTTCCTGTTTGCTTGCCTCATCGTCCACTCAAATTCTGCCCCTTCTTCCTGAAACTTTGTTCTCAATATTAAATCTTTATTTTACCAAATGCATACAGAGGTGTGGCATCCCCAAGTACATTGGGGGAGCAAATGAGGCAGTACTTCACTCTTCAATAAACCAGAGTCCTAGCTTAAATTTAAAGCAGTGGTGTCCAAACTTTTTTCAAAGAGGGCCAGATTTGATGAAGAGAAAAGCTGTGGGGGCCGACCAAAGGGCCCACCAAAGTTGTTGAGCATTTTTTAGGACTGAAGTTGTTGAGGTTTTTTCAGGATTATACCCCAGGAAAATAAACTGCCACAGGGGCCGGATTAAACCGACCGGTGGGCCCCTGAAATGGACTTTGGCCATGCCTGATTTAAAGCAAAGAGTAAGTTGCTTACATTTGTAGAAACTTATGATAGGATAGGATACAATGTATAGGCACAAATCTTCTCATATTTCAGAGCGGAATTATCCTGCCCCCCCCCAAGCAATCTTTTAGTTTGCTGGTGTTACACAGGACCCCAATCTCTGAGTGGAGTCAGGTTCCAGGGGTACCAGATGTGCTTACCAGAGTCTGTCATGTTTGCTGGTGCTGATGGGAGTTGTAGTACAACAACTTCGGGAGGGTTAAAGGTTACCCCACACCTTCTCTACTGGTCCTCTCCCTCAGACTGCAGGAGCCATCTTCGACAATCATTCTCTGGTCTATGCAAGGCCCACCCCCATTCACAGAGTTTAAGAACTACAGAAGGAATATATACTAGTTTCCAGAAACTAGTATTCAAATAGTGCCTCCAATGTTGCAGAAAAAATATATCAATTGAGGATGGTAAACATGAATTTATGCAATCCGCTTTTGAAGCTATCTAAATCGGTGGCCTTTACTGTCTCTCGTAAGATGGAGTTTGTAGCAGAAAGTGTTGTGTTCATGTACCTTGACGCAGACCTATTCCTCCTACACAGTTACTAAAGTTTTCTAAACCCATTTTCCCCTGTCTGCAGTGGCATCTCTGACATGTGAGTCTTGTTGGAATGAAGGAAAAGATTGCAAAAATGCCACCACTGAGGAGTGTGACAAGTCCAGTGATCAGTCCTGCATGTCTGCCCTTGCAGTTGGCAAAGTGTGTAAGTAAGAAGAACTTTCAGCCTCTTTGATCACCAAAACGTAAACCCCCAGACTCACTTTCTAAAGCCATATCTTAGCCACAAGCCACGGAACATGACTTTTCATAAAGTAGTGTTCTAGGTTCTGCATTGCCTGTAGAAGCAAGGAAGAAATTCAAGTCAGTTCATATTTAAAGGTGTGTTTACTCAACTGGCAGAGCAAAACAAAGCCATCCTTCAGAATCTGCCCTTCTCCCATTTTTGCAATTCAGTTGTCCAACCATGTAATCAATAGACAAATGCAAATACTAGGAGCGTAAAGTGTGCATATAGGAACCTACAACAAATGAAGCAACAGTCACCTAATACATAAGAAGAGCTAAAAATAAAGATAGAAAAGAAGCCAAACAATAGTCAGTAACAGCAACAATAGAAGCCAAACAATACCCCAAACCAAGTTTCCGTTCAGCAGCCTCAGCTTTTGTAGTTGGAGTCAGTCTGTCAGTTTCCCATCTCCCAGGCCAAGTGAAAAATGACCTGCAAGGCAGAGAGCTAGTCTGCCAGGATTCACAGCCAATATGGTCAACAAATATCCCACACACACCCCGCCCCCACGGCGGAAACCATGACTGCTTAAATCAGTATGACCCTGCACATAGGGCCTAAGAGTGAAAATAACATTCACACTAAATGTTGATGGGGGGGGGGGGAGTTGGAAACTGATATGAAAATGTGGAGAAATGAACTTTAAATAAGAAACAAAGAGAAACTGACACTGACATATTGCCCCTTCCTATTTGCCTGTGGTACATGCTCCCTTTATGAACTCCAGCATCAACTCTCATTGGTCCAGTTACAGGGTGGATTTGATTTAAATCACAATTTAAATCACTAGTCAGTAAATCTTGATTTAAAACATTTTTTTACATAAAGATTCATTCTTGCTGGTGTAATCTTAATATTTACAACTAGATGAAGGTTTCGTTTTTGGAATAATAAATTTTCAGAGTAGTTTTTAAATTTATATAAAAAATTACTGATTTGGTTATACTATTAGAAAAACATTGACAGATAATTATAAAAAAAATTTGAGGTTTATTAACTGTTTATATTTGGACTTCTTTTCTGCTATACTTTATTGGAAGGAGAAAAATAATCATTTCATTAATAACAATTTAAACAATTTATTTAACTAAAACAATAACATTATAGCATATGTATCCATGTTTGTTAACTGATGTGATTAAATGATTTTTTTTAGAAAAACCTTAGAGGGAGTTATAGCACACATGAAAAGCTTAAAACAAATCCTTATTTCCTGATAAGTATAGTCGTTGGACTATAATGTAACTTAAATAGAAAACTATCTTTGGGGGGGGGGGAATCCTCCAAAGGCATTTTTAAAAAACCAATTTAAATTTTAAAAAATCTGATTTAAATAAAAAAATTCTGATTTAAATTTAAAAATCTGATTATTTTGATTTTTAAAATTTATTTATATCCACTCTCGTCAGCCACAAAACTTATTTCATTGATGAATTCCTTCCCATGAAACCTCCTGAACTGGTCCCACTCAATAAGGAGAAGGGTGGTAGAAACCTCTGGACAGCCAAAGGTTCTCCATTCCTGACTCACATTCAACAAATAGATAAAACTGGAGAGCTCTCTTTCCGCTCCAAGCAGGCCTGCTCAACACAATTGGATACCTGAATCAAACCATGAAATGTTCCCCACCCCGCAGACCAGGAAGAAAGGGTGACTGAAGATTAGGCCTGGGCGATCGGTATGAGGGGCAGACCGTGATGACAGATTCACTCAGCAGTAAATCGGTGGGGGACCCCGCTTCCGGTTGGCGCCATCGGCTAATGGCTGAATTCCTCTGACTAAGAGGAATTTGCTCCGTGGAAATCGGGTCTGGCCGCCACGGCGAAGGCGGACACCCTTCAGAAATCACAGGCGGGTGAAGCCTGTGAACGTGTGATTCGGCGGGCACCTTCAGCGCCTCCCCTACTCGCGGGGATACCCGTTCGCGGGATCCGTAGCGAAGTGGGGTGAGCAGCGCGGTGCTGTGAATCGACTGCTCTTTCCACAGAGTGAAGCCGCAGAGCCGTTGCCGGAGAGCGCTGACTTTTTCCTGTGAAAAATTGGACTTAAAAAGACACTACCCGTGAGTAGAACAATTGGATTTTAAAGATATTATTTAAGAACAACCATATTGGAACTTTTCAAAGGAAGAAATTTGCAATTTGGAACTGTAGCAGGGAGGCATAAACAGGAAGTCTGCCTTCCGCTTTTGTAGTCAGAACAAAGCAAAGAGCCTGCAAGCTAGAGTCTTGGAGAGCCGACTGGAAAGGATTAAAATCCCAATTTCTAAATTAGAAAACTCCCCCCGGGAAGCAGGAGAAGAGGGGGGAGAAGTTTTGGACTTTTCATACCTGCGAGAGAGAGGGAAGGAAACTAAAACTCCACTGCTCAGACCCTGGGAATGGGCTGCAAATAGACAATAAGGCTGCCGTATTTTGGAATGCGCTCTGACTGTTAGCTGTCAAAAGAGAGATACATTCTGCTCAATTGTTTCTAACTGCCCTTTTGACTCTTTAAGGGGGAGAAAAAGTAACGGAAAATTGAAACTAAATTTCTTTTTTGAGCTACGTTTCAAAAGGAGTTATTTTGGATAATTATAAGTACAGATTGCAACTGTTTCCCCCTAGAGGTGGTAGTGGAAACTGCTGTAAGAGCCGGGCCAGGGGAATTTTCCATTAGAAAGATAAAATTGTCTGACTGTGGGAGTGACCTTGGACTTTTTGAGTGTTATGGCAAATGGGAAAGAGAAAGTAGATTTATCAACAACGCGATCTGGGAGGCCTTGGCAGCGAAGAGCGTCAGCATCTGGTCCTTCTGTACCATCTGCAGCTGTGCCAACTCAATCTAAACAAAGAGGAATGTCGTCAGAAGAGGCTTTAGCTGCGGTGCTGGGTAAAATAAATGAATCTTTGGAAAAACTCAGTAGGAAAGTAGATGAGACAAATATAAAAGTTGATGCATCTAATGCGAAGGTGGATGCCGCAAATGCCAAAATTGACATTAATACAGAAAGTATAAATAGTCTGGGACAAAAGGTGAATACTAATACAGTGGTGCCTCGCAAGACGAAAAGAATCCGTTCCGCGAGTCTCTTCGACTTGCGGGTTTTTTCGTCTTGCGAAGCAAGCCCATTAGCGGTTTAGCGGATTAGTGCTACAGTATTAGCGGCTTAGCAGGCTTAGTGGATCAGCTGATAAGCGGCTTAACGATAAGCTGATAAGCGGCTTAACGATCAGCTGATAAGTGGCTTAACGCTAAGCTGATAAGCGGCTTAAGGATCAGCTGATAAGCGGCTTAGCATCAGCTATTAAGCGGCTTAGCCATCAGCTGATAAGCGGTTTAGCGGCTTGGGAAAAAGGGGGGGAAGGAAAAAAACCCCGCAGGAACTCGCAAGACATTTTCGTCTTGCGAAGCAAGCACATAGGAAATTCGTTTTGCGAAGCACCTCCAAAACGGAAAACCCTTTCGTCTAGCGGGTTTTCCGTCTTGCGAGGCATTCGTCTTGCGGGGCACCACTGTATAGAAGCAATACAGAAATTGATACAGGAGTCTGCCTCGACCCGTCAAATTGCAGAGGAAGCAAAGGGAAAAGTGGAAGTTGTGGAAGCCAAAGTAACACAACTGGAAACAAAGAGAGTTCCAGATATTCAGAGACAGGTTGAGGATCACAGGCTTATTCTTTCTATGGTTGAGCTTAAGGAAAAACAGACGAACTTGAGGATTAGAGGTGTACCTGAATTGGAGACAAATACTTTGATAGAATTTCTTATGCAGGAATTTGCAGAGTTTTGGAAGTTGGACTTGGAACAAGAAGGAGTGAAAATCGTGAGTGCCTTCAGGCTTGGAAGAGGAGGGAAGAAGAATAGAGTAAGAGACTGTTTGATTACCCTCCGATCTAAAGAGGAGAGAGATAAAATTTTGGGCTGGCACTTTCAGAAGCCCTTGGGAATATTGCAGTCAAGAGTGGAAATATTTAAAGATATCCCGAAATATCTTTTGGACCTTAGGGCCAATTACGGAGATTTGGTTGCTCTGCTGAGAAGGAACAGTATCATCTTTAGGTGGGAATTTCCTCAAGGCCTATCCTTCAGTTTTAAATGAAGAAAAATAAAAATAAGATCAGTTGAAGATAAAGACAAATTTTTGAGTACCCACGAAGAGGATCTACAGAAGGGACTTGGAAAAGAACCAGGAGTACCGGACAGAAGATCACCAGACAGACTACTAGAGCAAGGAGTACTGGACAAAAGATCACCTATACTGGACTTAGCAAAGTTAAATTTTGGATTGGACTTCCCAGCGAAAGGGATACCAGCACCACCATCAGAACAAGAAGAAGCACTGGGCGCAGTTGGAGGTGACTTAAAGTAATTATATTATGGCACTGCAAATATTAAGCTGGAACATTAATGGGATGAATTCCCCCGAGAAGAGATGAAGAGTCTTTCATGTATTAAAAAAGGAACAATTGGACTTGATTTGCTTACAAGAAACACATGTGATAAGGCTACATAGGAAATTACTGGTAAATAAAAGATTGGGACAAGAATTTATTTCATCAGACAAAGTAAAAAAAAGAGGAGTAGTACTTTATACAAAGGAGAGCCTATCACCGAAATTTCTTTTTAAAGATGATCAAGGAAGATTTGTAGCAATTGAAATCCAATCGCAAGGAGAGAAGTTTTTGATATTAGGTATTTATGCACCAAATGAGGGAAAATCGGAATTCTTTAAGAAGCTACATGAGACTCTGATGGACTATATGGATTACAATATGATCTTGATGGGGGATATGAATGGCGTAGTGTCTACAAATATGGATAAAGCACAGAGACAGGTAGTCACTAAGGATGGCAGATTGCCAAAGACTTTCTTTGATATGACTGACAATATGGACTTAGTTGACATTTGGAGAATTAAAAACCCTTTGGGAAGAGAGGGAACCTTCTTCTCTGAGGCTAAAATGACATGGACAAGAATTGACCAAATTTGGGTAACTAGAGGACTGGCACCAAAAACTAGAAAGGTGGAAATATGCCCAAAAACCTGCTCCGACCATAATGCTGTAAAGATGGAATTGAAACTAACACCAACTGGTTCCTTCAGATGGAGGATGAATGACACATTGTTTAGGAACGAAGAAGTGATTAAGAAGGCCCAAAAAACTCTGAGATACTACTTTGAGATAAATATGAACACCACTGTAGAAAAAAGAGTAATCTGGGACGCAAGCAAAGCGGTTATGAGAGGGTTTTTGATACAACAGAATGCGATTCAAAAGAGAGTCCAAAATGAGAAAAAAGATAAAATATTGGAGAAAATAAAGGAAGGAGAGAAGAAACTGAGAGTGAAACCAAAGTCGCAGGATATTTTGAAAGAGATAAAGTTATACCAAGTACAATATATGAAAATGATGAACCAGGAAATAGAATGGAAAATTAAACAGATGAGACAAAAGACATTTGAATCGGCAAACAAATGTGGAAAACTGCTGGCTTGGCAAATGAAAAAAAGACAAAAACTTAACACTATCACAAATTTGGAAGTAGAAGGGAAAAATATACAGAATCCAGTGGAGATTAGAAAGTGTTTTCAGAGGTATTTTAAACAACTATATACACAGGAAACTCAGAAACAAATGGACATTGACTGTTTTTTGAAAACAAATGGATTACAAAAAATCTCTCAAGAAAATAAGCTAATGTTGAACTACAAAATAACGGAACAAGAGATAGAAGGGGCCATCCAGAATATGCAGTTGGGTAAATCTCCAGGTCCGGATGGACTAAATTCAAGATACTATAGATCCCTGAAAGAATGGATAATACAGCCATTAAAAGAAGTTTGTAATGGAATATTGGAAGGGAAAAAGGCGCCAGAGTCGTGGAAGGAAGCTTATATCACACTTATACCGAAAGTAGAGTCTGAGAAGACACAGTTTAAGAACTACCGCCCCATATCTTTGCTTAATGTGGATTACAAAATTTTTGCACATATTTTGGCTAAAAGATTAAAAAAGGTACTAGTAGAAGAAATCCATAAAGACCAAGCCGGTTTTCTCCCGGGTAGACACTTGTCTGACAACACGCGGAATATAATTAACATTCTAGAAAAGTTACAAGTGAATATTAATACTAAAGCAGTTTTGATTTTTGTGAACACGGAGAAAGCCTTTGACAACATTTCTTGGAGCTTTATGAAGAAGAACCTACAGGGTATGGGGGTAGGCCAAGGCTTTGAAAATGGTATAAGTGCAATTTATTCAGAACAAAAGGCTAAATTAATCGTGAATAATGTGGTGACGGAAGAACTAAAGATAGAAAAAGGGACACGATAAGGTTGCCCAATTTCCCCACTACTTTTTATTTCGGTCCTGGAGGTTTTGCTGAACATGATTAGAAGGGACCAGTTGGTTAAAGGTATACAGGTCGGAGCTAAACAGTACAAATTGAGAGCATTTGCAGATGATTTAGTATTGACGTTACAGGAGCCAGAATCTAGTACCAAAAGGGTTTTAGAACTGATTCAAGAATTTGGTCAGGCTGCAGGATTTAAATTGAACAAGTTAAAAACTAAGGTTTTAGAGAAAAATCTAACACCAATGGAGAGAGAGAGGTTTCAGAATGTGACAGGTTTAACAGTGGTTAAGAAAGTTAAATACCTGGGGATTAACATGACAGCAAAAAATGGGAATTTATTTAAAGATAACTATGAAAAATGTTGGGCTGAAGTGAAAAAAGATTTAGAAATTTGGTCAAATTTGAAGCTTTCACTGCTGGGCCGTATTGCTGCGATAAAAATGAATGTATTGCCCAGAATGTTGTTTTTGTTTCAAACACTGCAAATTGTGGACAAAATGGACTGTTTCAAGAGGTGGCAGAGAGATATTTCTAGATTTGTCTGGCAGGGCAAGAAGCCCAGAATAAAATTTAAAATACTAACAGATGCAAAGAAAAGAGGTGGATTTGCCCTGCCAGACCTTAAACTTTATTATGAATCAGCAGCTTTTTGCTGGTTGAAAGAATGGCTGCTTCTTGAAAACACTGACATTTTGGATCTAGAAGGTTTTAACAATGTATTTGGATGGCATGCATATCTGTGGTATGATAAGGTTAAAGCACATAAAGCATTTAAAAATCATATTGTCAGGAAAGCCTTGTTTAATGTTTGGATAAGGTATAAGGACTTATTGGAAAATAAAACCCCAAGGTGGCTGTCACCGATGGAAGCGAAAGCCTTGAAAAAGCTCAATATGGAGGTCAAATGGCCGAAATATTGGGAAATTTTGGAACAAGATGGAGATAGATTGAAACTGCAGAGTTTTGAAAAACTAAAAAATAAAGTGCGAGACTGGCTTCATTATTATCAGATAATGGAGGCATACAATTTGGACAAGAAAATTGGCTTCCAGGTGGAAAAATCAAAATTAGAAACAGAACTCTTAGAACCCAAAACTAAGAATTTGTCAAGAATGTATAACTTGCTGCTGAAATGGAATACTCAGGATGAAACGGTGAAATCTGCTATGATTAAATGGGCACAAGATGTTGGACATAATATTATGTTTGCTGACTGGGAACAGTTATGGACCACAGTATGGTATGAAGTTTACGGCATGTAATGCCCTAAGAGAGAATATTATGAAAATGATATACAGGTGGTACATAACCCCCAGTCAAGCTTGCAAAAATCTACCATTTGCCCGATAATAAATGTTGGAAATGTAAAGAAACTGAAGGTACATTCTTTCACCTTTGGTGGACGTGCCCAGAGATTAAGGCTTTCTGGGAGATGATATATAATGAACTAAAAAAGGTATTTAAATATACCTGCTTGAAGAAACCAGAGGCCTTTCTCCTGGGCATAGTCGACCAATCGGTGTTAAAGAAGGACAGAACTTTCCTTATGTACGCTACAACAGCAGCAAGAATACTTATCGCAAAGTATTGGAAGACACAAGAGCTACCCACACTGGAGGAATGGCAGATGAAAATGATGGACTATATGGAATTGGCGGAAATGACTGGCAGAATCCGTGACCAGGGAGAAGAGTCGGTGGAAGAAGATTGGAAGAAATTTAAAGACAGAGTGATGTTGGATTGAAGTTAAGTGGCTTCTAGGTGAACAGGTTTTAAAGCCATAAATGTATCAAGATTAAGGATTAGGACCAAAAAGACAAAGAGAAATGGAAAAATTGGTTCAAATAGGTAAAAATCTAATGTCATAATATATCAAGATTTAGGACTGGAATTAAAAAGGAGGGTAAGAAATTGCTGGGTTTACAAACTAAATTGGAATACAAAAGAGGGAGGTACGAGGAAGTCCGGGAAACAAGAAAATTTAAAAGAGGTTATGAAAGGACGGAACTATTTTTAACTGTTTTTTCTTTTTTTCTCTTTTTTCTTTTTTTTACTTTTCTCTATTCTGTACTTTGTATTTTGTATGGTGTATTTTTCTCTGTTTTTGTTAAAATTTTTGTGTTTATTAATGTGATTTTATTCTTTCTGAAACTTTAATAAATATTAATTTTAAAAAAATAATAGAAAGGTTATTCTTCCCTCCCTCCTTAAACTGCTTGGGTTAAGAGCACATTGCTGCCCTTGCCTCAGCCAAGCAGTTCTGTGGAAACCCCAAATGAGCCAGTAGTGGGGCAGGGGCTCAGGTGCTCCCCCTCCTCAGCTGCAAGAGCCTAGGTGGAGTGCAGACTCCGGCCAGAGACAGCCTTGGCTGCCACCTGGCTTCCTTTTTCAGCACTGGAGGAAAGACGGAGCCCACTCTGCCAGTCAAAGGCAGCCAGGCAGTGCAGGCAGCCCTGCAAGGCACAGGTAGGGTGGCTTTGCAGCCTGCGCTTTGCAAATGACCACCCCACAAGGAAAGAGGCAGTGTGCCTGCACGGGCACCAGAGAGGCGGAGGGAGCGTTAGAAAGGAGCTCCGAGGTGGTATTTGCTAAAATGTATAGAACTCAAGATAAGGTATGTTGGAAATGTAAGAAGAAGGAAGGGACTTTTTTTCAAATGTGGTGGACGTGTCCTAAGAATAAAGTCTACTGGGATATGATATATAAAATACTTTTAGTAAAAAACCAGAGGCTTTTTTATTACAGATAATAGGTGAAGAAATTCCCCCAAAAAAGACATAAATATATTTATGTATGCTACTACGGCAGAAAGGATACTTTTAGCCCAGAAATGGAAGCAGCAGGAACTTCCAGTGTTGGAAAAATGTCAGACAAAGATGATTAAATACGCCGAGCTGGCGAGACTGACAGGGGGAATGCAAACCCAGCGCGACGAACTGTTTGAAAAGGACAGGTTATGATTTGATACCTGTTTATAAATATTAGAAGTAAGTCTTTTAAGTATGGGGATAAGGTAAATAGGGTGATTTAGAGATGCAAAGATAAAAGTGATTGCATATGGAAGTCAGAGAGGGGGGCAGGAGGAAGTCAAAGCTCGATTTGAGCAAAGATATATGTGATGAGGAAATTTTATTTGGTTGTTATAAAGGAAAAAAGAAATTTTAATAAACATTATATTAAAAAAGAAAAAGGAAGGAGCTCCAAGTTCCCTGCCACGTACAACAGGGACATAGGGTGGCTCAAATGGGGGAGAGGAACTGACGAGGAGGTGGCAGATTTTGCCTCCAAGGATCACACCACAGCTTCAAAGGCAGCAGCATCAGGCAATGCTTTTCTTGGTGGTCAGATCCCCTGCCCCTCTGGATGCTGCCACATAAGGTGACCATCAATCCTTGCCTCATGGGTGGACCAGCCCTATTTCCAGGTCTAGTTATTTCCTTTTCCAATTCTTTCTTTTATAGCACATTTGGGGTCAGCAATGGTTCTCAAGTCCTGCATCGATACAGAGTTGTGTGATGCAGACTATTCCAGTGCCTCCATAATGTCATCAATGTACATCCACAGCAAGATCTCCTGCTGCAAGACAGATATGTGCAACAGCGGACCTCCCAAAAGTAAGTATCACTATCAGGAAAGCTGGTCTCACAAAACTCAAGTAATGAGAGAGGTCAAAGAAAGACAAACAAGTTTTGGGCAGTATCCTGATGTCAGGGACTGGCTAGACAAGGAGGAGTAGTGGCAGCCAGTCACTCCAGGAGGTGCCTGAGGGTGACACTAGGAAAGAAGATTTCAAACCTGATTCAGACTGGTGGGACAGGGAGGAACCATTGACAGAGGGAATCAGCGGGGAAGCATTGGAGCCATAGTATGGGGGTGGCGGGAAATAATACAACAAAACCCAAAATATCTTTTTTTTAAATTTTTTTTTATTCAAAGTTATAACAAAACATATTTTCCAAAAACATATCCTTATTCCCCCCCCCATTTTTCCTCCCCCCTCCCCCACAAAACCCATCCGCCCACCCCCCGACTTCCTTCAGTTCC
Source organism: Podarcis pityusensis (assembly GCF_964106645.2). Lineage (NCBI taxonomy): Eukaryota > Metazoa > Chordata > Lepidosauria > Squamata > Lacertidae > Podarcis > Podarcis pityusensis. The sequence continues at coordinate 12,176,358 of NC_138033.1, read as the reverse complement.
AGTCTTTGGTTTCTCCAATAATGCTATTTTCTGCATGTTACAGAGTTGTATAGATCCTCCAACTGTTTAGCTAATTATTATCAGTAAAAAAAAATTGTGGATGTTTATTCAAAACCTGCCAAGGAGTCCAGTTCGCTTTGTTGCGTCTTCAAATACTTTGTGAAAGGTTCCCATTCATCCTTAAAGTCACAGTTATCCTTGTCCCGTAGCTTATGAGTCAATTTTGCCAGTTCTGCATAATCCATCAATTTTTCTTGCTATGATTCTTTAGTTGGGATTTCTTCAGTCTTCCATCCTTGTGCTACCAGAACTCTCGCGGCCGTTGTCGCATACATGAAGATGTTTTTCAACTTTTTTGGCAGGTCTTTCCCTACAATCCCCAACAAAAATGCCTTGGGTTTTTTAACAAATGTTAAATGGAACATTTTCTTCAGTTCATTGTATATCATTTCCCAAAATTTTTTAATTACTTTACAATCCCACCACATATGATAAAATGTTCCCTCCTTTTCCTTACACTTCCAACATATGTTTGAACTAGTTTTGTACATTTTCCCTAACTGCACTGGTGTTGTGTACCATCTGTACATCATCTTCATGTAATTCTCCTTCAATAGGGAACAATCTGTAAATTTTAAGTCAGTTTTCCATAATTTAACCCAATCCTCCATCATAATGTTGTGACCTACATCTTGTACCCATTTAATCATAACTGATTTTACCTCTTCATCTTTCGTCTCTCGCAAAACCCAAAATATCAATAAGAAGATTACTTGAACAACATGCAGCATCTATTAGCAAAAATTACAAGGAAGCATCACAGTTTTACCTTAGTCCTAGAAACACCCCTCCCATAATGTTACTCACAGTTCCTCTCCTACAGCAGCTTCTGGTATTTACATCCTATGCTTTCCTCCAAAAAGCTTGAGCTCCCGCTCACCATTTTAGATCTATTAGATGCAATGGACTCCAGTGGTGCTTAATTACATATTATAGAGGAACACTATACAGTGGCACCTCAGGTTACTTACACTTCAGGTTACATACGCTTCAGGTTACACACTCCGCTAACCCAGAAATAGTGCTTCAGTTTAAGTACTTTGCTTCAGGATGAGAACAGAAATCGTGCTCCGGCAGCACGGCGGCAGTGGGAGGCCCCATTAGCTAAAGTGGTGCTTCAGGTTAAGAACAGTTTCAGGTTAAGAACAGGCCTCCGGAACGAATTAAGTATGTAACCAGAGGTACCACTGTAATGATGGCAGAGGTACCACTTGCAATGATGGCAGTTCTGCATTCAGAATGCGCGCTATCTGTGTTATCTGACAAAGTCTGTATATTCCATGTTCCAAAATTCAATTGTGTTTTACAACCGCTAGGTGGTGACCCCACTGGACGCGGTCGTCCAGTCAGGGGGAAAGGGAGGCAGACTATGTTTAGGGCACCTGTTCTAGCCCCTCCCCCTTTCCAGGGTGATCAGAGTGGATCCTAAAAAGGGCTGCTCAGTCATGGATACAGCTGCCGAGCTGCTCAACTGCCTCGTTCCTTAATTTGAAACGACTGAATCTGTATTCACCGCCCATGTGCTGGTTCATGACTAGGGGCTTCCAGATTTCATGATCCTGCCCCCATTACCATTTGCCGATTGCCAGGTGACTTTTGGGGTTTGGGTTTGGGATGGGTTTTTGGAAGACACCAGTACGTGAATTTGTTTTATGTGTGTAGATCAGTGCATTCTGACCAAGGCACAATCTTCGCAGTAGGGCTCTGTTCCGATGGCATGAGTAGTCACAATGAACCGGTAGATTCCTATCTGCTGCAGCCCTTATCCACCTTCACAGCCGTTGTAACATACCGCTTGTTATCATCCGCCTGTTCTGCCGTTGAGGACTTTTTGGATCATTCTTTGTCTAGCTCCTTCCCTTTGACCTTACCGCCTTGGGTGACCCTGTTAGGAGTACAGGATTCCTGATGGCTTTGCTCACACGGGTCATAGGAACGTGCAAACCCACTCACAACAAAAAGCTGGTGATCCAGTGAATGATAAAGCAGTATGATACCTCTGGATTGGCCAGGCCTTCTACAAACACCTGCAACATGGGCTCCTGCTTTCACCAACAGAACAGGACTTTCTAAGAGGATATCTGCATTATTTAATAACATAGCATAGTAAAAGAAAAACTGCACAAAGAACAAAACCAAAAACCATGTATCAATAACAAGATTACTTGAACAACATGCAGCATTCATGAGCAAAAATTACAAGGGAGCTTCACAGTTTTACCTTAGTCCTAGAAACATTCCTGTGTGATGTTACTCACAGTCTCTCTCCTGCAGCAGCTTCTGATATTTGCATCCCTACTCTTTTGTCCAAAGAGCTTGAGGTGGCATTTCTGGCTCTCCTGCTCACCATTTTAGCATCAAACACCCGTGTGAAATAAGTCAGGCTAAGGGGCAGTGTCTGGCCCCAGGTCACCCAGCAAGTGTCGTGGCTCAAGTACAGAATTGAACTCTGGTCTACTCCCACCCTTGTTCCTGATGTATATGTTCACATTCCCTTGTTCCTGATGTAGACCTTCACTCACCCCTCCCTTCTTGGTGGGAGGCGGCACCATAAGCTTTTATTTTAAACACTACAACAACACTAGTAAAAGGAATTCTGGGAGTGGTAGTTTCTTAAGGGTGCTGAGAGTTAATTGGGAAACCCCTATTCCCTTCACAGAGCTATGGATTAACAAACAAACAAACCCCACACAATAGTTCTTATTTGCTACCATTTTTTCTTTGGTGAAATCATTATTTTACCAAAACTAAGCACATGTTTTCCCAGAAGTGATGTTTTTAAGGATAAAACTACTAAGAGCTTTCTTTCTCTTTCCCGCTCTCAGGAAGAGGGCCATTTTGTAGAATTTTATCATCATTTGTGTCCATTCGTGGCTACCAATTTATCTCTCAGAATGCCCCCCAATGCTGCTCAGTGCTAAGCCCAATTGCTTTAAGTGGTATCCCTTTGCTTGAAATGTATGCTGTGAATGTGGCCCCAGTCAGAAATCTCTTGCATCATGCCTTAATGTAGCCCTGGATGAATGGAGCATGGCTGAAGCACTCCGCTTGGAGAAGTGCTGGAAGGTGGTAGGCATCGCTCTTTGAAGGAGGAGTACAATTCCCACCCCTCACATACAGCAAGTTGTGGTTTGCATCTGCAAAAGAAATACATTGACTAACTGCAATGTTGGTGTGGTGTGGTGATTGTTTTCCAGTGCCTGAGAGTGAGACAAGGGAGCCTAATGGGCTGAAGTGCCCGAGTTGCTTCTCCACCTTGACAGATGAGTGTGAGGGCAATAAGACCGTCAGCTGCAGAAATGAGGAGGATCAATGCTTCTACGCTGGGGGTCGCATGAAGTTCGGTGAGTCTTGTATAATGGAGTGCACCTAGGGCCCCATCTTTAAGGAAGCATCATGCCACTTTGAGCAGTCATGGCATCTGCTAAAAGACGCTGGGATACTTTGTTTATTAAGCGTGCTGAAAGTTATTAGGAGACCCACATTGCCCTCACAGAGTAAGGGGATGGGCAGGAGCCCAAGGAGGAGGGATGTGTATGCAGGGAGGTGGGAGGAGGAGGAGAATACAGGTAAGGGGCTAGTGATTTCTGGGGTTCTTGCCTGGAACCCTGCACCAGTTTATTCCATTTCCCCCCAGAAATACCTTTAAAGCCTATTCAGATAGGGACATGCTCTTTTCCCTTTTGCTGTTCATTCCATTGAGTTTTTAATGTTTTTAAAGCAATCAAGCGATTTATAGATTTTGTTAAATAAAATGGCCTCCCGTGTAAAGGTGAATTTTACTTCTGTTTCCATTGGCATGTGGACCTCCCAGAAGGTCACCCAGACTGGAAAAAGGCTCTTGGACTGAAAAAAGTTCCCTACCCTTCTGTTTGAGGGAGAGGGTTTTGGATTTCAAAAGCATATGTATGTGTTTTTTTCCCCAACAGGGGGAAGCACCGTGATTGGTGCTGTCCGAGGCTGTGCAACAGCAAGTATGTGTGACTACGGTGAAGGGATGATGGAGACTGGTCTTGAATCATTAGGAGTTGAGGTGACTCAAGCAGAGTGCACTGAAGCAATGGATGATGATGCCAATGAGCTGTAGCTGAGGGAAGGCAAACCTCCGCTGCCCAGAAAAGCCCACCATTTATGGAAATTGGTGGCCTAGTGGTTGAAGCAGGGGAGGTCTCAGCCTGAGGACTCCCAGGCTTTCTTTCCAGAAGTCTAGAAGCTCCTCCTCAAAGACAGGCTGTATTTGACTTTCATGTGTAAATGAAGTCATTGAAGCATGTCCAAAATAAATATATATGGCAAATGATGTGTGTTGTATCATTTCTCCAAATGCAACATTTGTTGGGGGAAATAATAGTGCTTGGGGATGGGAGCTATATTTCAGGTTTGAAATCCCGGCCAGCCTTCCATGTCAAATTTTATTGTGTCCACTTTGTGCTCCCTTGTTGTCAGGGATAGTGCATCCCATTTCACCACAGCAGCCATGCTACGTAACCCCCACCAAAGCATCCCTTTCCACTTTGTGCTAATGTTAGATTTCCCACAAGCTTCAACTGGCACTGCTTGCATCAGCCTGCTGAACCAGTCCAGCTGTTACAGAACCCTGTTGTCGAAATGGCCAGCAAGATGCCTGTGCAAAGCCTCAAAGCAGGACTGGACAGCAACACCAGACATCCCCCCCCCCTGCGCTTGTGATTCCTCACATTCAGAGGAAAACTGTCTCCAACCCTTGAGGAAGAACATGGCCAAACTGGTTAGTAGGCATTGTTAGCCTTATCCTCCGTTATTTTCTTCTAATCCTCAATCAAACACATCCACGTTGCTGCCCATCTTTACTTCCTGAGAGCAAATTCCAGAGTTTAACTATGTGCTATTTCAAGCAGCACTTTCTTCCATCTTTCTCAGATCTTCCAACATTCACTGCCATTGGCTTCCCACAAATTCTAGTACTGTGAGAAAGGAATAAAAGCTTTTTTCTCTCCTGTTGCATCCTGTGAATTGAAGGCTGACTAAACCTCAGGTGTGTAGGGAGCTACAAGAATTGCCCCAGCCAAAGGATCTCACTGCTTGAGGTGTAGCATAAGGGTTTGTGCACTCCTCAAGGCACTTTGGGCTCACTTTGCTCAGGAATCAGTGGAAATAAACATAAGCACCTTGCATGTGACCTGGAAGAAAATTGGCAACAAGTGCCACTGTCTCAGCAACAGACGGACACATGGCCAGTAGCCTGCTGCTATGAGCACTCTGGCTGTTGTGTTCTGCAATAGCTGCAGCTTCTGGACCTGATACAAAGACAGCCCCACTGCATACTGCCATAATCAAGTCTTGAAGTTACCAGTGCATGAACCCCTGTGTCCAGGCTGCCAAGCAATTGACCTATCTTCAAGACACAGAAATCACTCATTCATAAGGCCTCCATGGCATCCAGGCACCAATCCAGAGTTTCACTCCAAAACTCCAATTGACTCTTCCCAACAGCTTCATATTGATGTTCAAGAGCCACTGCACACCCTCCAACATTCCTCAGATGAAAACATGGACATTTCTCACTCCCCACAACTGACACACACCCCATTTTGGTTCCCCACCCCATGCCCCCCCACAGCATTTTCTATCAGAAGAATGGCAAGTTCCGCAGCCACATCACGAACAGGACACAGCATGTATATCCTCCACTGACCTGAGAATACCCCATAATCCCAGTTTTATTTTATTTCATGTTTGGTACATTTACAAAAAGAAAAGAATGCACCAATAAATAATTTTTTGAAAGTGGCAAGATTAGACACAAACATAAAAGATTTTTGGGGGAGAAGGGAAATCTAGACTCATTGCAATCCCCCTCAATGCCGCCCAGGGAGACTTTGCCCTCTGCTTGCCCCTCAGATCCAATGCATTATGTGGGGAAGGGCCTCAGTTGTAGCAGCATCTCCACCTTTATCTTTGCCATCTCTGCATACAATAATAATAATAATTTAATAATAAATATATTATTTATACCCCACCAGGTCTACCCCATGTGACAGAATTACCCCTTGCAATTCTTACCTTTCCAACATTTTTTTTGTACATTCTTGTATATTCGATCTAAGCTATTTGGAGTTAAATAACATTGGTACATCATCTTATAATAATTAACTTATAATATGAAGAAGAAGATGGTGAAGGAAGAGGACATGAGCCCAGTGTCACTCTCCCCACCCCCTCCATTGTGATTACCAACATCTGGGAGTCCCATTCCTCTTAGAAGAAACAATGTGAAGAATCTAAGCTGACAGTAAATTATATAGCAACATTATATATTACGCAAACATATACATAATACTAACATTGCACCAAGAAAACTCTCCCAGGACATCTGTGATGCTGCCACTCTCCCTCTCTCATTGTCCAAATGCCAAATCCACATCATTCACACTATCTTTGACTTTCATCAGCATCACAAGTGAAACAAAAGCAAAGACCGTGGAGCTGTGCTTGTGTATATCCAGTCCCAGTAAAAGATAGTCCCTAAAATCTGCAAGCTCCTCTGGACACAGACCTGCAATCCCCCCCACCTGCTCTTAACTCTGTTGTTGTTTAGTCGTGTCTGACTCTTTGTGACCCCCTGGACCAGAGCACCCCAGGCACTCCTGTCATCCACTGCCTCCCACAGTTTGGTCAAACTCATGCTGGTAGCTTCGAGAACACTGTCCAACAATCTCGTCTTCTGTCGTACCCTTCTCCTTGTGCCCTCAATCTTTCCCAGCATCAGAGTCTTTTCCAGGGAGTCTTCTCTTCTCATGAGGTGGCCAAAGTATTGGAGCCTCAGCTTCATGATCTGTCCTTCCAGTGAGCACTCAGGGCTGATTTCTTCAGAATGGATAGGTTTGATCTTTTTGCAGTCCATGGGACTCTCTTAACTCTAACCAACTTATTTATAAAGAGCAAGTGGACCAATTCTGTACCCCAAACATGTGCATTTAATGGGACAGAGGAAATCTAGATCATGAGTCACTGTGCATTTTATTACTGTACAACAATGGAAACTGGACAGACACTCGTCTCCCCTTACCAAAAATAAATAAATTCGTGTTTCTGACTATCAGAGAAATCTGGCAAAATTGCCTGGGCTTCTGGAAATCTAATCCAATTTCACTGCTGAGGTTTGGATTCTGGTGTAACCTGATGGGGCTTCACTTCCTGGGTGGTGAAATTGAGGGTGCCACAGCTTAAAGGGGGGACATGTCCTTGGAGCTCTTGGAAGGGGGAAGAGATTGATTTACCCCAAATGCAACTGCATTTAATGGGAGTGAGGGGATCCGGGTCAGTGTGCATTTTATTACTGTACCACAAGGGAAACTGTGGACAGACATTTGTCCCCCTTTCAAAAAAGTTCATGGTGTCAGAGAAACTGCCTTGGCTTCCAGAAATCTAATCCAATTTCAGTGCTGTAACCTGATGGGACTCGTTTCCCCACATCCAGGATGCTGAAATTGACACTGGCACAGATTAGGAGGTACGTGTCCTTGGAGTTATTGGAAGGGGGAAGAGCTTTAATTGATTTTCAACACTGTACTTTAAATAAGTATAGCATGATTAGACTTCTAAAAATTTGGGACACTGTCCTGAACCCATTGTTCCTGGGTACTGCCAAAGTGCATCTTGAAATCTCCTATAAATTCCTCCAAGTAAGCCTCTTCATGCATCAGTTCCTTGCTCAGCCCAGTGCTGCTCTCGAACGCCTTCCTGGCTCTTCAGCTCTCTAGAATGATGAAGACACTCCTGATCTCCTGCCTCCTCCTGACCCTTCTGAATCCAGGTGAGCAGAACCACAGCTGCTGTGCTGTTCATCATGTTTCCAGGAAGGAATTAAGGGGGGGGGGTGTCAGCCATTAAAGCAGGAGAAGAAAGGAACAAGGACTTGTGCTTCCTTTGAAAGGGAGAGGAATAAAGCATATGGTCAAGCTACAAGGGATCTTCAGTCAGGATAGTTTGTTCCCAATATTTATATTTGTTTTTATTTAACCAAATCCATACTGAGAGGTGCAGTATCCCCAAGTCCATTGGGGGAGCAATGGGGGCAGTTGCCCACTCTTGGGTAAACCAGAATCCAATCTACAACAAAGAGCATGTTTCTTGAACTTTTTTCCTGTTTGCTTACCTCATCATCCACTCAAATTCTGCCCCTTCCTCCTGAAACTTTGTTCTCAATATTAAATCTTTATTTTACCAAATGCATACAGAGGTGTGGCATCCCCAAGTACATTGGGGGAGCAAAAGAGGCACTAGTTCACTCTTCAATAAACCAGAGTCCAACTTAAATTTACAGCAGTGGTGTCCAAACCTTTTTCAAAGAGGGCCAGATTTGATGAAGAGAAAAGCCGTGGGGGCTGACCAAAGGGCCAACCAAAGTTGTTGAGCATTTTTTAGGACTGAAGTTGTTGAGGTTTTTTCAGGATTTTACCCCAGGAAAATAAACTGCCACAGGGGCCGGATTAAACCGACCAGTGGGCCCCTGAAATGGACTTTGGCCATGCATGATTTAAAGCAAAGAGTAAGTTGCTTACATTTGTAGAAACTTATGATAGGATAGGAGAATTGTATAGGCACAATTCTTCTCATTTTTCAGAGCGGAATTATCCTGCCCCCCCCCATGCAATCTTTTAGTTTGCTGGTGTTACACACACCCCCAATCTCTCAGTGAAGTCAGGTTCCAGGGGTACCAGATGTGCTTACCAGAGTCTGTCATGTTTGCTGGTGTGGTAGGAGTTATAGTACAACAACTTCGGAAGGCTTAAAGGTTTCCTCACACCTTCTCTACTGGTCCTCTCCCTCAGACTGCAGGAGTCATCTTCAACAATCATTCTCTGGTCTATGCAAGGCCCACCCCCATTCACAGAGTTTAAGAACTACAGAAGGAATATATACTAGTTTCCAGAAACTAGTATTCAAATAGTGCCTCCAATGTTGCAGAAAAAATATATCAATTGAGGATGGTAACCATGAATTTCTCTAGTTCGCTTTTGAATCTATCAAATTCGGTGGCCTTTTCTGACTCTTGTAAGATGGAGTTTGTAGCAGAAAGTGTTCTGTTCCTGTACCTTGACACAGTCCTATTCCTCCTACACAGTTACTAAAGTTTTCTAAACCCATTTTCCCCCTGTCTGCAGTGGCATCTCTGACATGTGAGTCTTGTTTCAATGAAGGAAAAGATTGCAAAAATGCCACCACTGAGGAGTGTGACGAGTCCAGTGATCAGTCCTGCATGTCTTCCCTTGGAGTTGGCAAACTGTGTAAGTGAGAAGAACTTTCAACCTCTTTGATCACCAAAACGTAAACCACCTGACTCACTTTCGAAGGCCATATCTTAGCCACAAGCCACGGAACATGACTTTTCAGAAAGTAGTGTTCTAAGTTCTGCATTGCCTGTAGGAGCAAGGAAGAAATTCAAGTCAGTTCATATTTAAAGGTGTCTTTACCCAACTGGCAGAGCAAAACAAAGCCATCCTTCAGAATCTGCCCTTCTCCTATTTTTGCAATTCAGTTGTCCAGCCATGTAATCAGTAGACAAATGCACATACTAGGGTAAAGTGTGCATATAAGAACCTAAACCAAGTCAATCAACAGTCACCTAATTCATAAGAAGAGCTAAAAATAAAGATAGAAAAGATGGATATCAGTAACAGCAACAAAACAAGTCAAACAATACCCCAACCCAAGTGTCCGTTCAGCAGCCTCAGCTTTTGTAGTTGGAGTCAGTCTGTGTGGTTCCTATCTCCCAGGCCAAGTGAAGAATGACCTGCAAGGAAGAGAGCTAGTCCGCCAGGATTCACAGCCAATATGGTCAACAAGTATCCCACACACACCCTGCCCCCACGGGGGAAACCATAACTGCTTAAATCAGTATGACCCTGCAGATAGGGCCTAAGAGTGAAAATAACATTCACACTAAATGTTGATGGGGGGGAGAGTTGGAAACTGATCTGAAAATGTGGAGAAATGAACTTCAAATAAGAAACCAAGAGAAACTGATACTGACATATTGCCCCTTCCTAATTGTCTGTTGTACATGCCCCCTTTATTAGCTCCAGCATCGACTCTCATTGGTCCAGTTACAGGGTGGATTTGATCACAATTTAAATCACTAGTCAGTAAAACTTGATTTAAAACTTTTTTTACATAAAGACTCATTCTTGCTGGTATAATCTTAATATTTACAACTAGATGAAGGTTTCGTTTTTGGAATAATAAATTTTCAGAGTAGTTTTTAAAGTTATATCAGAAATTACTGATTTGGTTATACTATTAGGAAAACATTGACAGATAATTATAAAATTTTTGTGAGGTTTAATAAATTAACTGTTTATATTTGGACTTTTTTTCTGCTGTATTTTATTGGAAGGAGAAAAAATAATCCTTTCATTAATAGCAATTTAAATAATTTATTTAACTAAAACAATAACATTATAGCATATGTATCCATGTTTGTTAACCGATGTGATTAAACAATTTTTTTAGAAAAACCTTAGAGGGAGTTATAGCACACATGAAAAGCTTAAAACAAATCCTTATTTCCTGATGAAGATAGTCTTTGGACTATAATATAACTTAAATAGAAAACTATCTTGGGGGGGGGGGATCCTCCAAAAAACCAATTTAAATTAAAAAAATTCTGATTTAAATAAAAAAATTCTGATTTAAATTTAATCTGATTGTTGTGATTTTTTAAAATTGATTTTTATCCACTCTGTCATCCACCTTGGAAGCCACAAAACTTATTTCATTCATTAATTGCTTCCCATGAAGCCTCCTGAACTGATCCCACTCAATAAGGAGAAGGGTGTTAGAAACCTCTGGACAGCCAAAGGTTCTCCTGTCCTGACACATTCAACAAATAGATAAAACTGGAGAACTCTCTTTCCGCTCCAAGCAGGGCCTGCTCAAGAAATTGGATACCTGAGTCAAACCATGAAATGTTCCCCACCCCACAGAAACGGAAGAAAGGGTGACTGAAGATTAGGCCTGGGCTATTTATTGACATATCGCCCCAGGACCGGTATGAGGGGCAGACCGTGATGACAGCTTCACTCAGCAGTAAGTTGTTGGGGAAACCCCTACGATCCTGAGTCCCTCTGCCTCCAGCACCCAGCACGCCGAGGAAAAACAAAACGAGCTGCAGCCTGGAGCTGGAGGCAGAGGGACTCAGGAGAGGTCGCAGTTTCATCAAGGATGTGAAATCATCATTGTGGTCTGTCCCATATACCTGCAGTGGGAGAAAAAAGCTGCATAGACAAGGCTTATACAGCTTGTTACTCCCTCCCTCCCTCCTTAAACTGCTGCCCTCGCCTCAGCCAAGCAGTTTTGCGGAAACCCCAACCTGCCACTGGCTCACATGAGCAAGTAGTGGGGCGGGGGCTCTGTTAAAGTGCTCCCCTTCCCTAGCTGCAAGAGCCCCACCTCCGCTCCTGCTTGCACACAAGTAGGAGCGGTATCTCAGCTGCTAAGCAGGGGAACTGCGAGCCATGTCACCCTTTCCTGTTGAGGGGGCACGGCTACCCACCTCTCAATGGAGAAGTTTGAAGGAGCCCCCACCTTGTGTGAATCAACAATGGAGTGCAGGCTCCGGGCAGAGACAACCTTGGCTGCCACCGCCTTTTTCAGCACAGGAGGAAAGACGGAGCCCACTCTGCCAGTCAAAGGCAGCCAGGCAGTGCATGCAGCCCTGCAAGGCACAGGTAGGCTGGCTTTGCAGCCTGCGCTTTGTGAATGACCACCCCACAAGGAAAGAGGCAGTGTGCCTGCATGGGCACCAGCGAGGCAGAGGGAGCCTCAGAAAGGAGCTCCGAGGTGGTATTTGCTAAAATGTATAGAACTCAAGATAAGGTATGTTGGAAATGTAAGGAGAAGGAAGGGAATTTCTTTCAAATATGGTGGATGTGTCCTAAGATTAAAGTCTACTGGGATATGATATATAAAATACTTTTAGTAAAAAACCAGAGGCTTTTTTATTAGCGATCATAGGTGAAGAAATTCCCCCCAAAAAGGCATAAATATATTTATGTATGCTACTACGGCAGAAAGGATACTTTTAGCCCAGAAATGGAAGCAGCAGGAACTTCCAACGTTGGAAGAATGACAGACAAAGATGATTAAATACGCCGAGCTGGCGAGACTGACGGGGGGAATCCGAAACCAGCACAACAAACTGTTTGAAAAGGACAGGTTATGATTTGATACCTGTTTATAAATATTAGAAGTAAGTCTTTTAAGTATGGGGATAAGGTAAGTAGGGTGATTTAGAGATGTGAAGATAAAAGTGATTGCATATGGAAGTCAGGGAGGGGGACAGGAGGAAGTCAAAGCTCAATTTGAGCAAAGATATATGTGATGAGGAAATTTTATTTGGTTGTTATAAAGGAAAAAAGAAATTTTAATAAACATTATATTAAAAAAGAAAAAGGAAGGCACTCCAAGGTCCCAGCCACGAAAAACAGGGACATAGACTGCCGGTATGAGAGACTCAGTGTGCTGGGTGCTGGAGGCAGAAGTACTCAGGATAGGCGGGGTTTCCACCACCGATTTACTGCTGAGTGAAGCTGTCATCACTGTTATGTAGTGTAGTTTCACCCTGGGCCAACAGGGGGATACTGTATATAGTTTTCACTCAGGTCTGTAGATAGTTTTCACTCAGGTCCGCGGCAGTTATTTTAGGCGGGAACTCTGGGCTGTTGTGGTTACAATGTTGACAGCCGGCTGCCTATAAATACAGGCCGGCTGAGCTGTTCGCAGTCGAGACACGTACAGATGGCGAGGCCCCACCTACACCTCCCTCGCGAACTGCCAGCATGGAGCCGAACCAAGCCGTTTCAGAACAGACTCAGACCACTCCACTTGCGGAGGCTCCACCCACAGCAGCGGATCCAGGGGAGTTGGTTCCAACGCCACCTAGGGTCGCACCACAGCCTCAGCGAGAACTGTGTGGCCCTCCGGACTTGGCTACCAGTCCCCGGCGGTCTGGCAGAGTTTCCAAGCGCCCAACTTATTTAAAGGACTATGTTGTTGGACAGGTATCACTGTTGGTCTAAGTATGGGAAATGTAACCGATATGCTTTTGTGCTTAATTGAACCATTACGCGTAGTGCTGTATATAAGGAAACCATTACGATTGTAACTAACGCCTTATCTCGGTGGGGAGGGGTGTTATGTAGTGTAGTTTCACCCTGGGCCAACAGGGGGATACTGTATATAGTTTTCACTCAGGTCTGTAGATAGTTTTCACTCAGGTCCGCGGCAGTTATTTTAGGCGGGAACTCTGGGCTGTTGTGGTTACAATGTTGACAGCCGGCTGCCTATAAATACAGGCCGGCTGAGCTGTTCGCAGTCAGTTCTATTCCAGCTTACCATAATAAAGAGCTACTTGAAGAAATCGCTGTGCCGGCTGCTATGTCAACCCACGACTTAACAATCACGGTCTGCCCCTCATACCGAAGGCAGCAGCATCAGGCAATGCTTTTCTTGGTGGTCAGATGCCCTGTCCCTCTGGATCCTGCCACATAAGATGACCATCAATCCTTTCCTCATGGGTGGGCCAGCCTTATCTCCAGGTCTAGTTATTTCCTTTTCCAATTCTTTTATAGCAATTTTGGGGTCAACAATTGTTCTCAAGTCCTGCATCGATACAGAGTTGTGTGATGCAGACTATGCCAGTGCCTCCGTAACCTCATCACTGTACATCCACAGCAAGATCTCCTGCTGCAAGACAGATATGTGCAACAGCGGACCTCCTGAAAGTAAGTATCATCATCAGGAAAGCTGGTCTCACAAAACTCAAGTAATGAGAGAGGTCAAAGAAAGACGAACAAGTTTTTGGCAGTATCCTGATGTCAGGGACTTGCTAGACAAGGAGGAGTGGTGGCAGCCAGTCGCTCCAGGAGGTGCCTGAGGGTGACACTAGGAAAGAACATTTCAAACCTGATTCAGACTGGTGGGACAGGGAGGAACCATTGACAGAGGGAACGAACAGGGAAGCATTGGAGCCATAGTATGGGGGTGGCGGGAACTAATAGAACAAAACCCAAAATCACAATAAGATTACCTGAACAACATACAGCACCTATTAGCAAAAATTACAATGAAGCATCACAGTTTTACCTTAGTCCTAGAAACACCCCTCCCATAATGTTACTCACAGTTCCTCTCCTGTAGCAGCTTCTGGTATTTACTTCCTATGCTTTCCTCCAAAAAGCTTGAGCTCCCGCTCACCATTTTAGCCTCAAAATATCCAGTAAAATAGGTTACGCTGAGAGATGATTCCAGCTCCAGGCCACTCAGCAAGTGTCATGGCAACAGTGGAATTTGAACCCTGGTCTCCTAGATTCTAGTCCAGCCCCCTAACCACTACACGTCACTGCCTCATTGGTTTCCCTGAGTTCTAGCCCCCAAACCTAGACCAACCCACTTTCTTTGATGCATTTCCATTTGTAGAGATATTTTTAGCAGGAGAGGCATCTGTCCTTCTTGTGTGGGAGGGAATTGATTTCTTTGAGGTTTGCATTCAGGGAATTGATATCTTCAGGTTAAAGCAAATGCTAATAAAGATCTATTAGATGCAATGGACTCCAGTGATGCTTAATTACATATTATAGAGGAACACTATACAGTGGCACCTCGGGTTACTTACACTTCAGGTTACATACGCTTCAGGTTACACACTCCGCTAACCCAGAAATAGTGCTTCAGTTTAAGAACTTTGCTTCAGGATGAGAACAGAAATCGTGCTCCGGCAGCACGGCGGCAGCAGGAGGCCCCATTAGCTAAAGTGGTGCTTCAGGTTAAGAACAGTTTCAGGTTAAGAACAGGCCTCCGGAATGAATTAAGTATGTAACCAGAGGTACCACTGTATAGACAAAGGGAAGAACAAGCAGGTGGTGCAAAAAATAAAAAGTAAAAAAGAATTACATTTGTTGTTCCACTCACTTTCGCAACAGGCCCTGCCACTGGCATGTGGCCCTGAGAAGCTTGCCTAGAAGAAAATGTGGCCCTCAATGAAAACTGTTAATATGAAGGTTCAGTCTGTAAGCCCCAGCTAGGCCCCTGGCATACACCAGCTGTTGATGCAGGCCTGTATCACCATCCTTTTCAAACTAGGGACAGAAGCTGGGGTTGGGATTTGAACCAAGAACCCCAAAGCTGGAAGCTGCACTGAGCTGGAGCTTGGCTTAGTGAGCTACCATGAACTGCATACTGGGACCCTCAGGTGCAGAGGAAGATAGGAATAACAGCACACCAGGCAGTGTGACTGGTAAGGCAGTATGATTCTTCTTCTTCTTTGGCGATCACTCGAAGCCAAGTAAGATTGTCTTTCATAAACATGGTTTTAACAATGAACCACACGTCCTTCCACTGTAGGGACATTGGTTTCTGGGCAGGAGTTGATCACGGTGTAGATTTGCCAAGCATGCCTTCCTCTTAGCACGTTTCTCCCTTACATTCTGAGTTCGAGTGTCTTCAAAGCCCATGACACCTTTGGTAAAGGCTGTTCTCCAATTGAAGCGCTCGCAGGCCAGTGTTTCCCAGTTGTCGGTGTTTATACTTCATTTTTAAAGATTTGCCTTGAGACAATCTTTAAACCTCTTTTGTTGACCACCAGCATTACACTTTTTAAAGTTCAGAATAGAGTAGTTACTTTAGAAGACGATCATCAGGCATCTGCACAACATGACCAGTCCAACGAAGATGATGTTGAAGAATCATTGCTTCAACACTGGTGTTATTTGCTTCTTCCAGTACACTGATATTAGTTTGCCTGTCTTCCCAAGTGATGTGTAAAAAATTTCAGAGACACCGTTGATGAAATCTTTCGAGGAGTTAGAGATGGTGTTTATAAGTGGTGCATGTTTCACAAGCATACAGTAAGGTTGGTAGTACAATACCTTTGTAAAAAGGCATTATGGTTTCCCTGTCAATGTCCCGGTCCTCAAACACTGTGCACTTCAATCGACAGAAAGCTGCACTCGCAGAGCTCAGGTATGCTGGATTTTGGCAAAAGTGTTAGCCCCTGTGGAAATATAACTGCCTAGGTAGGAGAAGTGATTGACATTTTCCAACGTTACACCATTGAGTTGGATTTGTGGAGCTGCAGAGGGAGTATTTTGTACTTGTTGGTGCAGTACTTTGTTTTTTTTGGATGTTGAGTGACAGGCCAAAGTTTTCATAAGCTTCTGGGAAGATATTTAGGATGGTTTGGAGGTCATCCTCTGAGCGTGCACACACTACATTGTCATTAGCATACTGAAGCTCTATGATGAAAGTTACTGTAACCTTACTCTTTGCTTTCAGCCTGCTCAGATTGAAGAACTTTCCATCTGTTAAATATATGATTTCTACTCCGGTGGGGAGTTTCCCTTTGACAAAGTGTAGGATCATGGCAATGAAAACAATGAATAGAGTTGGGGCAATAACACAACCCTGTTTAACACCTGATCCCACTGTGAATGGTTCACTTTGAGAGCCATTGTTATCTGCGATTGTTGCTGTCGTATTATCATGGAGGAGTAGGATGATGCTTAAAAATTTATCTGGGCAGCCAATTCTCAGTAGGACAGTCCACAGGGCATTACAATTTACAGTGTCGAAAGCCTTTTTACAGTGTCGAAAGCCTTAGGTCAAAAAACGACATATATAGGGGTTGGTTTTGATCTCTGCATTTTTCTTGAAGCTGTTGAGCGGTGAAAATCATGTCCACTGTCCCCCTAGAAGGCCAAAAACCATTTTGGGATTCAGGAAGGGTCACCCCGGATATTGTTAAGAGATGGTTTGCTAAGATCCTTGCAAGAATTTTGCCACCTGCAGCTAATAGAGAGATGCCTCGATAGTTTCCGCAATCAGTTCTGTCACCTTTTTAAAAAAAAATAATGATAATTTTGGCATCCCTAAAGTCTGCTGGGATCTCTTCTGTCTCCCAGATTTTTTTGATGAGCTTGCGAAGTTGTTGTGCAAGTTCAATTCCACCCACTTTGAAGACCTCGGCAGGTATTCCCTCGTGTCTGCTGGTTTTTTTGTTTTTCATATGGTTAATAGCTGTACACAACTCTCCCAGATTTGGAGATACTGCAAGCTCATCTCTAACTTGTTTTTGCAGAATTTGTGAGAGGACCTCAGCAGCTACGGGGGAGTTGCAGTTAAGGAGATGTCGGTAATGTTCTTTAAAGCGGTGTAATAGCTTCTTTATCTTTTAGAAGCGTGATACCGTCTGCTGAGCGTAGGGGGCATATGCCATGATTTATTGGCCCGTAGATGGTCTTTGTGGCTTTGTTCACAGGCTGCAATAATGGATGTTTTTAGCTTGGTCCAGTGTTCCTCGATGTTTTGAGGGAATTCTGAAAGCAGATGGCCCTTAAGAGTCATTTGGAAGCAATCCCACTTAATGGGGTCTTGAAGGCCTTGGGTGTTCATTTTGCGCCTTGTTTTCCTTCCTTGAAGCCTGCATTAAAGTATAATATTGATAGCCATTGTGGAGCGTATTAGTCAGTGATCTGTCCAGCAGTCGTCGGCACTCGTCATAGCTCTTGTAAGGAGCACATCATGGCGATCTTTAGCACAGACAATAACATAGTCTAAGACAGCGGCAGGCAACCTAAGGACCATGGGCCAGATGTGGCCCAATCACCTTCTCAATCCAGCCCATGAACGGTCCAGAAATCAGCGTGTTTTTACATGAGTAGAATGTGTCCTGTTCTTTAAAGTGCATCTCTGGGTTATTTGTGGGGCCTGCCTGGTGTTTTGACATGAGCAGAATGTATGCCTTTATTTAAAATGCATCTCTGGTTATTTGTGGGGCATAGGAATTCGGTCATATTTTTTTTCAACCACATGGTCTGAGGGATGGTGGGCCAGCCCATGGATGACAAAGGTTGCTGACCCCTGGTCTAAGAGGTGCCAGTGGTTTGACCGAGGATGCCTCCAGGGAGTTTTAAATTTATTTTTCTGTCAAAAGAGTGTGTTGGTAGTAACAAGGTAGTAACAAGGTTGTGCGATGCACATATCGTCAAAAGTAAGATACAGTTCGGGTTGCTGTTGCCAATTCCTTATTTCCCAATAGTCCCAGGCCACCAATTGAAATCTCGCCCAACTCCTGCATTAAAATCACCCAGGAGGATGAGTTTATCTTCCTTAGGCAGCTGAGAGAGAAAAAATTCTTTAATGTCTTCATCAGCATCCAGTGTTGGTGCATAAGCACTTATAAGAGTAGCCTGTTGGTTTTTGGTGTGCTTTATTCGAAGGGTTGAGAGTCACTCATTAATGCCAGTAGGGACTTCTGACAGGAGCTTCACAAGATCGTTTTTTATAGCGAAGCATACCT
Organism: Podarcis pityusensis; assembly: GCF_964106645.2. Taxonomy (NCBI): domain Eukaryota; kingdom Metazoa; phylum Chordata; class Lepidosauria; order Squamata; family Lacertidae; genus Podarcis; species Podarcis pityusensis. Next base: position 12,157,961 of record NC_138033.1, on the reverse strand, counting down.
CATGTATCCGAAGTTCTTGTTCAAATAGACCTTTCCAGAAGAAAGTGTAGTCTCCTTTTTCTTCCTTCAGTTGTCCCTCGCCTGCTCTTTGAGTCTCTTGAAGCGCTGCAATATTGATGTTAAAACGTTGCAGCTCTCTTGCAATGATGGCAGTTCTGCATTCAGAATGCGCGCTATCTGTGTTATCTGGCAAAGTCTGTATATTCCATGTTCCAAAATTCAATTGTGTTTTACAACCCCTAGGTGGTGACCCCACTGGGCGCGGTCGTCCAGTCAGGGGGAAAGGGAGGCAGACTATGTTTAGGGCACCTGTTCTAGCCCCTCCCCCTTTCCAGGGTGAGCAGAGTGGATCCTAAAAAGGGCTGCTCAGTCATGGATACAGCTGCCAAGCTGCTCAACTGCCTCGTTCCTTGAGACGGAATGACTGAATCTGTATTCACCGCCCATGTGCTGGTTCATGACTAGGGGCTTCCAGATTTCATGATCCTGCCCCCATTACCATTTGCTGATTGCCAGGTGACTTTGGGGGTTTGGGTTTGGGATGGGTTTTTGGAAGACACCAGTACATGAATTTGTTTTATGTGTGTAGATCAGTGCATTCTGACCAAGGCACAATCTTCGCAGTAGGGCTCTGTTCCGATGGCATGAGTAGTCACAATGAACCAGTAGATTCCTATCTGCTGCAGCCCTTATCCACCTTCACAGCCGTTGTAACATACCGCTTGTTATCATCCGCCTGTTCTGCCGTTGAGGACTTTTTGGATCATTCTTTGTCTAGCTCCTTCCCTTTGACCTTACCACCTTGGGTGACCCTGTTAGGAGTACAGGATTCCTGATGGCTTCACTCACACGGGTCATCGGAACGTGCAAACCCACTCACTGTGTATTCCTTCATGTTACTACATTCTTTGGGTTCAAGTTGGGAGTCCGTTGCCACTCAGATTGCTGTTCAGCCAACTGCTCAGATCACAGTAGCACATGTTACTGCCGTGATTCTGAATGAAGCGGACAGGCGAGGTGCTAGCTGCATGGGTAAGGGGGAGTCTTCACAGACGTCATCCCAGAATGCAGTGGAACCACCAGATGGCGGCAAAGCTTTGAAGGCAGTGAAATGCTACCCGTGTGGACGTCTAGGCCGTATGAAGAGGGAATGCAGATTTCCCAGGGCCAAGACAGAGCAGTGCAGCGAAGGCTCATCGCATGGAAAAGGCAAAGGTCCAGTGTCCAGGAGAACGCAGCACAAGGCAATGGTCTCACGCTTCACTCCAAAGGTTGCAAAGGTCCAGAAGACGTCTAGATCTTTCTTCGTGGTGAATTCGGGTGCAACGCGCCACTTATGCAACGACAAGCGACTGTTCATGTCTTTTACACCGCAGGAAGCTGCGATTCAGAGCACAATTCAAAGTGTTGGTGCTGACCTTTAAAGCCCTAAACGGCCTCGGTCCAGTATACCTGAAGGAGCGTCTCCACCCACATCGTTCAGCCCGGACACTGAGGTCCAGCGCCGAGGGCCTTCTGGCGGTTCCCTCATTGCGAGAAGCAAAGCTACAGGGAACCAGGCAGAGGGCCTTCTCGGTAGTGGCGCCCGCCCTGTGGAATGCCCTCCCACGAGATGTCAAAGTGATAAACAACTACCTGACATTCAGAAGACATCTTAAGGCAGCCCTGTTCAGGGAAGTTTTTAACGTGTGATATTTTAGTGTATTTTTGGTTTCTATGGAAGCCGCCCAGAGTGGCTGGGGAGGCCCAGCAAGATGGGCGGGGTATAAATAATAAATTATTATTATTATTATTATTATTCACCAGGCGGATGACCACATGATCCCCAGTCAAGGCTACGGAACTGTTGTTCTTCACAGTTTGGACTTATCGATACACGATGTTCTCTACGTTCCAGATGCTGCACACAATCTACTCAGTGTTGCACAGCTGAATGAACGGAAAATTGACGTTTCCTTCAAGAAGAAGAAGTGCACCATCACAAAGAAAAACGATTATGTATTGCATGCTGAATATGTTGATCGTTTGTTTGTTTTGTATTTTGATGATGATGTGCAGGATGAAACTTGTTGCATTGCAGGTTCTAACAAAAGTTTGCATGCAGGATGTATTCATGATTTCCCAGGAAATTTGGTCATTTGCATTTTGAGGCAATATCTAAAATGCCTGCCTTGGCTGAAGGTATGACTATTAAACCCTGCAGGTACCACATGAAGTGTAAGGCATGCGCAGCAAACAAAGTGAAAATGGCTGCGAAAGGTAAGGTGTCTAGTAGGCAAGCTACAGAACCATACCAGGTAGTGCATGCTGATTTGGTTGGTCCACTGTCGCCCTCTTTGGGTGGAAACAGGTTCTTCATGGTTCTCATTGATGCATTTTCCAGGTATATTTATGTGTACAATCTCAAGCAGAAATCAGAGGCATTTCAAAGGTTCAAGGAATTCTGTGCTTTGTTGGAAAATGTGCATGGTAAGAAGATAAAGACTCTTTTCACTGATCGCGGGGGGGAATTCACTTCTTAGCAGTTTGAAGCTTTTCTGACTGAGAAAGGAATTCAGCACGATTTGTCTAGTCCTCGCTCGCCATGGCAGAACGGACTTTGCGAGAGGGCAAATCAAACATTGCTTCAAGGGTTAAAAATCTTGCTGCATGATGCCAATCTTCCAGAGAGTTATTGGGCGGAATCTTTGGCTTGTTTTGTTTATAGTTATAATCACAGGTTATCTTCAGCGATTGGTTTACCCCCTATGAGAAGATGTTTGGCAAGAAGTCTTACATCAAACACATGAGAATTTTTGGTTCTGACATGTGGGTTCACACACCACAAAGCTCCAAGTTAGGCAAGCATGGATTGCATGGTATCTTTCTTGGGTATCAGAAAGGTTCTTACAGAGTAATGATGACTGACTCTAAGACAATTAGGCTCACCAGAAGTGTTGAGTACAATGCCAAGTGGGGGGAGAATGTGGGAATTTTCCAATGTTATCCTGATGACAGTGATGAGACTGAGGATAGGCAACAGCCACAGCAACAGCAGCAGCAACAGCCGCAGCTGTTGCAACAACCCACTGATGAAGGTCCTGATTCTGAGTCTGAGACTGAATCAGGTGATTCAGAGGATTTCAAGAGTGTGAAAGCCTCTATGTGACCCTCTGAATGCTCTGATCGAGAAGAATTGGAAGAACCATTGTTCACAATAGGTCACTTTTCTCCTAAGAAGGAAGAGGAGAGTGTTGAAGACCTAAGGCTAATTCGCAGGTCTCAGAGAGCCACAAAGGGTAGACCTCCAAAGAGATTTGCTGATGAGTTTGCTAAGACAGCAGTAGCAGCTGTTAAAAGCTCCAAGAAGGTATTTGAACCTTCAAGTTTCCAAGAAATCCAGGATTTGGATTCAAAGGATGCTGAGCCATGGTTAAATGCCATGAAGGCTGAGCTTGATTCCTTAGAGAGGAACAAAACATGGGAGCTAGTTCCAGTAGTTCCAGGAATGAAACTACTTGGAAGCAAATGGGTCTTCAAAGCAAAGACTGATCAAACTGGCAAGATAGTCAGACACAAAGCCAGATTGGTAGCCAGAGGTTTTTCACAGGTACCAGGTGAAGACTATCACGAGACCTACTCACCCACCGTGAGGTATGAGAGCATTAGGCTTATGCTCAAGCTTGCTGCAGAGGAGAATCTACACGTTAGTCACCACAACGTGAATACAGCTTTTCTGTACGGATCTCTAGGCGAATCTCTTTATATGCTTCCACCTGATGGCGTACAGGTAAATCAGGGATTTGTTTGTGCTCTGAAGAAATCCCTTTATGGTCTCAAACAAAGTGCATGGTGTTGGCACACAAAACTCACTGAAGTATTGTTTTCTCTAGGTTTTCAGCAAGGGAAAGCTGATCCATGTGTATTTGTCAAAGAGGAGGGGCAAAAGAAGCTGTATTGCTTGTTTTATGTTGATGATATTCTGTTCTTTTGGAAAGATGTCACAATGTACAATAACGCCCTAGCTCAACTGAAAGAGCATTTTGACATGAAAGATCTTGGTGAGGTAAACAACTACCTATCTCTGGAAATAGAGAGAGATCAAGATGGTAACATTCTTGTACACCAGTCACGGAAAATTGCTGATGTGTTAAGCAAATGAAACCTGATGGATGCTAAGCCTGTAGACACACCGATGACAACAGGTTATCAGGTAGATGACACTGAAGGAGCATTTTCTGACACTACACTGTACAGAAGTGTGCTAGGTAAACTAAACTTCATTGCCAGATGTTCAAGACCTGACATTGCTGTTAGCTGTAATTTGCTAAGCAGACAAGTCAACAATCCTACTGTTAAGGATGGGAAAGCTCTGAAACGCATAGCTCGCTATTTGAAAGGCACTATGCATTACAGACTGAGATTTAACAATCAGAAGTCTGGTGGTCTTGAGATGCAAGTTTTGGTAGTGACACTACAGACAGGAAAAGCACGTCTGGAGTTTGCTATATGTACAATCAGGGTCTTTTTGATTGGTCATGCAAGAAGCAAACAACAGTTAGCTTAAGTACTTGTGAAGCTGAACTGAATGCACTGTCTTATTCACTTAAAGATTGTGAATGGTTGTTACAATTGTGCAAAGACATGAAAATTCCTGTCAAATGTCCAATCCAGGTTTATCAAGACAACAAAACATGTTTAGCTGAATTCTGAAGGTTGTAAGCAAAGCATGAAGCATTTGCAATTGAAACTGCAACATGCTAGGGAATGTATTCAGAAGGGACTCGTAATGGTGTCCTATATGCCAGGTAAAGAAATTCCTGCTGATGTATTGTCCAAGGTTATAACAAGGGATCAACACTGTACCTATGTGCAGAAGTTGGGTTTGTACTGATATTGTACGAACATGCTGCCCAGTGATATTCACAGAAAGGGGGAGGATGTTGGTTTCCGCTTTCTTCACTGTGCAGCAAAATGCTTGTCACAAGACAATTGTTTACATTCCATAGTCAGAGTTACTGTTGGGTTCCCACGGGAAATGGGAGACTGGATGTGACGTACACTGGTTTCCTGTTTTTCACTGTTCTCTCGGTGTTCTTTGTTTCCGAGGGAGTTGCTTCTCTGCTCTCACAGAGGCTAGATGCATGTTTGTATTCTCTCAGCATAGAGTGTAAATAAAGTTAAGAATGTAGGCACATACTGCTTATCCTTCTGCTGTGTGGACTACTCTGCTTGGGCTCAAGATAAGACGAGCCTGTATCAGCTTCAGATGGGCCGAAGCTGGTCAAAATCTCACAACCACAACAAGGTGGTGATCCAGTGAGTGATAAGGCAGTATGATACCTCTGGATTGGCCAGGCCTTCTACAAACATCTGCAACGTGGGCTCCTGCCTTCGCCAACAGAACAGTGCTTTCTAAGAGGATATCTGCATTATTTAATAACATAGCATAGTAAAAGAAAAACTGCGCATGGAACAAAACCAAAAACCATGTATCAATAACAAGATTAATTGAACAACATGCAGCATTCATGAGCAAAAATTACAAGGGAGCTTCACAGTTTTACCTTAGTCCTAGAAACATTCCTTGTGTGATGTTACTCACAGTCCCTCTCCTGCAGCAGCTTCTGATATTTACATCCCTACTCTTTTGTCCAAAGAGCTTGAGGTGGCATTTCTGGCTCTCCTGCTCACCATTTTAGCCTCAAACACCCATGTGAAATAAGTCAGGCTAAGGGGCAGTGTCTGGCCCCCGGTCACCCAGAAAGTGTCATGGCTCAAGTACAGATTTGAACTCTGGTCTCCTCCCACCCTTGTTCCTGATGTAGACGTTCACATTCCCTTGTTCCTGATGTAGATCTTCACTCACCCCTCCCTTCTTGTTGGGAGGAGGCACCATTTTGTGGTTCGCCTTAGTACTCTTAACACCCTGGTGTATGTTTTTATTGTAAACACTATAACAACACTAAGACAAAGAATTCTGGGAGTGGTAATTTCCTAAGGGTGCTGAGAGTTAATTGGGAAACCCCTATTCCCCTCACAGAGCTATGGATTAACAAACAAACCCCACACAAGAGTTCTTATTAGCTCCCATTTTTTCTTAGGTGAAATCATTATTTTACCAAAACTAAGCACATGTTTTCCAGAAGTGATTTTTTAAGGATAAAACTACTAAGAGCTTTCTTTCTCTTTCCTGCTCTCAGGAAGAGGGCCATTTTGTAGACTTTTATCATCATTTGTGTCCATCCATGGCTACCATTTTATCTCTCAGATTGCCCCCCAGTGGTGCTCAGTGCTAAGCCCAATTGCTTAAAGTGGTATCCCTTTGCTTGAAATGTATGCTGTGAATGTGGCCCCAGTCAGAAATCTCTTGTACCATGCATTAATGTAGCCTTGGATGAATGGAGCATGGCTGAAGCACTCCACTTGGAGAAGTGTTGGAAGGTGGTACGCATCCATCTTGGAAGGGGAAGCACAATTCCCACCCCTCACATACAGCAAGTTGTGGTTTGCATCTGCAAAAGAAATACATTGACTAACTGCAATGTTGGTGTGGTGTGGTGATTGTTTTCCAGTGCCTGAGAGTGAGACGAGGGAGCTCAATGGGCTGAAGTGCCCGAGTTGCCTCACCATCTTGACAGATGAGTGTGAGGGCAATAAGACCGTCAGCTGCAGAAATGAGGAGGATCAATGCTTCTACGCTGGGGGTCTCGTGAAGTTTGGTGAGTCTTGTATGGTGGAGTGCAGCTAGGGCCCCATCTTTAAGGAAGTATCATGCCACTTTGAGCAGTCATGGCTTCCCCTAAAAGACGCTAGGATACTTTGTTTATTAAGGGTGCTGAAATTTATTAGGAGACCCACGTTGCCCTCACAGAGTGTCTGGGATGGGCAGGAGCCCAAGGACGAGGGATGTGTGTGCAAGGAGGTGGGAGGAGGAGGAGAAGAATACAGGGAAGGGCTAGTGATTTTTGGGGTTCTTGCCTGGAACCCTGCACCAGTTTATTCCATTTTTTCCCCAGCAACACCTTAAAAGCCTATTCAGATAGGGACATGCTCTTTTCCCTTTTGCTGTTCATTCCATTGAGTTTTAAATGTTTTAATGATTTTAACTGCTTTTATTGCTAATGTAAATATTTCTTGTAAACCCCTAGCAGTTTTTACTGCAAGCAAGCGGTATATAGATTTTGTTAAATAAAAATACATCTTAAAATTTGCACTTTAAATTGGAGGGGGCAGGATGGGGACCCACAGGCCCAGGAGCCAAAGGCATTCCTCTAGAACTCTTTCTCTGGCCCCTCAGATCCTCCTTAGCCTCACCTGCTTTCCCTAGGCCACACCCCTCACAAGCCCCACTTCATACCCTACCTGTATGCTTTGGCCTGGCTGGATTGTTGCCCCTGAACTCTTGGTTACCTGGATGGAGGACAGAGGGGGGGGTTGAATGTATGTATAAAATAGCCTGCCATGTAAAGGTGGATTTTACATATGTTTCCATTGGCCTGTGGACTTCCCAGAAGGTCACCCAGACTGGAAAACAGCTCTTGGGCTGAAAAAAGTTGCCCACCGTTCTGTTTGAGGAGGAGGGTTTTGGATTTCAAAAATATGTATGTGGCTTTTTTCCAACAGGGGAAACCACCCTGACGGGTGCTCTCCGAGGCTGTGCAACAGCTAGTATGTGTGACTACGGTCAGGATATGCTGGTGACTTATCTTAAATCATTGGGATATGAGATCACTCAATTAGAGTGCACTGAAGCAATGGACAATGATGCCAATGAGCTGTAACTGAGGGAAGGCAAACCTCCACCGCCCAGAAGAACCCACCATTTATGGAAATTGGTGGCCTAGTGGTTGAAGAGGGGTGGTCTCAGCCTGAGGACTCCCAGGCTTTCTTTCCAGAAGTCTAGAAGCTCCTCCTCAAAGACAGGCTGTATTTGACTTTCATGTGCAAATGAAGTCATTGAATCATGTCCAAAATAAATATATATGGCAAATAATGTGTGTTGTATCATTTATCCAAATGCATCATTTGTTGGGGGAAATAAAAGTTCTTGGGGATGGGAGCAAGATTTCAGGTTTGAAATCCCTGGCCAGCCTTCCATGTAAAATTTAATTGTGTCCACTTTGTGCTCCCTTGTTGTCAGGGGTAGTGCATCCCGTTTCACCACAGCAGCCATGCTACGTAACCCCCACCAAAGCATCCCTTTCCACTTTGAGGCAATCAAGATTTGTGCTAATGTTAGATTCTCCACAAGCTTCAACTGGCACTGCTTGCATCAGCCTGCTGAACCAGTCCAGCTGTTACAGAACCCTGTTGTCGAAATGGCCAGCAAGATGCCTGTGCAAAGCCTCAAAGCAGGACTGGACAGCAACACCAGTTGTCCCCATCCCTTTCCCCCGCTTGTGATTCCCACCAACTAACATTCAGAGGAATACTGTCTCCAACACTTGAGGAAGAACATGGCCAACTTGGTTAGTAGGCATTGTTAGCCTTATCCTCCATTATTTTCTTCTAATCCTCAATCAAGCAGCACTTTTTTCCATCTTTCTCAGATCGTCCAACATTCACTGCCATTGGCTGCCCACAAATTCTAGTACTGTGAGAAAGGAATAAAAGCTTTTCTCTGTCCTGTTGCACTAAAGGCTTCCTATGAATTGAAGGCTGACTAAACCTCAGATGTGTAGGGAGCTACAAGAATTGCCCCACTCAAAGGATCTCACTACTTGAGGTGTAGCATAAGGGATTGCACACTCCTCAAGGCACTTTGGGCTCACATTGCTCAGGTATCTGTGGAAATAAACATAAGCACCTTGAATGTGACCTGGAAGAAAATTGGCAACCAGTGCCACTATCTCAGCAACAGAGGGACACATGGCCAGAATTTTTTTTGAAAGTGGCATTATGTGGGGAAGGGCCTCAGCTGTTGCAGCCTCTCCTCCTTTACCTTTGCCATCTCTGTAAATTATAATAATAATAATTTAATAATAAATATATTATTTATACTCCGCCCATCTGGCTGGGTTTCCCCAGCCACTCTGGGTGGCTTCCAGCAGAATATTAAAATCCAATTCTAAGGCTTTCACCATTCATTCTTCTTTTCAGGTTATTCTCACAACTTTCCACCTCTGAGCATAAAGATCCTTTGCCACTGTACCTGCATACATGAATACAGCTGCATACATAAACAGAGTTTGGAATTTTGCTGACCAATATCCCCTGCCAGAAGGGTTCTGGACTCTTGGAAAAGTCAGTTTGATTCCCCCCCCCCATTATATATCATGCCCCAAGAGACCATAGCCTTCCTACAGGTCTACCACATGTCACAGAATGACCCCTTGCAATTCTTACATTTCCAACATTTTTGTGGTACATTCTTATATATTCGATCTAAGCTCTTTAGAGTTAAATAACATTGGTACATCATCTTATAATAATTAACTTATAATATGAAGAAGATGGTGAAGGAAGAGGACATGAGCCCAATGTCACTCTCCCCACCCCCTCCATTGTGATTACCAACATCTGGGAGTCCCATTCCTCTTAGAAGAAACAATGTGAAGAATCTAAGCTGACAGTAAATTATATAGCAACATCATATATTACACAAATATATACATCTGTGATGCTACCACTCTCCCTCTCTCATTGTCCAAATGCCAAATCCACATCATTCACACTGTCTTTGACTTTCATCAGAATCACAAGTGAAACAAAAGCAAAGGACATGGAGCTGTACTTGTGTATATCCAGTCCCAGTAAAAGATAGTCCCTAAAATCTGCAAGCTCCTCTGGACACAGACCTGCAATCCCCCCCACCTGCTCTTAACTCTGTTGTTGTTTAGTCGTGTCTGACTCTTCGTGACCCCCTGGACCAGAGCACCCCAGGCACTCCTGTCTTCCACTACCTCCTGCAGTTTGGTCAAACTCATGCTGGTAGCTTCGAGAACACTGTCCAACCATCTCGTCCTCTGTCGTCCCCTTCTCCTTCTGCCCTCAATCTTTCCCAGCATCAGAGCCTTTTCCAGGGAGCCTTCTCTTCTCATGAGGTGGCTAAAGTATTGGAGCCTCAGCTTCATGATCTGTCCTTCCAGTGAGCACTCGGGGCTGATTTCTTCAGAATGGATAGGTTTGATCTTTTTGCAGTCCATGGGACTCTCTTAACTGTAACCAACTTATTTATAAAGAGCAAGTGGACCAATTCTGTACCCCAAACATGTGCATTTAATGGGACAGAGGAAATCTAGATCATGAATCACTGTGCATTTTATTACTGTACAACAATGGAAACTGGACAGACACTCGTCTCCCCTTACCAAAAATAAATAAGTTTGTGATTCTGACTATCAGAGAAATCTGGCAGAATTGCCTGGACTTCTGGAAATCTAATCCAATTTCACTGCTGAGCTTTGAATTCTGGTGTCACCTGATGGGGTGCCACAGGTTAAAGGAGGGGCATGTCCTTGGAGCTCTTGGAAGGGGGAAGAGATTGATTTACCCCAAATGCAACTGCATTTAATGGGAGTGAGGGGATCCGGGTCAGTGTGCATTTTATTACTGTACCACAAGGGAAACTGTGGACAGACATTTGTCCCCCTTTCAAAAAAGTTCATGCTGTCAGAGAAACTGCCTTGGCTTCCAGAAATCTAATCCAATTTCAGTGCTGTAACCTGATGGGACTCGTTTCCCCACATCCAGGATGGTGAAATTGACGCTGGCACAGATTAGGAGGTACGTGTCCTTGGAGTTATTGGAAGCTGGAAGAGCTTTAATTGGTTTTCAACACTGTGCTTTAAATAAGTCTAGCATGATTAGACTTCTAAAAATTTGGGACACTGTCCTGAACCCATTGTTCCTGGGTACTGCCAAAGTGCATCTTGTAATCTGCTATAAATTCCTCCAACTAAGCCTCTTCATGCATCAGTTCCTTGCTCAGCCCAGTGCTGCTCTCAAACGCCTTCCTGGCTCTTCAGCTCTCTAGAATGATGAAGACACTCCTGATCTCCTGCCTCCTCTTGACCCTTCTGAATCCAGGTGAGCAGAACCACAACTGCTGTGCTGATCATCCTGTTTCCAGGAAGGAACTAAGTGGGGGGTCAGCCATTAAAGCAGGAGAAGAAAGGAACAAGGACTTGTGGTTCCTTTGAAAGGAGAGGAATAAAGCATATGGTCAAGCTACAAGGGATCCTCAATCATAGATAGTTTCTTCCCAATGTTTATATTTGTTTTTATTTAACCAAATCCATACTGAGAGGTGCAGTATCCCCAAGTCCATTGGAGGAGCAATGGGGGCAGTTGCCCACTCTTGGATAAACCAGAATCCTAGGTTTCATCTACAACAAAGAGTATGTTTCTTGAACTTTTTTCCGGTTTGCTTGCCTCATCGTCCATTCAAATTCTGCCCCTTCTTCCTGAAACTTTCTTCTCAATATTAAATCTTTATTTTACCAAATGCATACAGAGGTGTGGCATCCCCAAGTACATTGGGGGAGCAAAAGAGGCAGTAGTTCACTCTTCAATAAACCAGAGTCCTAGCTTAAATTTAAAGCAGTGGTGTCCAAACTTTTTTCAAAGAGGGCCAGATTTGATGAAGAGAAAAGCTGTGGGGGCCGACCAAAGGGCCGACCAAAGTTTTTAAGCATTTTTAGGACTTAAGTTGTTGAGGTTTTTTCAGGATTTTACCCCAGGAAAATAAACTGCCACAGGGGCCGGATTAAACCGACCAGTGGGCCCCTGAAATGGACTTTGGCCATGCCTGATTTAAAGCAAAGAGTAAGTTGCTTACATTTGTAGAAACTTATGATAGGATAGGAGACAATGTATAGGCACAATTCTTCTCCTATTTCGGAGCGGAATTATCCTGCCCCCCCCCATGAAATCTTTTAGTTTGCTGGTGTTACACACACCCCCAATCTCTCAGTGGAGTCAGGTTCCAGGGGTACCAGATGTGCTTACCAGAGTCTGTCATGTTTGCTGGTGCTGATGGGAGTTGTAGTACAACATCTTCGGGAGGGTCCTTCTCTACTGGTCCTCTCCCTCAGACTGCAGGAGTCATTTTCAACAATCATTCTCTGGTCTATATATCAATTGAGGATGGTAAACATGAATTTATCCAGTCCGCTTTTGAAGCTATCAAATTTGGTGGCCTTTGCTACCTCTCGTAAGATGGAGTTTGTAGCAGAAAGTGTTGTGTTCATGTACCTTGACGCAGACCTATTCTTCCTACACAGTTACTAAAGTTTTCTAAACCCATTTTCCCCCGTCTGCAGTGGTAACTCTGACATGTGAGTCTTGTTTCGGTCAAGGAAAAGATTGCAGAAATGCCACCACTGAGGAGTGTGACGATTCCCGGGACCAATCCTGCATGTCTTCCCTTGGAGTTGGCAAACTGTGTAAGTGAGAAGAACTTTCAACCTCTTTGATCACCAAAACGTAAACCCCCAGACTCACTTTCTAAGGCCATATCTTAGCCACAAGCCACGGAACAAGACTTTTCATAAAGAAGTGTTCTAGGTTCTGCATTGCCTGTAGGAGCAGGGAAGAAATTCAAGTCAGTTCATATTTAAAGGTGTGTTTACTCAATTGGCAGAACAAAACAAAACATCCTTCAGAATCTGCCCTTCTCCCATTTTTGCAATTCAGTTGTCCAGCCATGTAATCAATATACAAATGCACATAGTAGGGTAAAGTGTGCATATAAGAACCTACAACAAAATGAAGCAAAAGTCACCTAATTCATAAGAAGAGCTAAAAATAAAGATAGAAAAGATGGATATCAGTAACAGCAACAAAACAAGCCAAACAATACCCCAACCCAAGTGTTGGTTCAGCAGCCTCAGCTTTTGTAGTTGGAGTCAGTCTGTGTGGTTCCTATCTCCCAGGCCAAGTGAAAAATGACCTGCAAGGAAGAGAGCTAGTCCGCCAGGATTCACAGCCAATATGGTCAACAAACATCCCCCCACCCCCACGGGGGAAACCATGACTGCTTAAATCAGTATGACCCTGCAGATAGGGCCTAAGAGTAAAAATAACATTCAGACTAAATGTTGATGGGGGGGTGGGGGGGAGTTGGAAACTGATGTGAAAATGTGGAGAAATGAACTTCAAATAAGAAACCAAGAGAAACTGATACTGACATATTGCCCCTTCCTAATTGCCTGTGGCACATGCTCCCTTTATGAGCTCCACCATCAACTCTCATTGGTCCAGTTACAGGGTGGATTTGATTTAAATCACAATTTAAATCACTAGTCAGTAAAACTTGATTTAAAACATTTTTTTACATAAAGATTCATTCTTGCTGGTGTAATCTTAATATTTACAACTAGATGAAGGTTTTGTTTTTGGAATAATAAATTTTCAGAGTAGTTTTTAAAGTTATATCAGAAATTACTGATTTGGTTATACTATTAGGAAAACATTGACAGATAATTATAAAATTTTTGTGAGGTTTAATAAATTAACTGTTTATATTTGGACTTCTTTTCTGCTGTATTTTATTGGAAGGAGAAAAAATAATCATTTCATTAATAATAATTTAAATAATTTATTTGACTAAAACAATAACATTATAGCATATGTATCAATGTTTGTTAACTGATGTGATTAAACTTTTTTTTAGAAAAACCTTAGAGAGAGTTATAGCACACATGAAAAGCTTAAAACAAATCCTTATTTCCTGATGAAGATAGTCTTTGGACTATAATATAACTTAAATAGAAAACTATCTTGGGGGGGGGGATCCTCCAAAATCATTTAAAAAAAACACAATTTAAATAAAAAAATCTGATTTAAATAAAAAAAATCTAATTTAAGTTTAAAAATCTGATTATTTTGATTTTTTAAATTGATTTTTATCCACTCTGTCAGCCACAAAACTTATTTCATTGATGAATTCCTTCCCATGAAGCCTCCTGAACTGATCCCACTCAATAAGGGAAGGGTGGTAGAAACCTCGGGACAGCCAAAGGTTCTCCATTCCTGACTCACATTCAACAAATAGATAAAACTGGAGAAATCTCTTTCTGCTCCAAGCAGGGCCAGCTCAAGACAATTGGATACCTGAGTCAAACCATGAAATGTTCCCCACCCTGCAGACCGGGAAGACAGGGTGACTGAAGATTCGGCCCGGGCGATTTATTGATATATCACCCCAGGACTGGTATGAGGGGCAGACCGTGATGACAGATTCACTCAGCAGTAAATCGGTGGGGGAAACCCTGCCTATCCTTAGTCCCTCTGCCTCCAGCACCCAGCACGCTGAGGAAAAACAAAACAAGCTGTAGCCTGGAGCTGGAGGCAGAGGGACTCAGGAGGGGTGGCAGTTTCATCAACGATGTGAAATCATCATCGTGGTCTGTCCCATATACTTGCACTGGGAGAAAAAAGCTGCATGGACAAGGCTTATACATCTTGTTCCTCCCTCCCTCCCTCCTTAAACTGCTTGGGTTAAGAGCACACCGCTGCCCTCGCCTCAGCCAAGCAGTTTTGCGGAAACCCCAACCTGCCACTGGCTCACATGAGCAAGTATTGGGGCGGGGGCTCTGTTAAAGGGCTCCCCCTCCCTAGCTGCAAGAGCCCCAGCCCCGCTCCTGCTTGCACACAAGTAGAAGCGGAATCTCAGCTGCTAAGCAGGGGAACTGCAAGCCATGTCACCCTTTCCTGTTGAGGGGGCACGGCTGCCCACCTCTCAATGGAGAAGTTTGAAGGATTCACCTTGTGTGAATCAACAATGGAGTGCAGGCTCCGGGCGGAGACAACCTTGGCTGCCACCTGGCTGCCTTTTTCAGCACAGGAGGAAAGACGGAGCCCACTCTGCCAGTCAAAGGCAGCCAGGCAGTGCATGCAGCCCTGCAAGGCACAGGTAGGGTGGCTTTGCAGCCTGCGCTTTGCAAATGACCACCCCACAAGGAAAGAGGCAGTGTGCCTGCACGGGCACCAGCGAGGCGGAGGGAGCCTCAGAAAGGAGCTCCGAGGTGATATTTGCTAAAATGTATAGAACTTAAGATAAGGTATTTTTGAACTGTAAGGAGAAGGAAGGGAATTTCTTTCAAATGTGGTGGATGTGTCCTAAGATTAAAGTCTACTGGGATATGTTATATAAAATACAGTGGTGCCTCGCAAGACGAAATTAATCCGTTCCGCGAGTGTCTTCGTCTAGCGGTTTTTTCGTCTTGCGAAGCAACCCTATTAGCGGCTTAACGGATTAGCGCTATTAGCGGTTTAGCGGCTATTAAAGGCTTATCGGCTTAGCGGATTAGCTGCTAAAAGGCTATTAAAGCCTTAGCGTCTTAGATAAAGGGGGGGGGAGCGGAAAAAAAATCTCAAGACTCGCAAGACATTTTCGTCTTGCGAAGCAAGCCCATAGGGAAATTCATCCTGCAAAGCAACTCAAAAATGGAAAACCCTTTCGTCTAGCGGGTTTTCCGTCTTGCGAGGCATTCGTCTTGCGGGGCACCACTGTACTTTTAGTAAAAAAACCAGATGCTTTTTTATTAGCAATCATAGGTGAAGAAATTTCCCCAAAAAGACATAAATATATTTATGCATGCTACCATGGCAGAAAGGATACTTTTAGCCCAGAAATGGAAGCAGCAGGAACTTCCAACGTTGGAAGAATGCCAGACAAAGATGATTGAATACGCCAAGCTGGCGAGACTGACGGGGGGAATCCGAAACCAGCTCAACGAACTGTTTGAAAAGGACAGGTTATGATTTGATACCTGTTTATAAATATTAGAAGTACGTCTTTTAAGTATGGAGATAAGGTAAGTAGGGTGATTTAGAGATGTGAAGATAAAAGTGATTGCATATGGAAGTCAGGGAGGGGGACAGGAGGAAGTCAAAGCTCAATTTGAGCAAAGATATATGTGATGAGGAAATTTTATTTGGTTGTTATAATGGAAAAAAGAAATTTTAATAAACATTATATTAAAAAGAAAAAGGAAGGAGCTCCAAGGTCCCTGCCACGAACAACAGGGACATGGGGTGGCTCAAATGGGGGAGAGGAACTGACGAGGAGGTGACAGATCTTGCCTCCAAGGATCACACCACAGCTTCAAAGGCAGCAGCAGGCGATGCTTTTCTTGATGGTCAGATCTCCTGCGCCCGTGGATCAGCAAACATAAGGTGATCATCAACCCTTTCATCATAGGTGGGCCAGCCCTATCTCCAGGTCTAGTTATTTCCTTTTCCAATTCTTTTATAGCACTTTTGGGGTCAACAATGATTCTCAAGTCCTGCATCGATACAGAGTTGTGCGATGTAGGCTATGGCAGTGCCTCCATAACCTCATCACTGTACATCCAGAGCAAGGCCTCCTGCTGCAAAACAGATATGTGCAACAGCGGACCTCCCGAAAGTAAGTATCATCATCAGGAAAGATGATCTCACAAAACTCAAGTAATGACAGAGGTCAAAGAAAGACAAACAAGTTTTTGGCAGTATCCTGATGTCAGGGACTGGCTAGACAAGGAGGAATGGTGGCAGCCAGTCACTCCAGGAGGTGCCTGAGGGTGACACTAGGAAAGAACATTTCAAACCTGATTCAGACTGGTGGGACAGGGAGGAGCCACTGACAGAGGGAACCAGCGGGGAAGCATTGGAGCCATAGTATGGGGGTGGCGGGAACTAATAGAACAAAACCCAAAATATCAATAAGAAGATTACTTGAACAACATGCAGCATCTATTAGCAAAAATTACAAGGGAGCGTCACAGTTTTACCTTAGTCCTAGAAACACCCCTCCCATAATGCTACTCACAGTTCCTCTCCTGCAGCAGCTTCTGGTATTTACATCCTATGCTTTCCTCCAAAAAGCTTGAGCTCCCGCTCACCATTTTAGCCTCAAAACATCCTGTGAAATAGGTTAGGCTGAGAGATGGTTCCTGGTCCCAAGTCACTCAGCAAGTGTCATGGCTACAGTGGAATTTGAACCCTGGTCTCCTAGATTCTAGTCCAACTCTCTAACCACTTCACATCACTGGTTCATTGGTTTCCCAGAGTTCTAGCCCCCAAACCTAGAGTGACCCATTTTCTTTGATGCATTTGCATTTGTAGAGATATTTTAGTGGGACAGACTGGTAAGGCAGTATGATTCTTCTTCTTCTTTGGCGATCATTCGTAGCCAAGTAAGATTGTCTTTCATAAACACGGTTTTAACAATGAGCCCGTAAGTGACTGTGGAGGCCAATTCTGGAACCACATGTCCTTCCACAGTGGGGACATTGGTTTCTGGGCGGGAGTTGATCACGGTGTGGATATCCAAGCATGCCTTCCTCTTAGCACATTTCTCCCTTACATCCTGAGTTCGAGTGTCTTCAAAGCCCATGACACCTTTGGTAAAGGCTGTTCTCCAATTGAAGCGCTCGCAGGCCAGTGTTTCCCAGTTGTCGGTGTTTATACTTCATTTTTAAAGATTTGCCGTCAGAAAGTCTTTAAACCTCTTTTGTTGACCACCAGCATTACGCTTTCCATTTTTAAGTTCAGAATAGGGTAGTTACTTTGGATGACGATCATCAGGCATCTGCACAACATGACCAGTTCAGCGAAGATGATGTTGAAGAATCATTGCTTCAATACTGGTGATATTTGCTTCTTTCAGTACACTGATATTAGTTCGCCTGTCTTCCCAAGTGATGTGGAAAAATTTTCAGAGACACCGTTGATGAAATCTTTCGAGGAGTTGGAGATGGTGTTTATAAGTGGTGCATGTTTCACAAGCATACAGTAAGGCTGGTAGTACAATAGCTTTGTAAACAAGCATGTTGGTTTCCCTGTGAATGTCCCGGTCCTTAAACACTCTGCACTTCAATCAACAGAAAGCTGCACTCACAGAGCTCAGGGATGCTGGATTTCAACATAAGTACTAGCCCTTATGGAAAGATAACTGTCTAGGTAGGATAGAGAAATTCCTTCCTGTAGCACCTTAAAGACCAACTAAGTTAGTTCTTGGTATAAGCTTTCGTGTGTATCTGAAGAAGTGTGCTTGCACACGAAAGCTTATACCAAGAACTAACTTAGTTGGTCTTTAAGGTGCTACAGGAAGGAATTTCTCTATTTTGACTATGGCAGACCAACACGGCTACCCATCTGTGTCTAGGTAGGAAAAGTGATTGACATTTTCCAACGTTACACCATTGAGTTGGATTTGTGGAGCTGCATTTTGTACTTGTTGGTGCAGTACTTTGGGGTTTTGTTTTTTTTTGTCATTTTGCGCCTTGTTTTCCTCCCTTAAAGCCTACGTTAAGGTATAATATTGATAGCCATTGTGGAGCGTATTAGTCAGTGATCTGTCCTGCAGTCGTCAGCACTCGTCATAGCTCTGGTAAGGAGCAGATCACGGTGATCTTTACCACAGACAATAACATAGTCTAAGACAGCGGCAGGCAACCTAAGGACCAGGGGCCGGATGTGGCCCAGTCACCTTCTCAATCCGGCCCATGGATGGTCCAGGAATCAGCGTGTTTTTACATGAGTAGAATGTGTCCTTTTATTTTAAATGCATCTCTGGGTTATTTGTGTGGCCTGCCTGGTGTAATTGACATGAGCAGAATGTATGCCTTTATTTAAAATGCATCTCTGAGTTATTTGTGGGGCATAGGAATTCGGTCATATTTTTTTTCAAAATATAGTCTGGCCCACCAAATGGTCTGAGGGATGGTGGTCCAGCCCATGGCTGAAAAAGGTTGCTGACCCCTGGTCTAAGAGGTGCCAGTGGTTTGACTGAGGATGCCTCCAGGGATTTTTAAATTTATTTTTCTGTCAAAAGAGTGTGTTGGTAGTAACAAGGTTGTGCGCTGCACATATCGTCAAAGGTAAGATTCAGTTCTGGTTGCTGTTGCCAATTCCTTCTTTCCCAATAGTCCCAGGCCACCGGTTGAAATCTCGCCCAACTCCTGCATTAAAATCACCCAGGAGGATGAGTTTATCTTCCTTAGGCATCTCTGATAGAGCGGTATCCAGCTGAGAGTAAAAATTTCCTTTAATGTCTTCATCGGCGTCCAGTGTTGGTGCATAAGCACTTATAAGAGTAGCCTGTTGGTTTTTGGTGTGCTTTATTCGAAGGGTTGAGAGTCACTCATTAATGCCGGTAGGGATTTCTGACAGGAGCTTCACAAGATCATTTTTGATAGCGAAGCCTACTCCGTGTATCCGAAGTTCTTCTTCAGATAGACCTTTCCAGAAGAAAGTGTAGTCTCCTTTTTCTTCCTTCAGTTGTCCCTCGCCTGCTCTTTGAGGCTCTTGAAGCGCTGCAATAGTGATGTTCAAACATTGCAGCTCTCTTGCAATGATGCATTCAGAACGCGCGCTATCTGTGTTATCTGACAAAGTCTGTATATTCCATGTTCCAAAATTCAATTGTGTTTTACAACCGCTAGGTGGTGACCCCATTGTGTGCGGTCGTCCAGTCAGGGGGAAAGGGAGGCAGACTATGTTTAGGGCACCTTTTCTAGCCCCTCCCCCTTTCCAGGGTGAGCAGAGTGGATCCTAAAAAGGGCTGCTCAGTCATGGATACAGCCGCCGAGCTGCTCAACTGCCTCATTCCTTGGGTCAGAGTGGCTGAATATGTATCTACCGCCCATGTGCTGGTTCATGACTAGGGGCTTCCAGATTTCATGATCCTGCCCCCGTTACCATTTGCCGATCGCCAGGGGACTTTTGGGGTTTGAGTTTGGGATGGGTTTTTGGAAGACACCAGTACATGAATTTGTTTTATGTGTGTAGATCAGTGCATGCTGACCAAGGCACAATCTTTGCATCTGCATCAATATGCAGATGATACCCAGCTCTACCTCTCTTTCAAATCAGAACCAGTGAAGGCGGTGAAGGTCTTGTGTGAGTGCCTGGAGGTGGTTGGAGAATGGATGGCGGCTAATGGATTGAGGTTGAATCCTGACAAGACAGAAGTACTGTTCTTGGGGGACAGGGGGCAGGCAGGTATGGAGGACTCCTGGTCCTGAATGGAGTAACTGTGCCCCTGAAAGACCAGGTGTGCAGCCTGGGAGTCATTTTGGACTCACAGCTGTCCATGGATGCGCAGGTCAATTCTGTATCCAGGGCAGCTGTCTACCAACTCCACCTGGTACGCAGGCTGAGACCCTACCTGCCCGCGGACTGTCTCGCCAGAGTGGAGCATGCTCTAGTTATCTCCCGCTTGGACTACAGCATTGAACTACTGCAATGCGCTCTATGTGGGGCTACCTTTGAAGGTGATCCGGAAACTGCAATTAATCCAGAATGTGGCAGCTAGACTTGTTATGTAGTGTAGTTTCACCCTGGGCCAACAGGGGGATACTGTATATAGTTTTCACTCAGGTCTGTAGATAGTTTTCACTCAGGTCCGCGCCAGTTATTTTAGGCGGGAACTCTGGGCTGTTGTGGTTACAATGTTGACAGCCGGCTGCCTATAAATACAGGCCGGCTGAGCTGTTCGCAGTGAGTTCTATTCCAGCTTACCATAATAAAGAGCTACTTGAAGAAATCGCTGTGCCGGCTGCTATGTCAACCCACGACTTAACACTGGCGACGAGGATGGGATAGATGGACATCAGAGCACAGCCAGATGCGGCCAGCCTCTGAACTAAGCTGAATCACTGAGCTGAATCACAGAGCGAAATCACTGAGCGAAATCACTGGGCAGAACCAATTCAGAGCTGACTGTTCTGGCTAGAGCACTGTGTTCCATCCATCGCCCTTCACGCTGGCATCGGAATCATGGCTTCACTTGTGCCTCTACCGCCGTTTGCGCCAGCCTCTGAATCATGGGACTCCTACCTCGCTCGGTTCGACTGCTACCTCCAAGCCAACGAGCTGACAGCAGTATCAAAGGATCGGAAGCGGGGCCTATTCCTCAGCCTCTGTGGGCCTGAGGTGTTTGAGACGGCCCGAGCGTTGGTTGCGCCTGAAGCAGTCCAGGCAACACCATGGGACACGATCCAAGAGAAGCTCCGCAACCACTACGCACCAAAGCCGTCCAAGATTGCTGCCCGCCATGCGTTCTACCACCGGAACCAGGCAGAGGGGGAGTCAATCAACAACTACACCACCGCCCTGCGACAGGCTGCAATGCACTGTGAGTTCCGAGACTTTGACGATGCCCTGATGGATCGAATCGTCTGCGGGGTCCGGGACATCCATCTGCAACGGCGCCTCCTAGCCAAGCCAGACCTCACGCTACAGAAAGCCATTGAGGAGGCTGTGGCCTCAGAAGCTGCTGAACGCTCCGCCCAGGAGATCCGCAAGTCCAGCAGCCCGCGTCTTGCTAGGGAGCCAGTTCCGGTGCATCATGAAGAGGCCAGCAGTGAGGAGGCATCCTCCAGTGAAGACGATGACGTGCACCAGACAAAGCGGGAGCGCAGGAAGTTCCAACAGAAGTCCAAGGGCCAACCGGAATGTGCTGGCTGCGGAGGCAACCATTCCCGTGCCAAGTGTCGATTCAGAGACGCCATCTGTAGGAAGTGTTCCAGAAGGGGCCACATCGCTAAGGTCTGCCGATCGGCTCCGTCTGACACCCCCCCTTCATCGACTCGCAAGTCCAAGTCTTCACTCCAGTCTGCCAAGGAAAGTTGTTTCGCTCTCACCAACTGCCGCTGCCCGTCTGGAACCACGATTGGCCAAACCGACTCGCCTACGCGACGCAAGCTGAACGTCACGGTGCTCATTGAAGGAGCTCCATGTGACATGGAGATCGACACCGGGTCTGCCCTGTCCATCGTGTCATGGAGCACCATCAAAAGACTGGTACCCAGAGTGTCCAAAAGGCAACTCGACTCTCACCGCGTACACCTGAGAGACTACCAGGGAAACGACATTCCCGTGGTAGGCGTTGGCCGGTTCCGGATCGCCTTCAAGGATTTTTCGGGCCTGCTCCGGTTGGTGGTGGTCGAAGGTCAGCGGCCAAGCCTCCTAGGGCTAGACTGGTTTGATGCCCTCGGCCTGGAAGTCACCGGCATCAACTGCATCTCTAACGCAGAGACTGAGGGTCTGGTCAAAGACTTTGCCGAGGTTTTTGACGGCACCTTGGGCCAATATACAGGTACGCCCATCTCCTTTAGCCTTGATCCACAAGTCGCCCCCATCAAGCTAAAGCCACGCCGGGTTCCCTTTGCTCTCAAGGCTAAGGTGGACGAACAACTGGACAAACTGATCGCCCAAGGAGTTTTGGAGCCGGTTGACCACGCAAAGTGGGAAACCCCCATCGTCACGCCTGTCAAGCCAGATGGGTCGGTAAGAATGGTGCGCTCGACAAAAGAGGCACTGGCGCGCCTGGACCGGGGAGACTGGCATGAGCGGGTCGCCGAATACTTGTTCGTGCAACACATCACCCCTCATGCGGCCACAGGGAGGAGTCCTGCTGAACTGCTTATGGGCCGCCGCCTCAGGTCACCGTTCGACCGGCTACACCCAGACTTTGCCGTGGCTGAACCCCCAGGCTGTGCCAACGCACCACGGTCATTTGTCCCAGGAAACCAGGTCTTTGCCCGGAACTATGTGGGGGACATCCCTTGGGTGCCAGCCACAGTAGTGGGAGTCACTGGACCTCGCTCGTACCAGGTGGCACTCGAAGACGGACGCTTGTGGCGACGGCACATAGACCAGCTTAGGCGCAGGGTTGGGGACTTGGACACTACCGAGGTGCCCCCAACTGCGCTTGCGGCTCCAGAAGAGACACGTACAGATGGCGAGGCCCCACCTACACCTCCCTCGCAAACTGCCAGCGTGGAGCCGAACCAAGCCGTTTCAGAACAGACTCAGACCACTCCACTTGCGGAGGCTCCACCCACAGCAGCGGATCCAGGGGAGTTGGTTCCAACGCCACCTAGGGTCGCACCACAGCCTCAGCGAGAACTGTGTGGCCCTCCGGACTTGGCTACCAGTCCCCGGCGGTCTGGCAGAGTTTCCGAGCGCCCAACTTATTTAAAGGACTATGTTGTTGGACAGGTATCACTGTTGGTCTAAGTATGGGAAATGTAACCGATATGCTTTTGTGCCTAATTGAACCATTACGCGTAGTGCTGTATATAAGGAAACCATTACGATTGTAACTAACGCCTTATCTCGGTGGGGAGGGGTGTTATGTAGTGTAGTTTCACCCTGGGCCAACAGGGGGATACTGTATATAGTTTTCACTCAGGTCTGTAGATAGTTTTCACTCAGGTCCGCGCCAGTTATTTTAGGCGGGAACTCTGGGCTGTTGTGGTTACAATGTTGACAGCCGGCTGCCTATAAATACAGGCCGGCTGAGCTGTTCGCAGTGAGTTCTATTCCAGCTTACCATAATAAAGAGCTACTTGAAGAAATCGCTGTGCCGGCTGCTATGTCAACCCACGACTTAACAAGACTGGTGACTGGGAGTGGCCGCCGAGACCACATAACACCAGTCTTGAAAGACCTACATTGGTTCCCAGTATGTTTCCGAGCACAATTCAAAGTGTTGGTGTTGACCTTTAAAGCCCTAAACAGCCTCAGCCCAGTATACCTGAAGGAGTGTCTCCACCCCCATCGTTCTGCCCGGACGCTGAGGTCCAGCGCCGAGGGCCTTCTGGCGGATCCCTCATTGCGAGAAGCAAAGCTACAGGGAACCAGGCAGAGGGCCTTCTCGGTAGTGGCGCCCACCCTGTGGAACGCCCTCCCATCAGATATCAAAGGGATAAACAACTACGTGACATTCAGAAGACATCTTAAGGCAGCCCTGTTCAGGGAAGTTTTTAATGTGTGACATTTTAGTGTATTTTTGGTCTCTGTGGAAGTCGCCCAGAGTGGCTGGGGAAACCCAGCCAGATGGGTGGGGTACAAATAATAAATCATCATTATTATTATTATTCACAGTAGGGCTCTGTTCCGATGGCATGAGTAGTCACAATGAACCGGTAGATTCCTATCTGCTGCAGCCCTTATCTGCCTTCACAGCCGTTGTAACATACCGCTTGTTATCATCCACCTGTTGCCCTCTGCCATTGAGGACTTTTTGGATCATTCTTTGTCTAGCTCCTTCCCTTTGACCTTACCGCCTTGGGTAACCCTGTTAGGAGTACAGGATTCCTGATGGCTTTGCTCACACGGGTCATAGGAATGTGGAAGCCCACTCACCACAACAAGGTGATGATCCAGCAAGTGAGAAAGCAGTATGATACCTCTGGATTGGCCAGGCCTTCTACAAACATCTGCAACGTGGGCTTCTGCCTTCACCAACAGAACAGGACTTTCTAAGAGGATATCTGCATTATTTAATAACATAGCATAGTAAAAGAAAAACTGCACATAGAACAAAACCAAAAACCATGTATCAATAACAAGATTACTTGAACAACATGCAGCATTCATGAGCAAAAATTACAAGGGAGCTTCACAGTTTTACCTTAGTCCTAGAAACATTCCTTGTGTGATGTTACTCACAGTCCCTCTCCTGCAGCAGCTTCTGATATTTACATCCCTACTCTTTTGTCCAAAGAGCTTGAGGTGGCATTTCTGGCTCTCCTGCTCACCATTTTAGCCTCAAACACCCATGTGAAATAAGTCAGGCTAAGGGGCAGTGTCTGGCCCCAGGTCACTCAGCAAGTTTCGTGGCTCAAGTACAGATTGGAACTCTGGTCTCCTCCCACCCTTGTTCCTGATGTAGATGTTCACATTCCCTTGTTCCTGATGTAGATCTTCACTCACCCCTCCCTTCTTGTTGGGAGGAGGCACCATTTTGTGGTTTGCCTTAGTATTCTCAACACCCTGGTGTATGTTTTTATTGTAAACACTATAACAACACTAGGACAAAGAATTCTGGGAGTGGTAATTTCTTAAGGGTGCTGAGAGTTAATTGGGAAACACCGATTCCCCTCACAGAGCTATGGATTAGCAAACAAACCCCATACAATAGTTCTTATTGAACTATTAATCATTATTTTACCAAAACTAAGCACATGTTTTCCCAGAAGTGATTTTTTAAGTATAAAACTACTAAGAGTTTTCTTTCTCTTTCCCGCTCTCAGGAAGAGGGCCATTTTGTAGAATCTTATCGTTTGTGTGCATCTGTGGCTGCCATTTTGTCTCTCAGAATGCCCCCCAATGCTGCTCAGTTCTAAGCCCAATTGCTTTAAGTGGTATCCCTTTGCTTGAAATGTATGCTGTGAATGTGGCCCCAGTCAGAAATCTCTTGCATCATGCCTTAATGTAGCCCTGGATGAATGGAGCATGGCTGAAGCACTCCGCTTGGAGAAGTGCTAGAAGGTGGTAGGCATCCATCTTGGAAGGAGTACAATTCCCACCCCTCACATACAGCAAGTTGTGGTTTGCATCTGCAAAAGAAATACATTGACTAATTGCAATGTTGGTGTGGTGTGGTGATTGTTTTCCAGGGCCTGAGAGTGAGACAAGGGAGCCCAATGGGCTGAAGTGCCCGAGTTGCTTCTCCATCTCTTCAGACAAGTGTGAGGGCAATAAGACCGTCAGCTGCAGAAATGAGGAGGATCAATGCTTCTACGCTGGGGGTCACATGAAGTTCGGTGAGTCTTGTATAATGGAGTGCAGCTAGGGCCCCATCTTTAAGGAAGTATCATGCTACTTTGAGCAGTCATGACTTCCCCTAAAAGACGCTAGGATACTTTGTTTATTAAGGGTGCTGAAAGTTATTAGGAGACCCATGTTGCCCTCACAGAGTGTCTGGGATGGGCAGGAGCCCAAGGAGGAGGGATGTGTGCGCAGGGAGGTGGGAGGAGGAGGAGAATACAGGGAAGGGCTAGTAATTTCTGCAGTTCTTGCCTGGAACCCTGCGCCAGTTTATTCCATTTTATCCCCAGCAACACCTTAAAAGCCTATTCAGATAGGGAAATGCTCTATTCCCTTTTGCTGTTCATTCGATTGAGTTTTAAATGTTTTAATGGTTTTCACTGCCTTTATTGCTAATGTAAATATTTCTTGTAAACCCCTAGCAGTTTTTACTGCAATCAAGTGGTATATAGTTTTTGTTAAATAAAAATACATCTTAAAATTTGCACTTTAAATTGGAGTGGGCAGGATGGAGACCCACAGGCCCAGGAGCCAAAGGCATTCCTCTAGAACTCTCTCTCTTTCTCTGGCCCCTCAGATCCTACTTAGCCTCACCTGCTTTCCCTAGGCCACACCCCTCACAAGCCCCACTTCATACCCTACCTGTATGCTTTGGCCTGGCTGGATTGTTGCCCCTGAAGTCTTGGTTACCTGGATGGAGGACGGGGGGGGGGTTGAATGTATGTATAAAATAGCCTGCCATGTAAAGGTGAATTTTACATATGTTTCCATTGGCCAGTGGACCTCCCAGAAGGTCACCCAGACTGGAAAACAGCTCTTGGTCTGAAAAACGTTGCCCACCGTTCTGTTTGAGGAGGAGGGTTTTGGATTTCAAAAATATGTGTGTGCTTTTTTTTCCAACAGGGGGAAGCAGCCTGATTGGTGCTGTCCGAGGCTGTGCAACAGCTAGTATGTGTGACTACGGTCAGGAGATGCTGATGACTTATCTTAAATCATTGGGATATGAGATCACTCAATTGGAGTGTACTGACGCAATGGACGAGGATTCCAATGAGCTGTAGCTGAGGGAAGGCAAACCTCCACCGCCCAGAAGAACCCACCATTTATGGAAATTGACGGCCTAATGGTTGAAGCAGGGGTGGTCTCAGCCTGCGGACTCCCAGGCTTTCTTTCCAGAAGTCTAGAAGCTCCTCCTCAAAGACAGGCTGTATTTGACTTTCATGTGCAAATGAAGTCATTGAATCATGTCTAAAATAAATATATATGGCAAATAATGTGTGTTGTATCATTTATCCAAATGCAACATTTGTTGGGGGAAATAATAGTGCTTGGGGATGGGAGCTAGATTTCAGGTTTGAAATCCCTGGCCAAATTTCCATGTCTAATTTTATTGTGTCCACTTTGGGCTCCCTTGTTGTCAGGGGTAATGCATCCCGTTTCACCACAGCAGCCATGCTACATAACCCCCACCAAAGCATCCCTTCCCTAGGTTGTGTGGCAACAGCACAAAGTGGCATAGCAGCAGCAGGATCTGGCTAGATCTTATGAGATTTTGGCAAGAGCTTGCTGGAAAACGGTGCTGATGCCAGAGCCATTTCTCTGCTGCCTATGGGGCAGGTGGGACACCCACTTATTGTGAGAAAGACATAAACTGGACTGTGTACACAACCTTCAAAAAATAAAGAGAAGAAACATTTAGAACGGGCACAGAACCTCTCTGGATCCATTGGGACAAGTAGGCAGGGGAATGTTAGCAGAAGAGGAAGCAGATGGAGGAAGAGGCGTCGTAGCATGTAGTCTTACACAAAATGGAAACGCTAGTCTACACACAATATATGCAAACATTTTTGGAGGTCCCCCTTGTGACCCCAAGCAGAGGAACGATGTACCACCTACATACCCATCTCCTGGGTCCTGTGGAGAAGCATGCAGTGGCTGCATTGGCCCCCAGGCCAGAGGTTCCCCACCCCTGGTAGCAATTACTAAAGGGCTCCATAGTTTCCCATTTTTTTCTCTCCTTTGGCTTCCCTTACTCAGCCAAATGAGCAGCTTGGTGATTTTAGAAAGAAATTGTGAAACCATGCTTCTTCAGCAAGTACATTGTGAATCCACTCATCCTCAGCAGGTACACTGGGTGAGCACCACTTTGAGGCAATCAAGATTTGGACAAATGTTAGATTTCCCACAAGCTTCAACTGGCCAGAACTTACATCAGCCTGCTGAACCAGGCCTGTTACCATCAATTTTGGATGTGCAAAGACTTTATTAAATTCTTGGGTATAATGATTTAATCGGATATAGAACAAATTGTAAAATTAAATTTGAATCAAATTATAAATGAGATTTCTTTTGATATTGAAAGGTGGGGAACTCAAAATGAATGTTGTTCCAAAGTTTTTATACATTCTTAGAGGGTTACCAATACATAGTCCCAAATTTTACTTCCAAAAAATAAATCAACTATTTAGATCGTGCCTATGGGGTACAAAGCCACCAAAAATATCACTACATAAAATGCAACTTCCAAACAAGGAAGGTGGCTTTGGTCTCCCAAATCTGGAACTATATCACCAGGCCTACCTGCTGAGTAAGACTAACGATTGGAGAGCTAGCAGGAATCCCAATTGGGTTACTCTTGAATATAGTTTCTCTGAACCTCTTGTAGGGTGGATTAAACTCAGCTCCAGTTTTATGAAACATCCTATTATCCTGGAGACTATTAAAGCACCTATAAAAATTTGGATGAATATAAATAAAAATAATAAGGAGAACCCCTATCAGCATGAGAAATTAACAATATGGGCCAACCCAAAATTAAAAAATGGAAATCAAGTAATAATTTGGCAAAATTGGATGAAAAAAAGGCATTTTGACATTGAATCAATTAATTGACAAATTTGTGGAACATAAGACTTTGCAGTGAAACACAATGGCAATACATCCAATTGATACATATGCTGGAAAGGCAGTTTGGCCCTGACGCTATAGCAGCATCGGAAACACCCATGCTGCTACAAGATTTAATTTCTGCAACAAAAACAAAGAACTCTACACACTTGCACTATATAAAACCCTACTCAACAGAAAGAAGTATGATTGAGAATATGATAGACAAAAATGGAGTGAAGAGTTAAGGGTACAGATAACAAATGATATATGGGAGTCAAGTATAAAATCAACAGAAATAGCTTCTATGGATCTAAGACTAAGACTTATTCAGCAGAAAATAATATTCAGAGTCCATTGGACTCCAGCAAAACTTTATGAGAAGAAAATAACAAATGCAGACAACTGCTGGAGATGTGGAAGTAAAAATGCAAACTTAGTACATATGATGATTAACTGCCCGATGATAAGATCATTTTGGTGTGAAGTGAGGATATATATAGCAAGAGTAATAAAAAGAAACTGTTATTTAGGGGATTTGAATTTAATTCTAAATTATATACCGGAAACGTGGGAGATTACAAGGAGATTACAATGCATATTAGAAGCAAAAAAACTTGTTTTGATGAATGGGAAGAGCCACAAAAAGATCCCATTGAGCACATGGATTGACAATATGGACAGACTAGTTACATACGAATGAATTGCATATCGATGCAAATTAAGAATGGATAAATATGAAGAAATCTGGAAGGAATACTTAAGCGATAAGGCGGAAAGTAGTGGGAAGTAGGGGAGGAGAGGTGGGAAAATATTGTTAAAAAGGTGTAGTTATAGGTATATCAGTACTCAAATCTGAATTGTTAAATTGTGTTATTAGTGTTATTGTGGTTTTTGTTGTATATGTTTTGTGTGGTTGCTGTTTGTATTGAAAAAATGATTAAATAAAAAACAAACCCAGGCCTGTGGTTCCAGAACCCTGTTGTCACAATGGCCACCCAGATTATTTATTTATTTCATTTCTATACAGCTTTATATTTTAAAGAAAAATCTCAAAGCGGTTTACAGAATATTAAAACATCAAAAAAAAAACCTGAAGAAATTCAAATATAGCGTGTACTGAGTATGGGTTGCTCGTGAGTAAGTTGCCGCCTCTCCTGGCTATGTTGCCTTGTTTAAACCTTTCTGTCTGGACAGCCCTTCACTTCGTGGCTGCCTCAGTCGCTAGCAGAATCCGTCAGTGGGCGTTTCTTAAACCTTTTCCAACATAAAAGTTGTTTGACGCCAAGTCTCCTCCTACTCTCCCTGCGCGGAAGTCTTCTGCGCAGGGAGGGCGTGGGTAGCGGGGAACCGGGCTCACCCCGCTGGTGTCCGGTGAAGAGTCCTGGAGCCCTCTCGCCGATTCCCCCATCTGCCCCCCTTTATCCCTGGTGTTGCGCTGATTTGCTTCCCCATCTGCTGAGCTGCCTCTCTCCCTGCTGGGCCCTTCTCCAGCATCATTTGAGAGCCTTCCCTCCGCCTCTAGCTCCGATGTCAGTTCCCTGACATAGCATTTACAGTCAAAGCAATATAATTAACAGAAAACTAAAATATTATCTTAAAGATTTCAAAATAAACCATTGCAAAGGAGGCCAACTACAGAATACATATTTAACACAACCAAAGTTAACAAACAAAAAAATCTTAAACACTGCCCCCCCAAAAAAACCATTTCCAAGTGAAATCAAAATTTAAAACAGCATAATTTAAAACAGCACATTTAAAACAGCATAATTAACAAGAGAATAAAATATTTTCAGAAGCATGGCACGGCTGTTTGGCAGGCACAAAAAGATGGGGCAGAAGAATCCCGTACTTAGGGTTTGGGGTCAGGCATAGCGATGTCCCTCTGGTCTCCCCAGGAGCCTCCTTAGTAAAGTTGGTGAATCTGGCCCCGCCCCCTAGGGTAGGCCAGGTCGAAAAGGCCTTGCAGGAAGCGGCCTTCACGACTCACAGCTCGGCGATGCCTGTGCAAAGCCTCAAAGCAGGACTGGAAAGTGACCCCACTCTCCCCCCTTGTGATTCCCAGCAGTTGATATTCAAAGGAATACTGTCTCCAACAGCTGGGGTAGGATATGGCCAAGTGGGATAGTAGCCATTGATAGCCTTATCCTCCATGATTCCTTTTTCTCTAATCCTCAGTCAAGCAAATCCAAGTTGCTGCCCATCAATACTTCCTGTGAGCGAATTCCAGAGTTTAATCATGTGCTATTTCAAGCAGCATTTTCTTCCATCTGTCTGGAGTCTTCCAACATTCAGTTTCTTTTTTAAAAAATAAATAAATAATATTTATTACTTTTCCAAAAAATTTAAACACTAAAAAAAGAAAAAACACATACAATACAAAACATTAAACTAACAAAACAAAACAACAACAATAAAATAAACCAAACAATTTCAATATCTTATCTTTCGTTCACTTGTTTCCACAACCTCCTCACACCTCCCTTTTTGTATTCCACTTCTGTTAATTGTTTCAGCAATTCCTTTCCATCTTCCTCTGCTTTCTATCCTATAATTATCTTAACACATTCTAACCTTATTTTTCCCTTTAATACTATATTAATCTATTTATACTTAATTCCTTATAACATTTCTACTAAAGCCATATAACTTCATTCCAACATTTTTCTAACATTCATTAATTTTACAGTATTTCTGTAAATAGTCTTTAAACTTTTTCCAATCTTCTTCCACCGACTCTTCTCCCTGGTCTCGGATTCTGCCAGTCATTTCCGCCAATTCCATGTAGTCCATCAACTTCATCTGCCATTCTTCCCGGGTGGGTAAATCTTGTGTCTTCCAATACTTTGCGATGAGTATTCTTGCTGCTGTTGTTGCATACATAAGAAAAGTTCTATCCTTCTTTGGCACCAATTGGCCAACCATGCCCAGGAGAAAGGCCTCTGGTTTCTTCAGGAAGGTATATTTAAGTACCTTTTTCATTTCATTATAAATCATCTCGTGAATGTCTTAATCCTTGGGCATGTCCACCAAAGGTGAAAGAATGTACCTTCAGTCTCATTACATTTCCAACATTTATTATCAGGCAAATGATAATTTTTTGCAAGCTTGACTGGTGTCATGTACCACCTATAAATCATTTTCATTAAATTTTCTCTTAGGGCATTGCATGCCGTAAATTTCATACCTGTGGTCCATAACTGTTCCCAGTCAGCCATCATTATTTTATGTCCAACATCTTGTGCCCATTTAATCATAACTGATTTCACCGTTTCATCCTGAGTGTTCCATTTCAACAGCAAGTTATACATTCTTGACAAATTCTTGGTTTTTGGATCTAACAATTCTGTTTCCAATTTTGATTTTTCCATCTGGAAACCAACTTTTTTGTCCAGATTGTATGCCTCCATTATTTGATAATAGAGCCAATCTCGCACTCTATTTTTCAATTTTTCAAAGCTCTGCAGTTTTATTCTTTCTCCATCTTGTTCTAAAATTTCCCAATATTTCAGCCATTTGGCCAACATTCAGTTTCATTGCCTGCCCACGGATTCTAGTGTTATGAGAAAGGAATGAAAACGTTTATCAATTTTTTAATGTATTTTTAGAACCCACCTTATTTCTTTGATTGCAAATTGCTTAAAACCGTTCTGAATGTTATGCTTTGATCCCATAATCCATTCTGAGACTTTAAGGTGAGAAGCAGATAGTCAATAACAACAGCAAGAAGTAGTGGAATTTTCAGGGGTAGTGGGGGGGTTGATCACCACCAGGATGATCCATCGCTGTGGCTGGAGACTTGATCTGGAATCTGACCTGCAGAAGTCATCGTATCATAGAGCTGGAAGGGAGCCCCCCCCCCCCGCCCGTCATTTAGCTCAACAACTCAGGTTGACTGCTCATCTGACAAAACTAGACATGACCCCAGGGAGGTGTACGCATTTGGAATTCTATTCCACCTTTTGCTGCAGATATGTGGGATTGTTACATGTCACATTGTAGCCTTATGAGGCTTTGCCCTCGGGTGGGAAAAATATTGCACCCGGGAAAGGGAAGTGGGAGTCAACAGACACTCAAGGAATAGTTTCAGAGAAAAAGCTTTATTTCTACCATCCATGAACTGGTAGAAGGAGCAAGTGTGATAACTCACAAAACAAGCACGGGTTCACAGTCATTTGCACAGAGCATATATTTCCCTTCTAGTTCCCTCCCCTTTCTCCTCCTCCTCCAGGAGTCCTGCCCATGAGTTCCTCTGAGCATGAACAGAAAGCTCCTATCTTTGGGACTGTTGTGGACTCTTCCCAGGAAAGGGGGTGAGAAGCCAAGGGGTTTCAGCATGTCCAACATGTTGCAACTGAATGAGATAAGAGTCAGTTCTGTTCTTTTAGCGAGGTCAACTGGCCTGAGAAATTGTTCTATTCAGCTACCTTTGTTACAGCAGAGCAAATGAGCTAATGCCTTTTAGCTGCTGAGAAAATGATTTTGAAAAGCTTTGAGAAGCTTTGAGCCTGCTTTGGGGGGGGGTGACTTCGGGCCTAGGTGGGGTCACCTGTCCTCACCTTCCTACAACATGTCTGTTTACATTCCAGCACAGATTGCTGGCATGAGTGGAACTTCTGTTCTGTATTGCTTTTGTTTTTCAGTCTCTCTCTGAGAAGACGGCAAGGAGTGAAGACATGTTTTCTTTGTCATGTTTTATGTCTAACTAATATGTAGCCTTAGTATTGTATCTACGCCTCAGGCCTCTTCTGTTGCGCAGTTTACACTACTGAGTAATGTGTGCTCAAGTATGCACTGCAGCTTGAGTCACTGACGAACGTCAGAGGAGCAGAGGTCAATGGATCTCCACAGCAGCTGAGAGGGGAGATGCTCCAGCTGGGGCTGAGCCAGCTGGCTTTTAATCCCCAGTTCCAACAGTACCTGGGTCAGAAAGTACGATGGCAGTGCACTGTGTGTTCCATGGCAGGTGAAGAATTTCTGGTTCCAATGGGTTTTTGGGAACTGACTACTTTAAATTAAGGGCTGGTGCCATGATGTTTTTATTGCAATCATTGGCATGGTTTTAATAGTGTGTGTGTGTGTGTGTGTGTGTGTGTGTGTGTGTGGTTTTAACTCTACCAATGTTTTGCAGGTGCAAAAATGTTGATGAGCTGGCCAAGTCTGATGGGGTTTTTGCTCCTCTTCAGAATGATGAAAATCATTGGCATGGTTTTAATAGGTTGTGTGTGTGTGTCTTTTTTATTTTCTTTTTTGACTTCCTGTTTGTCTGCCATGACGATCGGATGTGCCAACTTCTGTGCTGGTATTAGAGGATAATATGGGAGAAATTATCCTCCCAACCCCCCGAGGGTCAGGGGGGCACTCCACCTGCAGATCGTCTGATATCTGCTGCCCATCCAGAAGGGAGAGGGGGTAGGAGACGTTGGGTGTACACGGCACGGTTGTGGCAACTCTCCAAAATCAGTGTCAAGAGCAGAAAACACCTGCTTTTTAAGATAAAAATTCACACTTAATTAACAGGCATGCCCTGAACCATCGGAGTTAAAATAATTTGCTGATTTAATCAGCCACTAATAAGTAATCGATCTGGGGAAAGACTTTCATTGTGACTAAAATACAACGGCTTGAAAAATGTAAGTGGACACTATCTTAATTATGAAACGGACTGGTGAAATCTTGATTATGACTCTGGCAATGATCATTAAGGGAAAGATGAAAGGAATTCCTGATGGAGTTATTGTTTTAGTGTGGAGGAATCATCTCATTAACAGCTAGATGGAGGCCAAGAGGAGAGTTTGAATAGACCAGTGGTTGCATACATAAATGAAAATGAAGTGAAGGATCAACATCAGAATGGATTATTGACTAATTAAAAAATGCAATGTGATATTAGATGATTAGCACTCTGCAAAATTCAGAGCATGTGAAGTCACACAAAGATATATAATTTGGCAATATACTTGGCTTTTTTATTATATTGTCATTTGGAATGTTATAATGTGGTTTTTATTGAATTATTAAATTCGAAAACTTAATAAAATATTATAAACAAGAACAAAAAAAGTTTTCCGATTTTTTTTTGCTCCTCTTCAGGATGATGAAAATCCAATAAGATTGTGAAGAGCAGGAATAAGAAGCTGTGGTCCTCTAGACCAGTGTTTCCCAACCTTGAGTCTCCAGCTGTTTGTTTGTTTGTTTTTAAAAAAAGCACCCGCAATCTCTCTCTCTCCCTCCCGCTTTCTATTTCTCAGATAATAAAGTCTAGATTAGGAGTACTTGGGAGGGGGAAGAGATTTAATTTGTTTTCAACACTGTGCTTTAAATTATGCTATAGCACGATTAGAATTCTAGCAATTTGTGACACTGTCTGAACCCATTGTTCCTGAGTGCTGGCAAAGTGCTCCTTGCCATAATCTATAAATTCCTGCAACTAAGGCTCTTCATGCATCAGTTCCTTCTTCCATCGGGGGGTTGGCATATGTATTTCCCCTCCCTCTTTGCTCTCTCATCATCATCCATCCAGCAATGTAGAACCATGTGCTTGTCTGGGCTTTGGAACTCAGACTCCATCATAAGCTGGACCAAAGTATGTCTTTGTAACTAGATCTCCATTTTAAGACGGCCTGGACAAAGCTGCTGTATCTGTTACTCTTCAACAAGTATTCTGAGTGAGTAAATGTTATCTTTACCTTTTACAGCAATAATCTGTGTGATTCTTAAGGGGAGAAAGGGATAAAGACTTTTTAAGCTGCTGTACTCAAAGCATGAGGAAGGTAGGATAAAATCTAATAAATACATCCTAGCATCAATACATATCTCTACTTGAAGGGCAGCAGGTGATGGCATGATGTTATGGCATGACATCATGGTGTGTGGGTGGGTGGGTGTGGGTGTGTGGGTGTGGGTGTGTGGGTGGGTGTGTGGTGGGCACCCACAATCTGGAGCCCAAGTTGGCACCCCTGGTCACAGGTGTCTTCCAATCCTGCTGCAACAGGCTCTTCCCTTTCTCCCTCCCCCCCAAAAAACCCCAGGAGGGGCATTAAAAGGGCAGAGGAGAATTTAGTTGCACATAGTGTCAGTTTTGGGGAAAGCCCTGGAAATAAGGAGACATAGGCATCAGGGACCTTTTGTATTGGCAACTGATTTCAAGAGGTGAAACAGGATGTGTTGCCTCTGCCCTAATGTGTGCAGTATTTTTCACATTGTTTAGCTGGTGAACTGCAACAAAAAACTTGAGGAAGTGTGAATTTCAAGGCATAACAGAGATCTGGTGTGAATTATGTTGTTCCTGATTAAAATGCCAATTTCTCCAGCATTCTTAGTTGGGATCAACGGGAATCGGAGTCTTTGA
This sequence comes from Podarcis pityusensis, assembly GCF_964106645.2. Classification (NCBI taxonomy): domain Eukaryota; kingdom Metazoa; phylum Chordata; class Lepidosauria; order Squamata; family Lacertidae; genus Podarcis; species Podarcis pityusensis. Next base: position 12,122,248 of record NC_138033.1, on the reverse strand, counting down.
ACATCTGGAAGGCCACAGGTTCTGTACCCATTCTAAATGTTTCTTCTCTGTATTTTTTTAAGGTTGTGCAGTCCCCTTTACTATACACAATCCAGTTTATTGATGTCTTTCTCACAATAAGTGGTGTCCCACCTGCCCCAGGGGCGGCAGAAAAATGGCACTGGCATCAGCACCATTTTCCAGCAAGCTCTCGCCAAAATCTCATGAAATATCTTTTTTTTTTAATGATATTTATTAAAATTTCAAAGAATACAAGAATTATACAAAAACAAAAAGTAAAAATACAAGAAAATACAAAATACAGAAAAAAGAGTAAAAAAACCCTTAAAAAGAAAAAAGAAAAAGAAAAATAGATCAATCTTTCCATAACTTACATTCATATCCTTGTTTCCCTAACCTCCTCATACCTCCCTTTTTTGATAGTTAGAGATATTTATTTAAGGTTTTATGGTATAACAAAGAAATGAAAAATAAAAAGAAACATACAAAATAAAAACAGTCAAAAACACATTAATTTTCCATAGCATATCTTCCTTACACTTATTTCCCCGGACCTCCTCGTACCTCCCTTTTTTGTATTCCAGTTCAGTTTGTTAGTTCAGCAAATCCTTACCATTAAGCTTTTACCCATTTGTGAACCTTTTTTCGTATCTCTTAAGGCATTACAGCTGGAAACCAGTTAGTTTCTATCCAACATCCTTCTAAGATTCATTAATTTTACAATATTTCTGTAAATAGTCTTTAAATTTCTTCCAGTCTTCTTTCACCGACTCTTCTCCCTGGTCTCGGATTCTGCCAGTCATTTCTGCCAATTCCATGTAGTCAATCACCTTCATCTGCCATTCTTCCAGAGTGGGTAGATCTTGTGTCTTCCAATACTTTGCAATGAGTATTCTTGCTGCTGTTGTAGCATACATAAAAAAAGTTCTGTCCTTCTTTGGCACCAATTGGCCGACAATGCCCAGAAGAAAGGCCTCTGGTTTCTTCAGGAAGGTATATTTAAATACCTTTTTCAATTCATTATATATCATTTCCCAGAAAGCCTTAATCTTTGGGCACGTCCACCAAAGGTGAAAGAATGTACCTTCAGTTTCTTTACATTTCCAGCATTTATTATCGGGCAAATGATAGATTTTTGCAAGCTTGACTGGGGTCATGTACCACCTGTATATCATTTTCATAATATTCTCTCTTAAGGCATTACATGCCGTAAACTTCATACCTGTGGTCCATAACTGTTCCCAGTCAGCAAACATAATATTATGTCCAACATCTTGTGCCCATTTAATCATAGCAGATTTCACCATTTCATCCTGAGTATTCCATTTCAACAGCAAGTTATACATTCTTGACAGATTCTTAGTTTTGGGTTCTAGCAGATCTGTTTCTAATTTTGACTTTTCCACCTGGAAGCCAATTTTCTTATCCAAATTATATGCCTCCATTATCTGATAGTAATGAAGCCAATCTCTCACTTTGTTTTTTAGTTTTTCGAAACTCTGCAATCTCAATTTATCTCCTTCTTGTTCCAAAATTTCCCAATATTTCGGCCATTTGGCCTCCATATTGAGCCTTTTCATAGCTTTTGCTTCCATTGGTGACAGCCACCTTGGGGTTTTATTTTCCAATAAATCTTTATATCTTATCCAGACATTAAACGATGCTTTCCTGACAATATGATTTTTGAATGCTTTGTGTGCTTTGACCTTATCATACCATTAGTATGCATGCCATCCAAATACATTGTTAAAACCTTCTAAATCCAAAATGTCTGTGTTTTCAAGAAGTAGCCATTCTTTCAACCAGCAAAAAGCTGCTGATTCATAGTAAAGTTTAAGGTCTGGCAGGGCAAATCCACCCCTTTCCTTTGCATCTGTTAATATCTTAAATTTTATTCTGGGCTTCTTGCCCTGCCAGACAAATCTAGAAATATCTCTCTGCCACTTCTTAAAACAGTCCATCTTGTCCACAATTTGCAATGTCTGAAATAAAAACAACATTCTCGGCAATACATTCATTTTTATCACAGCAATGCGGCCCAACAATGAAAGTTTCAAATTTGACCAAATTTCTAAGTCTTTTTTCACTTCCGTCCAACATTTTTCATAATTATCTTTAAATAAGTTCCCATTTTTGGCTGTCATATTAATCCCCAAGTATTTCACTTTCTTTACCACAGTCAATCCTGTCTCATTCTGAAACCTATCTCTTTCAATCGGTGTTAAATTTTTCTCTAAAACCTTAGTTTTTAGCTTGTTCAATTTAAAACCTGCTGTCAGGGCTGCCTCAGGTCTCAGCTCACAAAAGACCAACGCCAATCTCTTCTTATATACAAAAGTGTTTATTGGAGTTCATTGTTTGCTTCACATCCGAGGCGCGCAGCCCCACGTCTGTTACGCTTAGACCGTTGAAGTCCCCTCTGAGTCAGTCCCTCCCCTGCACCAGTTTAAGAGGCTTGCGCTGCTCCACCTCTTCCTCTCTTTTCTTTTCTGCAGGGTCTTCCTGCCCGCTGGGGTTTCGCCCCTCCTGGATTCCCCTGACGCGGAATCCCCAGATTGCTCTTCCCCCCTCCTGCGGGCTTTGGGACCTGGCCCCTCCTCCGGGCTCCCTGTACTTCCGCGCGCCTCTACATTTGAACTTGGCGCGCGCGCCCAACCTCTAACCTTCCTTTTGACAGTTACACTACTCCCTTCACTACTCCCCTCCCCTTCCGGGAGGGTGGCTTGCTCCGACCTCCCTCCCTTCTCTGCTGCCGGAGCTGCTTCCCCTGATACACTGGAACCTCCACCCCCTTCGCTGCACTCTGGCAGGGAGACTGGTCCTGACGCCCAGCTGCCACTTTGGGATCCCCCGCTGGCCCCCTGCTCCTGACACGTCCCCCCTGGGGCTCCCCTGGCCCTGACCACCGGCGCCCCCTTCTGGGAATCCTCTGATTCGCTGGAAAGACTCATGGAATCTCTTGAGTCATTGTCATCCTCTTCCTCGCTGTCCTGGGATTCATCCCCATCGCTCTCCATCTCCTGCCTACCCTGTGCCTCTGTCTCTGAACCCCTGACACCTGCCACTTGACCAAATTCTTGAATTAATTCTAAAACCCTTTTAGTACTAGATTCTGGCTCCTGTAACGTCAATACTAAGTCATCTGCAAATGCTCTCAGTTTGTACTGTTTGGCTCCGACCTGTATACCTTTAACCAACCGGTCCCTTCTAATCATGTTTAGCAAGACCTCCAGGACCGATATAAAAAGCAATGGGGAGATTGGGCAACCTTGTCGTGTCCCTTTTTCTATCTTAAATTCTTCCGTCACCACGTTATTTACAATTAATTTAGCCTTTTGTTCTGAATAAATTGCACTTATACCGTTTTCAAAACCTGGACCTATCCCCATCCCCTGTAGGTTCTTCTTCATAAAACTCCAAGAAATGTTGTCAAAAGCTTTCTCCGCGTCCACAAATATCAGAGCTGCCTTAGTATTTACGTTCACTTGTAATTTTTCTAAAATATTGATTATGTTTCTCACATTATCAGATAGATGCCTACCCAGGAGAAAGCCTGCTTGGTCTTTATGTATCTCTTCCACTAGCACTCTTTTTAGTCTTTTAGCCAAAATGTCTGCAAAGATTTTGTAATCCACATTGAGCAGTCATATGGGGCAGTAGTTCTTAAGCTGGGTCTTTTCAGTCTCTGTTTTTGGTACAAGTGTAATATACGCTTCTTTCCACGACTCTGGTGCCCTTTTTCCACCCATTATTTCGTTACAGACTTCTTTTAAAGGTTGTACTAGCCATTCTTTTAAAGATCTGTAGTATCTAGAAGTCAGTCCATCCGGTCCTGGAGATTTACCTAGTTGCATATTCTGAACGGCACCTTCTACCTCCTGTTCAGTTATTTTATGAAATCTAACCAGAACTTGCTGCCGCCATGCCAGTTTGTGCTGTTGCCACGCAACCTAGGGAAGGGATGCTTTCCTGTGAGTTACACAGCACGGCTGTTGTGCCATTCCCCATTTCACCTCAAGTGGCATAATGGGATGCACCATCCCTGACAACAAGGGAGCCCAAAGTTGACACATTATTAAAATTGGACATGGAAATCTGGCTAGGGATTTCACTCCTGAAATATATCTCCTATCTCCAAGCACTATTATTTTTTCCAACAAATGATGCATTTGAATAAATGATAGAACACACATTATTTGCCATATATATTTATTTTGGACATGATTCAATGACTTCATTTGCACCTGAAAGTCAAATACTCTTTGAGGAGGAGCTTCTAGACTTCTGGAAAGAAAGCCTGGGAGTCCTCAGGCTTAGACCTCCCCTCTTCAACCACTAGGCCGCCATTTTCCATAAATGGCGGGTTCTTCTGGGCTGTGGAGGTTTGCCTTCCCTCAGCTACAAGCTCATTGGCATTGTCCTCCATTGCTTTGGTGCACTCTGCATGAATGACCGCAATACTTAATCTTTCAAAAAGATATTCAAACAACCAATCAGTCCGGTTACAGAAAGTAGCTGTTGCACAGCCTCGGAGAGCGCCCAGTATGTCAGCTCCCCCTGTTAGGAAAAAAAACACACATTTGCTTTTGGAATCCAAAACCCTCTCCCTCAAACAGAAGGGTGGGCAACTTTTTTTCAGACCAAGAGCTTTTTTTGATTCTGGGTGACCTTCTGGGAGGTGCACATGCCAATGGAAACATATGTAAAATTCACCTTTACACAGCAGGCTATTTTCTAGATACATTCAAATCCCCCTCTTTGTCCTCCCTCCAGGTAACCAAGAGTTCAGGGGCAACAACCCAGCCAGGCCATAGCATGCAGGTAGGGTATGAAGTGGGGCTTGTGAGGGGTGTGGCCTAGGAGGTGTGGATAAGGAGGATCCAAAGGGCCAGAGAAAGAGAGTCTTAGAGGGATGCCCTTGGATCTTGGGCCTGTGGGTCTCCATCCTTCCTCCTCTTCCAAATGAAAGTACAAATTTTAAGATGTATTTTTATTTAACAAAATCTATATATTGCTTGATTGCAGTAAAAACTACTAGGGGTTTACAAGAAATATTTACATTAGCAATAAAAGCAGATAAAACCTGAAATATACTCGGAGTTGAGTGTTGATTTCATGCTCTTTATATCAGCTCATGATGAACAGGGAATGGCTATATATACATTATTTACACAATGGGTCCTGCATGATTGGCTGATTCAACTCCCCTCCTGGAGCCTGATTGGGCTGCTGCTGCAGGCCAATCAGCTTGCTGGTTCACTTCCTTCTGGAACCAGATTGGGCGGCTCCTGCAGACCAATCAGGGTGCTGCCATCTAGGATCCTACTTGCCTATTGTTCTAGGATCTAAGCTCAGTACATAACGTGGGTCTCCTAATAAACTTCAGAACCCTTAATAAACTAAGTACCCTAGCGTCTTTTAGAGGAAGCCATGACTGCTCAAAGTGGTGTGATACTGCTTTAAATGCATAGTATAGATGGGCCCCAACTGCACTCCATCATACAAGGCTCACCGAAAGTAAAATGAACCCCAAAGTAGAAGCATTGATCCTCCTCATTTCTACAGTTGACGGTACTGATGTACTCGCACACGACTGTGTGGGATTCGAAGCAACTTGGGCACTTCAGCCCATTGTCCTTCCTCTTCTCATGCTCAGGAACTGTAAAACAATCACCACACCACCCCAAGATGGGGGTCAATGTATTTCTTTTGCAGATGCAAACCACAACTTGCTGTATGTAAGGGGCAGTAATTGTTCTCCTCCTTCCAAGATGGATGCCTACCACCTTCCAGCACTTCTCCAAGCAGAGTGCTTCAGCCATGCTCCATTCATCCAGGGCTACATCAAGGCATGGTGCAAGAGATTTCTGACTGGGGCCACATTCACAGCATACATTTCAAGCACAGGGATACCACTTTAAGCAATTGGGCTTAGCACTGAGCAGCATTGGGGGGCATTCTGAGAGACAAAATCGCAGCCACAGATGCACACAAACGATGATAAAATTCTACAAATTGGCCCTCTTTCTTAGAACGAGAAAGAGAAAGAGAAAGAAAGCTCTCAGCAGTTTTATCCTTTAAAAAATCTCTTCTGGAAAAAGATGTGCTTAGTTCTAGGTAAAATAATGATTTCATAAAGATAATAATGATTTCAATAAAGAGAGTAGGTAATAAGAGCTATTGTGTGAGGTTTGATTGCTAATCCATTACTCTGTGAGGGGGATAGGGGGTTTTCCTATAAATTCTCAGCACCCTCAAAAAACTACCTCTCACATAATTCTTTGTCCTAGTGTTGCTATAGTGCTTTCAATAAAAGCATACACCAGGGTGGGGAAAATGGTAAGGCGAACCACAAAATGGTGCCTCCTCCCACCAAGGAAGGAGGGGTGAGTGAACATCTCCATCAAGAACAAGGGTGGGAGGAGACTAGAGTTCAAATCTGTACTTGAGCCACGACACTTGCTGGGTGACCTGGGGCCAGACACTGCCCCTTAGCCTGACTTATTTCACACGGGTGTTTGAGGCTAAAATGGTGAGCAGGAGAGCCAGACATGCCACCTCCAGAACTTTGGAGGAAAAGGTAAGATGTAAAAAGCAGGATCTCTGACAACGTTATATGGAATTAAAATTAGGCCACAATTTTATGTAGGAAGACCTTGGCTTAGGTCTTGGGCGTGTATCCCTCCCGGCCCCCCAACCAGGGGGAACTGGGGCTCATCAGGGTAAATGGGATAGGAGGGTGCTCTGCGAGACATAAGTGTAGCAGGCAGCCAAGCCCATATCCCCACACACAGGGTAGTTCACTGACAACCTTTCAGTGTATGGCCAGTGAGACCCATATATATAACCCCTTTAAGAGGGAACCTGGAATCGCCACCACAGGGGGGTGAGCCACCCCTTTATGCCCCCCCCCATTACAGGGAAGAAAGGACTAAAGAATTCCACCCAAGGCCATAACCATTGTGACAAGTTGCTATGGGGAAGACAAAACCTGCCAATGCAAGAAAATTTCTTCCCAGTCCTTCAACAGCAACCAGTCAAAGACCGTAGTAGCACCTACTAAACAGGAAGAAAAAGTTAACCTGCAAACAAGAAACATTAAACAAAGGGAGGGTAGGGAGGGTGAATCTCCGGAGCCGAATGCCTGGCTGTTGTCAGCTCCAGCCCCTATTTATAAATGGGGCTGGCTCCACCTCCCAGCAAGAAACTTGATTACTGAGGCTGGGTGTGAACCTCCAGAAATTAACACTGAGAGGCAAGACAGCCCCTGTTTGCCAGTAAGCTCCCTGGGAACTGTAGCACCACGCACAATCCCGCAAAGGGCACCAGCAGTGTAAAGTGTGAATGCTCATTTTTGCACCGCCTGCTTGTTCTCCCCTTTGTGTAGATACTGTTCCTCTATAGCTTAGTAATTAAGTGGCACAGGAGCCCATTGCATCTAATAGATCTTTATTATCATTTGCTTTTACCTGAAGATATTAATTCTCTGGATGCAAACCTAAAAGAAATCAGTTCCCTCTCACACAAGAAGGACAGGGGCCTGTCCCACTAAAAATATCTCTACAAATGCAAATGCATCAAAGAAAGTGGGTTGGTGTAGGTTTGGGGGCTAGAGCACTGGGAAACCAATGAGCCAGTGAGGTGTAGTGGTTAGAAGGTTGGACTAGAATCTAGGAGACCAGGGTTCAAATTCCACTGTAGCCATGACACTTGCTGAGTGGCCTGGGGCCGGAACCATCTCTCAGCATAACCTATTTTACTGGATATTTTGAGGCTAAAATGGTGAGCGGGAGCTCAAGCTTTTTGGAGGAAAGCATAGGATGTAAATACCAGAAGCTGCTACAGGAGAGGAACTGTGAGTAACATTATGGGAGGGGTATTTCTAGGACTAAGGTAAAACTGTGACGCTCCCTTGTAATTTTTGCTAATGAATGCTGCATGTTGTTCTAGTAATCTTATTGGGATTTTGGGTTTTGTTGTATTATTTCCCGCCACCCCCATACTATGGCTCCAATGCTTCCCCTTCTGGTTCCCTCTGTCAGTGGCTCCTCCCTGTCCCACCAATCTGAATCAGGTTTGAAATCTTCTTTCCTAGTGCCACCCTCAGGCACCTTCTGGAGCGACTGGCTGCCACCACTCCTCCTTGTCTAGTCAGTCCCTGACATCAGGATACTGCCAAAAACTTGTTTGTCTTTCTTTGACCTCTGTCATTGCTTGAGTTTTGTGAAACCATCTTTCCTGATGATGATACTTACCTTCGGGAGGTCCGCTGTTGCACATATCTGTCTTGCAGCAGGAGAGCTTGCTGTAGATGTACATTAAATCCATTAGGGAGCCACTGGAATAGTTTGCATCACACAACTCTGTCTTGATGCAGGACTTGAGAACCATTGGGATCGTGTAAACTAGTAAAAAAGAATAGGAAGGAAATAACTAGACCTGGAGACAGGGCTGGCGCACTCATGAGGAAAGCTTTGATTATCACCTTATGTGGCAGGATCCACAGGGGCAGCAGATCTGACCGCCAAGTAAAGAATTGTCTGATGTTGCTGCCTTTGAAGCTGTGGTGTGTAACTTGAAGGCAAGATCTGCCACCTCTTCGTCAGTTCCTCTCCCCCATTTGAGCCACCCAGTGCCCCTGTCATTCGTGGCAGGGACCTCGGAGCTCCTTTATGAGGCTCCCTCCACCTTCGCTGGTGTCCATGGAGGCACACAGCCTCTTTTCTCAAGGGGTGGTCATTCTCTCCAGGAGGAAAGATGCAGCCCACCCTCCCAAGTGAAATCCACAAGGCACAGGATTCAAACTCACTCAATCTTCACCTCACTCTATCTTCGCTTGCAGAGCATGACTGCCTGCGCTGCCTGGCTGTCTTCAACCGAGAGGGTGGCCTCCGTCTTTCCAACTGTGGTGAAAAAGGCAGCCAGGTGGCAGCCAAGACGACAGCCAAGACGACCTCCACCCAGAGCGTGCACCTCACCACTGGCTCGTGTAAGATGGGGGCTCCTTCAAGCTTCTACACTGAGCAGTGGGCAGCCATGCCCCCCTTAATGGGAAAGGGTGATGGAGCCCATAGTACACCAGGTGAACAGCTGGGATACCTCTCCTACGCATGTGCAAGCAGGAGCGGGGTCATGGCTCTTGCAGCTGGGGAGGGGGAGCAGCGTGAGCCAGTGGTGGGCTGGGGTTTCTGCAAAACTGTTTGGCTGAGGTGAGGGCAGCGGTGTGCTCTTAACCCAAGCAGTTTAAGGAGGGAAGGAGGGATGAACAAGTTTTATAAGCCTTTCATGCAGCTTGTTTCTCCCCTTAACGGTATGAGGGACAGGCCATGATGATGATTTCACTCAGTGATATATCGTTGATGAAACTGCCACCCCTCATGAGTCCCTCTGCCTCCAGCTCCCGGCTGCAGCTTGTTTCGTTTTTCCTCAGCGTGCTGGGTGCTGGAGGCAGAAGGACTCAGGATCGGCGGGGTTTTCCCCACCGATTTACTGCTGAGTGAAGCTTTCATCATGGTCCACCCCTCATACTGGTCCTGCGGCGACATGTCAATAAATCGCCCAGGCCTAATCTTCAGTCATCTTTTCTTCCCGGTCTGCGGGGTGGGGAATATTTCATGGTTTTCCTCAGGTATTCAATTGTGTTGAGCAGGCCCTGTTTGGAGCGGAAAGAGAGATCTCCAGTTCTATCTAATTGTTGAATGTGAGTTAGGAATGGAGAACATTTGGCCCTCCAGAGGTTTCTACCACCCTTCTCCTTACTGAATGGGATCAGTTCAGAAGGCTTCGTGGGAAGCAATTCATCAATGAAATAAGTTTTGTTGCTGCCCACGTAACTGGACCAATGAGAGTCGATGCTGGAGCTCATAAAAGGAGCATGTACCGCAGGCAATTAGGAAGGGGCAATATGTCAGTATCAGTTTCTCTTGGTTTCTTATTTTAAGTTCATTTCTCCACATTTTCATATCAGTTTCCAACTCCCCCCCCCCCCAATCAACATTTAGTCTGAATGTTATTTTCACTCTTAGGCCCTATCTGCAGGGTCATACTGATTTAAGCAGTCATGGGCAGGAAGTTTGTTGACCATCTTGGCTGTGAATCCTGGCAGACTAGCTCTCTGCCTTGCAGGTCATTTTTTCACTTGGCCTGGGAGATGGGAACCAACAGACTGACTCCAACTACAAAAGCTGAGGCTGCTGGACGGACACTTGAGTTGGGATATTGTTTGGCTTGTTGTTTTTATATCAATTATGTGGCTGTTGCTTGATTTTGTTGTAGGTTCTTATATGCACATTTTACCCTAGTATGTGCATTTGTCTACTGATTACATGGCTGGACAACTGAATTGCAAAAATGGGAGAAGTGCAGATTCTGAAGGATGGCTTTGTTTTGCTCTGCCAATTGAGTAAACGCACCTTTAAATACGAACTGTCTTGAATTTCTTCCCTGCTCCTACAGGCAATGCAGAACCTAGAACAACTCTTTATGAAAAGTCATGTTCCGTGGCTTGTGGCTAAGATATGGCCTTAGAAAGTGAGTCAGGGGGTTTACGTTTTAGTGGTCAAAAAGGTTGAAAGTTCTCACTTACGCATTTTGCCAAATCCAACAACAGACATGCAGGACTGGTCACTGGACTCATCACACTCCTCAGTCTCGCCGCGGCAATCTGTTCCTTCACTGTTCCAACAAGACTCACATATCAGAGATGCCACTGCAGACAGGGAGTAATGGGTTTACAAATCCTTAGCAACTATGTAGGGGGAATAGGTCTGTGTCAAGGTACAGAAATACAACACTTTCTGCTTCAAACCCCATCTTACGAGAGGCAGCAAAGGCCACCAACTTGGATAGCTTCGAAAGCGGAATAGATAAATTAATGGTTACCATCCTCAATTGATATATTCTTTCTCCAACATTGGAGGCACTATTCATCTGAATACTAGTTTCTGGAAAGGGAGCTGTTGCACTCAGGTCCTGCTTTCGGGCTTCCCATAGGACCCATGGCAAGAACAAGATGCTAGACTAGATGGGCCATTGTTCATCTATGTAATGCTTTCTATATATATTCCCTCTGTAGTTCTTAAACTCTGTGAATGGGGGTGGGCCTTGCATTGACCAGAGTATGATTGTCCATGATGGCTCCTGCAGGCTGAGGGAGAGGACCAGTAGAGAAGGTGTTGGGAAACCTTTAACCCTCCTGAAGTTGTTGCACTACAACTCGCATCAGCTCCAGCAAACATAGTAAAGGCTCTGATAAGTGCATCTGGTACCCCTAAAACCTGACTCCACTCAGAGATTGGGGTGGAGTGTAACACCAGCAAACTAAAACATTGAATTTGGGTAGGATAATTCCACTCCAAAATATGAGACCGTCTCCTATCATATACATTGTCTCCGATCATAAGTTTTTACAAATGCAAGAAACTTACTCTTTGCTTTAGATATAAGCTAGTATTCTGGTTTATCAAAGAGTGAGCTACTGCCTCTCTTGCTCCCCCAATGTACTTGGGAATACCACACCTCTCTGTACACATTTGGTTAAATAAAAATTGAGTATTGGGAAGAAGAAAAATCTATCATGGAGGATCCCTTGTAGTTCGGCCTTGTGCTTTATTCCTCTCCCTTTCAAAGGAACCACAACTCCTTGTTCCTTTCTTCTCCTGCTTTAATGGCTGACCCCCCGCTTAGTTTCTTCCTGGAAACATGATGATCAGCACAGCAGCTGTGGTTCTGCTCACCTGGAGGAAGAAGGGTCAAGAGGAGGCAGGAGATCAGGAGTGTCTTCATCATTCTAGAGAGCTGAAGAGCCAGGAAGGTGTTCGAGAGCAGCACTGGGCTGAGCAAGGAACTAATGCACAAAGCTGGGGGAATTTATAGAAGATTGCAAGAAACACTTTGCCAGGACCCCGGAACCAGGTGTTCAGGACAGTGTCACAAATTGCTAGAATTCTAATCATGCTATAAGATAATGTAAAGCACAGTGTTGAAAACCAGTTAAATCTCTTCCCCCTTCCAATAACTCCAAGGGACACGTCCCTCCTAATCTGTTCCAGCCTCAGTTTCTCAACCCTGGATGTGGGGAAACGAGTCCCATCAGGTTACAGCACTGAAATTGGATTAGGTTTCTGGAAGCCAAGGCAGTTTCCCTGACAGCATGAACTTTTTTGAAAGGGGGACAAATGTCTCTCCAGAATTTCCTTTATTGTACAGTTATAAAATGCACAGTGACTCACGATCTAGATTTCCTCAGTCCCATTAAATGCACTTGTCTTTGGGGTAAAGAATTGGTCCACTTGTTCTTTAACATAAGTTGGTTACACTTAAGAGCAGGGGGTGGGGTTGCAGGCCTCTGTCCAGAGAAGCTTGCGGATTTAAGGGACAATCTTTTACTGCAGCTGTTTTTCTTCTAAGAAGAATGAGACTCCCAGATGTTGGTAATCACAATGGAGGGGGTGAAGAGAGTGACATTGGGCTCATGTCCTCCTCCCTCACTATCTTCTTTTTCACATTCTTATTTAGACATGTTTATTGTAAGAGAGAATTATTATAAGATGATGTACCAATGGTATTTAACTCCAAAGTGTTGCATATATAGCAGATTAATTGTGCTGCAGAAAGCATGCTAGGGAGACCACACATTCAGGAAACAACAAAGAAACACAAAAAAATCTTTTGCTTGGC
>NC_138033.1:11878896-12109370 GCF_964106645.2 Podarcis pityusensis | reverse complement strand
CGCAAACTCTGGATTGGTGCTTGGATGCCATGGTGCGTGACAGCCAACAAACTGAGCTTGAACTGTGAAAAGCTGGAGGCTTATGACTGAGTGATTTCTGAGTCTTGGAGATAGGTCAATTGCTTGGCAGCCTGGACACAGTGGTTCATGCACTGGTAACTTCAAGACTTGATTATGGCCGCATGCAGTGGGGCTGCCTTTGCATCAGGTCTGGAAGCTGCAGCTAGTGCACAACGCAACAGCCATAAAGTGCTCATAGCAGCAGGCTACTGGCCACGTGTCACTCTGTTGCTGAGACAGTGATAAAAAAGGACCCCTGACCGTTAGGTCCAGTCATGGCCGACTCTGGGGTTGCGGCACTCATCTCATTTTATTGGCCGAGGGAGCTGGCGTACAGCTTCCGGGTCATGTGGCCAGCATGGCTAAGCCGCTTCTGGTGAACCAGAGCAGCGCAGGGAAACACGGTTTACCTTCCCGCCGGAGCGGTATCTATTTATCTACTTGCACTTTGACGTGCTTTCGAACTGCTAGTGGTTGCCAATTTGCTGCCAGGTCACATCCAAAGTGACCACATTCAAAGCTTTATTACCACAAATTCCTTTTTATTCCTTTCTCATAATACTAGAATTTGTGGGCAGCCAATGACCGTGAATGTTGAAAGATTCAAGAAAGATGGAAGAAAGTGCTGCTTGAAATACACATAGTTAAACTCTGGAATTTGCACTCAGGAAGTAAAGATGGGCAGCAACTGGGACGTGTTTGGTTGAGGATTAGAAGAAAATACTGGAGGAGAAGTCTATCAATTCCTACTAACCAAGTTGGCCATGTTTTTCCTCAAGTGTTGGAGACAGTATTCCTATGAATGTTAGTTGTTGGGAATCTCAAGTGGGGGGGAGAGAGAGACTGGTGTTGCTGTCCAGTCCTGCTTTGAGGCTTTGCACAGGCATCTTGCTGGCCATTGTGACAACAGGGTTCTGGCACAGCTGGACTGGTTCAGCAGGCTGGTGCAAGCTGTGCCAGTTGAAGCCTGAGGGAAATCTAACATTAGCCCAAATCTTGATTGCCTCAAAGTGGTGCTCACCCAGTGTACCTGCTGAAGACGAGTGGATTCACAATGTGCTTGCTGAAGAAACATGGTTTCACAGATTCTTTCTAAAATCACCAAGCTGTTCATTTGGCTGAGTCAGAGAAGCCAAAGGGGAGAAAAAAATGGGGAAACTTTGGAGCCCTTTTGTAATCTATACCAGGGGTGGGGAACCTCTGACCTGGGGGCCAAATGCAGCCATTGCCTGCCTCTCCATTGCTTATACCATTCTTTAAAAAGAACTTGAACTCTATCTGAAACTGAACTGGATTTAAAATGGAGGACTGAGAAATAATACAATGCCAATTGATGGAATGATTTATAAATGTGTACTTTACCAAAAAGGCATCTGTTGGCTAAAGGTCAAGATAAAAAGAAGAGGACAAGATTATTTACTATGAATACCGGCTAAAATAAATTTAGTAACTTTGATTCATTATATTGGATTCTCTTTACTGACTGCCAATATCGGGAGATTTTAAAAGGTGCTACAATGCGGCATTGAGAGACAGAAAATGAAAGGCTGTGCCAGACTCCTGGGAGCATCAGAGAGCCCCAACACCATGGTCTTAAACTTTTTACTTATGGTTGTAAAAAGGAACGTTTTTAGTAATTGAAATCTATATAAATATTTTATGTTGGATCTTATTTTTTTTTACATGAATGGATGCAAAGATTTGAATATATAATTGTTAAAAATTGATATTTGTGGGAGAGGGAATAGGTTTGAAAAATAGGCTTCCTTACTGCAGGCATCCCCAACCTTTGGCCCTCCAGATGTTTTGGACTACAATTCCCATCAGCTCTGACCATTGGTCCTGCAAGCTTGGGATCATGGGAGTTGTAGGCCAAAATATCTGGAGGGCCACAGGCTGGGAATGCCTGCTCTACTGAGTCTATGACCTTGATAAAGTACTGATAAAGCTAAAAAGAATACATGCTGTGGTGGGAAAGAACTCTGTGTTTTGGAATTAAACTCTATAGAGGAAGCTGGGAAAAGGAGAGAGAATTGCCCACCCCCCACCCCCCGGTCAATCTAAACTGGAAACGGCAAAAGGAAAAAGTTCAGTGCTAAAACTAACTAGTCAGGCCACAAGGCAAGATAATTTAAAATATGAATTGTTTGATTCACTTTTAGATATTAAAATAGAATTTGAGCAGATAAAAGATGTTAACAATGCAGCCTCTAAAAAAATTAAAATACCAGTACAGTGGTACCTCAGAATGTGAATGGACTCCATTCCGGAGCCCCGTTTGCATCCTGAACAGAACGTCAGACACAACAGCGTATCTGCACGTGCGCGGGTCGCGTTTCGCCACTTTCGCTCATGCGCGTGACGTCATTTTGATCATCTGCGCATGCGCGAGCGGCAAAACCCGGAAGTAATGCACTCTGTTACTTTGTTACTCCTGGGTCGCCGCGGAGCGCAACCTGAAAGCACTCACCCTGAAGCGTATTTATCCCTAGGTATGACTATATACTTTTAGAGGCTGCGAGGCCATTAAAAGAGGTGAATGCACAAACCACCAAGGTGGGACTGGTAGACAAACGAGGTCTGAGGAAAATTCAAGGGCAAGTAAGAATAGTCAAAGACAAAAATGAAATTGCACGTGTAATGATATGGGAGGACCTGACTGATAAAGATGGTACCTCGTGTGAAATTATTTGAGAGGTTTTGACTGCATTAGAGAAGAAACAAAAAGGAAGGGCAAAATATTTAAGAGGCTACCTTATGTGGTGGCAATGTAAAATTATCAAAAATGCCTGGGAAAAGACATATAAAGATTTGAAGAAAATGTGGGAAATGATTGTTGTTTTTTTAAAAAATGAAGTTATATTGAGGTGTACAGGACTTGATGGATTGTTTGAGTGAAAGACTTTGTTCCAACATGCTAGACTGGATGCCAGGCCAAGACTGATGGAAGGAAGAAGCCCTGGCCAAAGAAGATAAAGAAGAAGAAAAAGAAGAAGATTGGCAAAATAAACTACTGAACTGTGCAGGACAATATATTACAAAAAACAACAATTGTTTAATGTATAGTTTTTAAACTTTGTGTATAGATCTTTACATAAGTATAACTCAGGGGTCAGCAAGCGTTTTCATCAGGGGACCAGTCCACTGTCCCTCAGAGCTTTTGAAAAATTTAAATACCCTGCAAGCCAGTCCCACAGCTGCTTCCAGACCTGGAAGAGGAACGCACTTTGCACACGCTCAGAAGCTCGTCTTGGCGGGCAAGCCGCGCACACAGAGCGCTGGGCAAGCGGCACGCAGCTCGCCCTCCACCTGCTCTAGCATGGCCACAGAGCACGCCACCAGCAGCCGGGCCAAGTGGGGCGTCAGGCGCAGGGCCAGCAGGCACACCAAGCTCCAGCTGAAGCCACGCGACACGCCCATCATGATGCCCATGGCCCAGGCCCACAGCCTGCCTCTCCATCCATGGCTGCGCTGGTTTTACTTCAGCATGTGGGCAGCAAGGCTTCGGATTGGCTGCAGGAAGTTCCTGCAGCCAATCCAAAGCTGTGCCAGCGTCGCCACCTGCCCAGAGCCATCCACAGCTTTGGATTGGCAACAGGAGCTTCCTGAAGCCAGTTTGAAGCTGCGCCAGTGTCACCGCCAACTCAGAAGCCGTACCAGCATTGCGAAAGTCAGTCCCCGTGTGGCAAGGCATCCTCAGTGGGTGGGGACCGACCGAGCGGGTGGCAGTGTTTGCGGGCCAGATCTATGAGCCTGGGGGGCCGCATCCGGTTTGCTGACCCCTGGTATAATTTCTAAAAGTCACTTGTAAGAAGATGAAGAAGGTTTTAAAATTGGATTGTTAAGTATATAAGATTTTATGGACGTGAATGAACAAGTATACAGTATTGGAACCAAGAGGGGGAGTGGAGGGAAATCGACGAAAAATTATGGTTTTATTTGGTTATGATTTTTTTTTTCTGGGGTTTTTTCATTTTGTTATTTTTCGAAAATTAATAAAATGTTATCCAAAAAAAGAAAGTACAATGGCAGTGCACTGCATGTTTCATGGCAGGTGAAGACTTTCTTGTTCCAATGGGCTTTTGGGAACTGACTACCTTAAATGAAGAGCTGGTGCCATGATGTTTTTATTGCAATCATTGGCATGTGTGTGTGTGTCGTTTTAATTCTACCAATGTTTCGCAGGTGCAAAAATGTTGATGAGCTCTTCTTCATGATGATAAAAATCCAAGCAGATTTTAAAGAGCTCCTATAGCAGGAATGAGAAGCTGTGGTCCTCTAGGCCAGTGTTTCCCAAGCTTGGGTCTGCAGCTGTTTTTTAAAAAAAAAATATTGATGATTTTCTTGAATTACAAAAGCACAAGCAATATCTCTCTCTCTCTCTCTCTCTCTCTCTGCCTGCCTGCCTGCATGTCTGTCTGACTGTCTCAGATAATAGAATCTAGATTAATAGGGATGTGAAATTGAGGCTGGCACAGATTAGGAGGGACGTGATATTGGAGTACTTGGAAGGGGGAAGATACAGTATTTTTCGCTCTATAAGGCACACCCGACCATAAGACGCACCTAGTTTTAGAACAGGAGAACAAGAAAAAAAATGTTCTCTCCCTCTCTGCACAGCGCCCCTTCAGCGAAGCGGCAGGAGAAGCGGAGCCCTTTCCATTTCTCCTCCCACTTCGCTGAAGGGGCGCTGCGCAGAGAGGGAAAGCTGTGCAGCGCCTCTTCAGCAAAGCAAAGCCAGGAGAGCAAATGGGATTGGTGTGCACTGACCCCTCTCGCTCTCCTGGCTTCAGTGAAATTGGAAGGGGGAAGATATTTAATTTGTTTTCAACACTGTGCTAGGGTATAGCACAATTAGAATTCTAGCAATTTATGGCATTGTCCTGGACCCATTGTTCCTGGATGCTGGCAAAGTGCTTCTTGCAATCTTCTATAAATTCCTCCAACTAAGCCTCTTCATGCATCAGTTGCTTGCTTGGCCCAGTGCTGTTCTCAAACTCCTTCGTGGCTCTTCAGCTTTATAGAATGATGAAGACACTACTGATCTCCTGCTTCCTCTTGGCCCTTCTTCCTCCAGGTGAGCAGAACCACAGCTGCTGTGCTCTTCATCATGTTTCCAGGAAGGAACTAAGTGGGGGGTCAGCCATTAAAGCAGGAGAAGGAAGGAACCAGGACTTGTGGTTCCTTTGGAAGGGAGAGTAATAAACCATATGGTCAAGATACAAGGGATCCTCAATCATACATTGTCTGTTCTCAATATTTATTTTTATTTAAACAAATACATACTGACAGTTGTGGTATCCCCAATTCCATTGGGAAGCAGTTATCCACTCCTAGATAAACCAGAAATCTAGCTTTCATCCACAACAAAGGGTATGTTTTTTCCACTTTTTTCCAGTTTGTTTACCTCATCATCCACTCAAATTCTGCCCCTACCTTCTGAAACTCTGTCCTTTTGTCTCTCACTCACTTCAGCTAGGTGTTTTCCCCATTTTCTGTCTAGCCCAAAGAGTTTCCCTTAATGGCCTTCTTAATGAGTTAATGACTGACTATCATCAGCCTTTTGTTCCCCCAACGACCCCATCCAGCTACCTCTACTGACAGTGGCACCAACTCTAGGGGGCCATGGGGGCCTTGACACCCCCAAAATATTTGCTGTAGGTGCCCCACCTCTGTCCTCTGCCACTGCCTCAAATCACTCACCTTATTAATCCCAGGATTACTCTCATCCTTTGCTGCTATCAGTGCTGTGTCTATTAACCTCAATTTCTTCCCTTCACCGCCATCCCTTCCACTTTCCAGTGCGTAATTAGTTATAAGTGAAGGGCAGATTCAGGTCCATATTGGTGAGTCTGTATAAGAGTGAGAAAAAGAGAGTAAGAAAGAGAAAGATTCCAGATAAACATATGCAGAGTGTTATGTCGACAATAGGAGGTTTTTCTCCACTCAGGGGTGTCCTGGTGATACAAAATGCACCCCAAGGATATTGACTCCCATTTCATTACTGAACTCCTCAGGTTGGCTTGACACAGACTAAAGACAAGTCGAAGTAGTTATTCCAGTTCCACTGAGCTGCTTGCCCATAATTCATTTTCAATTCAATAGGCAATATGTTGAAACTCATCCTTCAGGTACTCACACATTAAAGCTTAGCCCCCCCCTGCACCTCCTCCATGAGGTTTTATCTCCTCACCACATGTGGAGCATCTGCACATGTGGAGCATCGTTGACAAACTCCAGTGCCCATCATCCAGAGCCATTGGTCATGCTTTCTGGAGCTGATGGGAGTTGTAGTTCAGCTACTTGTGGAGTGTCAAAGGTTTCCTCACACCTGCCCTACAGGTCCTCTCTCTCTCAGACTGCAGGAGCCACCTAGGACAATCATTCTCTGGTCTCTCCAAGACTCAGCCCCCATTCACACACAGCTTAAGAACTACAGGGGAAATATATATAGACAGCACTGCATAAGTGAAAAATGGCCCGTTTGGTCCACTATCTTGTTCTCACCATGGTGAACCAGATGCCTATGGGAAGTTCGCAAGCAGGATCTAATAGTGCCTACAGTGTTAGAGAGAGAGAATATCTCTTGAGGCTGGAAGCCAGCAACAGACTTATTATCCCCCTTGAATTTATCTATTCCTTTTCTTAAGCCATCCAAGTTGGTGGCCTTCGCTGCCTCTCATGAGATGGACTTTGTAGGAGGAACTGTCGTGTTGATGTACTTTAATGTACCCATTTCCCCTATGTGGATGGTGCTAAGGCTTCCTAAACCCATCTCCCCATGTCTGCAGTGGCATCTCTGAAATGTGAGTTTTGCTGGAGTCAAGGAAAAGACTGCAAAAACACCTCCCTGTTGGGAATTACAACTCCCATTCAGGAGTGTAATACGGACATCAATGAGTTCTGCATATCTGGCATTGGAGATGCCAAAATGGGTAAGTGAGAAGAACTTTCAGCCTTTTTGACCACCAAAACTTAAATTCCCAGACTCACTTTCTTAGGCCATATCTTAGCTACAAACCACAGGGTGTGGCTTTTCATAATGCAGTGTTCTAGAAATTCAAGTCAGTTTATCTACTTGGCTCTTTCCAAAACGATATGCAAAGCAAAACAAAGCCCTCCTTCCACTTCCACACTTCTCCCATTTTTGCAATCCAGTTGTGCAGTCGTGTAATTTATATTTTATTCTAGGCCTGTTCCCCTGCCAGATGAATCTAGAAATACCCTTTTGCCATTCCTTGAGGTGTCCTATCCTATCACTGGTATTGACTGGAATAGAAACAGCATTCTCTGCTGGTGAATTTTCATGAGGACTTTTCAAAAGTTTTCCATCCCTGCCTCACATTCAACAAATAGAGGAGGTCTCTCTTTATATCTGGATAAGATATAAGGATTTGTTAGAAAAGAAAACCCCAAGATGGTTGTCACCAATGGAAGCGAAGGCACAGAAAAAACTCAATATGGAGGCCAAATGGCCGAAATATTGGGAACTTCTGGAACAAGATGGAGACAGATTAAAATTGCAGAGCTTTGAAAAATTGAAAAACAGAGTGCGAGATTGGCTCCATTATTATCAAATAATGGAGGCATACAATCTGGACAAAAAAGTTGGTTTCCAGGTGGAAAAATCAAAATTGAAATTGGAAACAGAATTGTTAGATCCAAAAATCAAGAATTTGTCAAGAATGTATAACTTGCTGTTGAAATGGAACACTCAGGATGAAATGGTGAAATCAGTTATGATTAAATGGGCACAAGATGTTGGACATAACATAATGATGGCTGACTGGGAACAGTTATGGACCACAGGTATGAAATTTACGGCATGTAATGTCCTAGGAGAAAATTTAAGGAAAATGATTTATAGGTGGTACATGACACCAGTCAAGCTTGCAAAAATTTATCATTTGCCCGACAATAAATGTTGGAAATGTAATGAGACTGAAGGTACATTCTTTCACCTTTGGTGGACATGCCCAAAGATTAAGACATTCTGGGAGATGATCTATAACGAAATGAAAAAGGTATTTAAATATACCTTTCTGAAGAAACCAGAGGCCTTTCTCCTGGGCATGGTTGGCCAATTGGTGTCAAAGAAGGATAGATATTTTTTTTATGTATGCAACAACAGCAGCAAGAATACTCATCGCAAAGTATTGGAAGACACAAGATTTACCCACCCAGGAAGAATGGCAGATGAAGTTGATGGACTATATGGAATTGGCGGAAATGACTGGCAGAATCCGAGACCAGGGAGAAGAGTCGGTGGAAGAAGACTGGAAAAAGTTTAAAGACTATTTACAGAAATACTGTAAAATTAATGAATGTTAGGAAAATGTTGGAATGAAGTTATATGGCTTTAGTATAAGGAATTAAGTATAAATAGATTAATAGAGTATTAAAGGGAAAAATAAGGTTAGAATGTGTTAAGATAATTATAGGATAGAAAGCAGAGGAAGATGGAAAGGAATTGCTGAAACAATTAACAGAAGTGGAATACAAAAAGGGAGGTGTGAGGAGGTCATTGAAATAAGTGAATGAAAGATAAGATATTGAAACTGTTTGATGTGTTTTAAACTGTTTTTGTTTTGTTTTGTTAGTTTAATGTGTTAGTGTTATGTATTGTTTTTGTATTGTATTGTATTGTATTGTATTGTATTGTATTGTATTGTTTATTTTTTTTGTAGTGTTTAAATTGTTGAAAAAGTAATAAATATTATTTTTTTTAAAAAAAGAGAGACCAGCAGCACCTCCTAATTGCCAAGATGCGCCATTTGGAGGGTCTGCCAGGGAGGTCTGGCCTCCAAAGCAAAGCTGCAAAGGTGGCAGCACCCTGCAATGCTTTCATTGGAGGCTGCCCCTGTGGATTCTTTCCTCTTGTGTGAGCAAACCGTATCTCCAGATGTAGTTATTTCCTTCCAATTCTTTCTTCTATAGTTGGTTCTGCGAGCAAATTTGTTTTCAAGTCCTGCGTCAATGGAGAGTTTTGCCATGCAGGCTATTCCAGTGCCACTGTAACATCAGATATGTACATGTTGATCAAGACCTCCTGCTGCAACACAGATATGTGCAACAGTGAACCTCTCGAAAGTAAGTAGCAGCAGCGGGGGGGGGGGGGGTTTCCAAGAGGGCTGGTCGCCCCAGGTGCATTCACTTCCCTCTCCCTGCTCAGAAGACCCCTTCCCAGACCCCACCAACATCACTGCCACCCAAGCCTGACAGGAGGCGTTTCCAGGCAGGGCAGGGGCAACTCACCTTCCCCTTAGGGAGAGGAAGAGAGGTGGGGACACCATGGAGGTGAAGGGCAGGCCTCTCAGCAGAGTCTGCCTCTCTCCCTCCCTCCCGCCTCCAGTCCTTTTCCAAATTAGAGACAGAAACTTGGGTTGGGATTTGAACTGAGAACCCCAAAGCTTGAAGTTAGGCTGGGCTGAACTACATATTGAGGCCTCCTCAGGTGTGACTGGTGAGGCACTATGATGCCTCTGGATTGGCCAGGCCAACCTCGCCTGATATTATTCACAGTCCCTCTCCTGCAGCAGCTTCGGAAATTTACCCTTTTCTCCAAAGAGCTCACCATTTTAGACTCAAAACACCCTGTGAAATAGGCCAGGCTGAGAGATCGTGGCTGGCATAAGGTCCCCCAGCAAGTGTCATGGCTTGAGCATGGATTTAAACCCTGGTTTCCCAGATTCTAGTCCAACCCTCTAACCACTACATCACACTGTCTCATTGGTTTCCCAGAGCTCTAACCCTTCCTCCAAAACCTAGACTCCTCCTCTTTCTCTGATGCATTTTTAGAGCTAATTTTAGCAGGACAGACTCCTTTCCCGTTTCTGTGGGAGGAATTTAATTTCTTCAGGTTTGCATCCTTCTAAAGCAAATGCTAATAAAACTATATTAGATACCATGGGCTCCTGTGCCACCTGCACAAATCCTTCCCTCACCTCTTGTTCCATTTTCCCAATTTGAAGATGTTGTCCTAAGCCACTTTTAGCCCTATGGAAGAAGGGGAAAGCAAGCAGTTAGTCTGGTTGCAGAGCCACCCCACCCATGAGGTAAGGTGAGATGACCTCCTCAGGCAGCAGGATCCACAGAGCCAGCCTCCAAGGAATGCTTTGCCTTCTGCTGCTGCCGCTGCCACCAACACAGTAGTGCCCACCTTGGAGGCTGGAAACGAGCATCAAAGCGGGGGGGGGGGGATTACCACACACACAGGACTATGTACCTCCCTTTAGCAATCCCCCCACCCTGGTGTATACTGTTGTATACAGCACTACAAAGAATTATGGGAGTGGTAGTTTGTTAAGGGTGCTGATGATGATGATGATGATGATGATGATGATGATGATAATAATAATAATAATAATAATAATAATAATTTATTATTTATACCCCGCCCATCTGGCTGGGCCTCCCCAGCCACTCTGGGCGGCTTCCATAGAAACCAAAAATACACTAAAATATCACACGTTAAAAACTTCCCTGAACAGGGCTGCCTTAAGATGTCTTCTGAATGTCAGGTAGTTGTTTATCGCTTTGACATCTGCTGGAAGGACGTTCCACAGGGCGGGCGCCACTACCGAGAAGGCCCTCTGGCTGGTTCCCTGTAGCTTTGCTTCTCGCAATGAGGGAACCGCCAGAAGGCCCTCGGCGCTGGACCTCAGCGTCCGGGCATAACGATGGGGGTGGAGACGCTCCTTCAGGTATACTGGACCGAGGCCGTTTAGGGCTTTAAAGGTCAGCACCAACACTTTGAATTGTGCTCGGAAACGTACTGGGAGCCAATGTAGGTCTTTCAAGACCGGTGTTATATGGTCTCGGCGGCCGCCCCCAGTCACCAGTCTAACTGCCGCATTCTGGATTAGTTGTAGTTTCCGAGTCACCTTCAAAGGTAGCCCCACATAGAGTGCATTGCAGTAGTCCAAGCGGGAGATAACCAGAGCATGCACCACTCTGGCGAGACAGTCCGCAGGCAGATAGGGTCTCAGCCTACATACCAGATGGAGCTGGTAAACAGCTGCCCTGGACACAGATTTGACCTGTGCCTCCATGGACAGCTGTGAGTCCAAAATGACTCCCAGGCTGTGCACCTGGTCCTTCAGGGGCACAGTTACCCCATTCAGGACCAGGGAATCCTCCACACCTGCCCGCCTCCTGTCCCCCAAAAACAGTACTTCTGTCTTGTCAAGATTCAACCTCAATCTGTTAGCCGCCATCCATCCTCCAACCGCCTCCAGACACTCACACAGGACCTTCACCGCCTTCACTGGTTCTGATTTAAAAGAGAGGTAGAGCTGGGTATCATCCGCATAGTGATGAACACCCAGCCCAAACCTCCTGATGATCTCTCCCAGCGGCTGCATGTAAATGTTGAAAAGCATGGGGGAGAGAACAGAACCCTGAGGCACCCCACAAGTGAGAGCCCAGGGGTCTGAACACTCATCCCCCACCACCACTTTCTGAACACGGCCCAGGAGGAAGGAGCGGAACCACTGTATGACAGTGCCCCCAGCTCTCAGTCCCTCAAGACGGTCCAGAAGGATGTTATGGTCGATGAGAGTATGGTCGATGAGAATTGGTAGGAAAAACACAATCCACCTCACAGAGCTAAGGTTTAGCAATCAACCCCTACAAAATAGCTTTTATTAGCTACCATTTTTTCTTAGGTGAAATCGTAATGTCACCTAGAACTAAGCACATCTTTTTCCAGAAGAGATTTTTTAAGGAGGAAACTGCTAAGAGTTTTCTTTTTCTTCCCCTCTCTAAGAAAGAGGGCCATTTTCTAGAATTTCATCACCATCTTGTGTGTTTCTGTGGCTACCACTTAGTCTCTCAGAATGTCCTCCAATGGTGCTCAGTGCTAAGCCCAATTGCTTAAAGCAGTATCCTTGTGCTTGAAATGTATGCTGTGAATGTGGCCCCAGTCAGAAATCTCTTGCACCATGCCTTAATGTAGCCAAGAAGGAATGGAGCAAGGCTGGAGCACTGTGCTCGGAGACGTATTGGGAGCTGGTACACAACCCTCTTGGAAGGGAGAGCACAATTCCAACCCTCACACCCAGCAAGATGTGGTTTGAAGCTGCAAACTAACTGCAAGGTTGGGGTGGTGTGGTGATTGCTTTACAGTGCCTGAGCCTGAGAAGAGGGAGCTCAATGGGCTGAAGTGTCCAAGTTGCGCCTACTTCGGAGCAGATCAGTGCCGATCCACAAAAACCGTCAACTGCAGAAATGACGAGGACCACTGTTTCTACTTTGGGGGTCGCATCGGTGTTGGTGAGTCTCTGCAATCAGTGAGTGCAGCTAGGGCCCCATCTGCCCTATGCATTGAAAGCAGTATCACGCCACCATGAACTGTCATGGCTTCCCCAAAAAACATGCTGGCAAGCGTGCTGAAAGTTATTAGGAGACCCTGTTACCCTCACAGTGTGTCTGGGATAGTCAGGAGTCCAAGGAGGAGGGATGTGTGAGCAGAGGAGGCAGGCGGAGGAGCAAGTGATTTGTGGGCTTCTGTGCTACCTGTGAGGCAGCTCCTGGCGGTGGTGGAAGAGGGGAGTCAGGAGGAGGAGACCAGGAAGCCAGATACAAAGCAGGAGAAAGAGGCAGGAGAAGATTTGCAGGACGTCCCTTTTTCTTCCCATCCATCCACCCTCCCTCAGAGTCTGGAGAGCTCTGGAGACCCAGAGAGAGTCATATCTTTGGAAACCTCTGGATTCTCCCTGCACTTCCACTTTTCCCATGCTTAGAAAGCACAGTTCCCAGTTGTTTTCCATGTGCAACATCCTTTCTAGGCATGGGTCTGGTTGGTTTTGCCTTGCCCCACTGCTTTCCTCCCAGGAAATCTGCAGGCGAAAAACCAATTGCTTTTTGTTCCAATTCTGCACCGAACCACAGGGTTTTCCCCAGGGTAAAGCAGCAGAGCAAATAGAAGAATGGATGAGCCCTGGGTGTCTTCAGGACACAGAGCTACCATTTCCATAATTTTCTTGGGAAAGGGGTTTATTGTTAAACCACTCTGGGAATTAGGCTTAGCCAAGGGAGGATGGTTAATGCTACTCTGCTGAGCAAGACGAGCTCTTGTGACTCACAAAACTTAGGTAGCTTGTAGTCAGCCCCAGGCTGCTGCTGTCACCCCCCCCCCCAAAGCCAGACCAAGTTGGAACAATCCTAATTCTCCATCACTTGAACTTGAACTAAGAACTGAACCATAGGGTTCCACTGGAACCTGAAGTGGAGCCGGCAGGAAAGACTGCTCTGTTAGCAAGTCTAGATGTGACCCAGGGTGGTGGACAGCTGCCAGGAACATACTGGTGACCACCAGATGCATATGGAACTAGTGTTCCATATTGTGCTGTTCTGAAAACTGCATGACCATCAATAAACCTTGATGAATTGCTGCCTGGAAACCTGTAGCTGTTTATTCCATTTTTTCCTAGCAACTCCATAAAACATTTTTGTTTAGAGACACCTATCCAGACATGTAGATCAGGATGCATTCCATTCCCTTTTGCTATTCATTCTAATGAGTTTTAAATATTTTAATGGTTTTAAATGCTTTTATACCTAATGTTAATATTTCTTGTAAACCCCTAGAGGTTTTTACTGCAATCAAATTGCACCTTAATTTTTGAGGGGCCAGGATGGAGACCAGGGGCCACAGGCATCCCTCTAAGACCCTCTCACTCTCTCTGGCCTTTGGGATTCTCCTTAGCCACACCTCCTCTCTCTAGGCCACACCCCTCACAAGCCCCACTTCATACCTATCTGGTTTGGCCTGACTGGATGGCCCACAGACATGTTTGTGTGTGTGTTTTCGACAGGGACTTTTACGCTAAAGGCTGCTACCCGAGGCTGTGCGACGGCAAGTATGTGTCACTTCATTGATGGAGTGGCAAAGGTTGTGAATGAAGAACTCGGATCCTGGATCACTAGAGCAGAGTGCTTCAAAGCAAATCACTCTGCCCATGAGCTGTAACTGGGAGAGAGTGCAAATCTCCAACTCCCGGAAGAACCCACAGTTTAGGGAAATCGACTACCTTGTGCTTGAAGCAGGGGAGGTCTCGGCCTGAAGCCTCCCAGCCTTTATTGCCAGAAGTCTAGAAGCTCCTCCTCAACGACAGGTTGTATTTGACTTTCATGTTCAAATGAGGTCATTGAAGCATGTCCAATATAAATATATATGGCCAATAATGAATGTTGTATCGTGTGTTTTTTCCAAATGCAACATTTGTTGGGGGGAACATTTGCCAGGGATGTAGTAGAGTCAGACGACTGGGAAAGGTCTGACTCTGAGACTGAGAGAACGCAGTCAGCTCCAGAGTGGGTGAGTTGAGCCTGCACCCTTCAGAGTTTCAAGACATTTTAGAGCAGCAGACCCAGGAAGCTCACAGTCTGGGAATGAAGGGGGAGACGACCTTGGGGGGAGTTGCTAGGCAACCTGGAGGAAAGCAGCATTCAGAGTACTCTTCTTTAGAGAGTGGGGGTGAAGTCTGCCCACTTTCTCCACAAAGCAGGAGATAGGAAAGGGTTAAGATGCAACAGGAGGACAAGAGGGGAAGGACTGGACATTGTCGGCCTTCATGTTGCGTACACGGCAGGGACACAGACTGGGCAATTCTTAGCCGAGAATGGCGGGCTCGTGCCGCTCTCTGTGTGTTAATTGTTAATAAACTTACCATAAATCTTCCAAGAGGCTTATTAATTCTTATCGGAGCTTGTTTGCCTGCCTGAGATCATTACATCTCCCTAAGAAAGAGGACTGTTTTGTAGAACATTGTCCACCATTGTCTGTGGGTGGGTGGGTGGGTGGGTGTGGGTGTGGGTGGGCTACCATTTTGTATCTTGGAATGTAGCCCTGAGTGAATGGAGCGAGGCCGAAGCGCTGCACTTGGAGAAATGCTGGAAGCTGGTACAATTCCCGCCACTCACCTACAACGAGAGGTGGATTGCATCTGCAAAAGAAATACGCTGAGCAGACTAACGGCAAGGGTTGTTTGACATTGCCTGAGTATGAGCAGAGGATGCCCAACGGGCTCAAGGGCCCAAGTTGCTTCTCCCTCATGTCAGATACTTGTGTGGCTCAACTATAAAAATAAGGAGGATCACTGCTTCTACTATGGAGTCAGCATCAGTACTGGTGAGTCTTGTATAACGGGGTGCAGCATTTACAGCAGTATCATCAAAAATGGTGGGAAATGTAGATTATTAAGGGGGCTGAAAGTTATTAGAAGACCCACCTCAATTACCCTCACAGAGTGTCAGGGATGGGCAGGACCCCAAAGAGGTGATGTGTGGGCAGAGGAGCCAGGCGCAGAGGAGTTGGGTGGAGGATACGGGGAAGGGGCATAGGAGCTAATTCCTAGGAGCAGTGGGGGCTTTGGCCCCCACAATAAAATATTTGAGGTGCCTCCCCCCCCCCCAAGTTAATGGGCATTGCTATTGTGCACTGCATCATGTGGTCAATTATGCAGGGCAGGGCTTGCCTGGGCTACCACAATATTTTATTCTAGGCATCGCAGGGAAGGGGCTAGTGAATTCTGGGGTTCTGTGCCACCAGTGAGGCTTCTCCTGGTGGTGTTCCTGCAGAAGTCTGAAGGAGGAGACCAGGAGGAGGAGGAGACGATAGGAGAAGAGCTGCAAGGGTATGAGCTTTCGTGTGCATGTACACTTCTTCAGATAGTTTGGAGAGCTTGTGGTGCACCCACAGGCAGTCATATCTTTGGAAACCTCTGGATCCCCCCCTCCACTTCCATTTGTCCCATGCCTGGAAAGCACAGTTCCAGGTGGTTTTCCACTTGCACCATCCTTTCCAGGCACGGGTCTGATTGGTGTTGCCTTGCCCCACTGCCAGTGGTGGAGCTTCATGCTCCGGCACCAGGGGGGGGTAGAGAGCAGGCAGGGGCGGGCCTGGTGAGCATCCCAGTGGTATGGCGCACCACCCGTAGGGGCACATCATGGGGGCGTGGCACCAGCGTGTGCAGAGGGACAGCCATGATGGCGCACTGCGGGGTTCACGCTGCCGGGAGCAGTGCGCTCCCCCCTCACGCCTCTTCCTCCGCCAGTGCCCACTGCTTTCCTTCCAGGAAATCTGCAGAAAAACCTGATTGCTGATTGTTCCAATTCAGCACTAAACCACAGGATTTTTCATGAGGGAAAGCGGTGCAGAGGTTTGCGTGACACCTGGCTGTGTTCAGGACACAGAGCTACCATTTCCTTTTTTTCTTTTGAAATTTTTTTATTCAATTTTTCATAACACATTTCAATTTAAGCATATCATTCACCTTCACATTTGGATTCCCAGAATCCCTTGACTTCCCCCCGCCCCTCTCTGGCTTCCATATCTATCCTTTCTTCAGCTTATCTTCAGCTTATCTTTCCCATTCTCTCTCAAACTTCTTCTCGTCCTGGTCTCTCATTCTCCTGGTCACTTTCGCCATTTCGGTGTAGTCCATCATCATCATCCACTCTTCTTTGGTTGGAACTTTATCCTCTTTCCATCTCCAGGCCCATAGTATTCTCACTGCTGTCATTACCTACATTAAAAGTTTTTATTGCTCTCTCTCAGCTGGCAACAAAGACTGCTCTGTTAGCAAAAATTGGCCCCTAGGTTGGAGGCGATGGGGTAGGCAGGGGACCCAAAGGTGTGCTGCATGGGAGCCTTTTATAATTTGCTTAGGGTCAATTTGTAGAGCATCCCATTTCAAACTTGGATTTTCTAGAAGCACCTGCGAGAGACAATTGGAAAGCTACATCTGCAAAAACAAAACAAAACAAATCCTGCCATTCCTTATCAAAATGATGCATTATAACATATTTTTGGCCAAAGGGGTAATATAAGAAAAGAAAATCCTACAATATTTGTAAGCTAATACTTCAGTAATTTCTTTAAGAATCAATCAACGAATACAGCATATTTTCTTCTGCAAAGGCTCCACAAGGAAGTAACATCTGCCTTGACTCTAGCATTCCTTGTTTTCCACTGCATGCATATAAGCTACAGAGAAAAATCTATCACCTTCCAAATCCACTGCCACATGTGTCTGTGTCATAGTCAGTAAATTGTAGTGTTCAAACTCTTTCTTAGGAAAAACACAATTTTCACAGAGTGTTAGGCCTAATGAGCACAGCAGATCATTCCCTGTGGGTCTTCCTCCATGAAATCAACTGCCAAGATGAAAAGTCCCCGACGCCCCATATCTGCCTATGTCTCCTCCTCTCCAGGGCTTTTTCCAAGACTGAGACTGTGAGCAGCTAATCTTTCCTCTGTCCTTTTTATGCCCCTCCTGGGGGTTTTTCAGTGGGAGGACAAAGAGGAAGAGCCTGTTGCAGCAGGAAGGGAAGACACCTGTAACCAGAGGCACCAACCTGGGCCCCAGATTGTGGGTGCCAACCACACACACACACACAACGTGATGCCATGACATCAACATCACATCATGCCATCACCCGCTGCCCTTCAAGTAAAGATGTGTATTGATGCTAGGAGATGATGTATTTATTGGATATTATCCTTCCGGATAATAGATTGCCGAAAGAAATATCAACAACCTCAGATATGCAGATGACACAACCTTGATGGCGGAAAGTGAGGAGGAATTAAAGAACCTTATAATTAGGGTGAAAGAGGAGAGCGCAAAATATGGTCTGAAGCTCAACATCAAAAAAATAAAGATCATGGCCACTGGGCCCACCACCTCCTGGCAAATAGAAGGGGAAGAAATGAAAGCAGTGAGAGATTTTACTTTCTTGGGCTCCATGATCACTGCAGATGGTGACAGCAGTCACGAAATTAAAAGACGCCTGCTTCTTGGGTGAAAAGCAATGACAAACCTAGACAGCATCTTAAAAAGCAGAGACATCACCTTGCCAACAATGGTCTGTATAGTTAAAGCTATGGTTTTCCCAGTAGTGATGTATGGAAGTGAGAGCTGGACCATAAAGAAGGCTGATCGCCAAAGAATTGATGCTTTTGAATTATGGTGCTGGAGGAGACTCTTGAGGGTCCCATGGACTGCAAGAAGATCAAACCTATCCATTCTGAAGGAAATCAGCCCTGAGTGCTCACTGGAAGGACAGATCCTGAAGCTGAGGCTCCAATACTTTGGCCACCTCATGAGAAGAGAAGACTCCCTGGAAAAGACCCTGATGCTGGGAAAGATGGAGGGCACAAGGAGAAGGGGACGACAGAGGACGAGATGGTTGGACAGTGTTCTTGAAGCTACCAAGATGAGTCTGACCAAACTGCGAGAGGCAGTGGATGACAGGAGTGCCTGGCGTGCTCTGGTCCATGGGGTCATGAAGAATCGGACATGACTAAATGCCTACACCCTCCCCAGAGCGGTGGGAGTGTCTCTCAGAGTTCGTTCTGGGAAACTTTCAGGAAGAAACTCGGAGGGCTTCAGCTCCTGTCATTTCCCTATGTAGCAAACATGCACTGTTGGTTTGGCTGCATGGTAAATATCCCACACTTCACAGGCGGATGGCAGTCCCCTCAGAAGGCGGAGCACATCGTCCACAGGAGAGGCAAGGAAAGTCCACCTTCTCACTCACCTCTCACCTTGCCCAGTCACGCTATCTTTCACCAGGACGTCAGTGCCACCTCTCTGTTTCCATGGGGACAAGTAGGCAGAGGCATGTTGGCAGAAGAGGAAGCAGAGGGAGGAAGAGGCCTCGGGGCATATTAGGTAGTCTTACACAAAATGGAAATGCTAGTCTTCACGCAATATATGGAAACATTTTTGGAGGTCCCCCTTGTGACCCCAAGCAGAGGAACGATGTACCACCTGACCCACCCCCTTTCCTTGGCCCTGTGGAGGGGCAGGCAGTGGCTGCATTTGGCCCCCAGGTCAGAGGTTTCCCTCTCATGGTATACATTACTAAAGGCCTCCAAAGTTTCCCAATTTTCTCTCTCCTTTGGC
Source organism: Podarcis pityusensis (assembly GCF_964106645.2). Taxonomy (NCBI): domain Eukaryota; kingdom Metazoa; phylum Chordata; class Lepidosauria; order Squamata; family Lacertidae; genus Podarcis; species Podarcis pityusensis. The sequence goes on along the minus strand of NC_138033.1, from coordinate 12,090,396 downwards.
TTCCCTTACTCAGGCAAATGAACAGCTTGGTGATTTTAGAAAGAAATTGTGAAACCATGTTTCTTCAGCAAGTACATTGTGAATCCACTCGCCTTCAGTGGGTACACTGGGTGAGCAATCAAGATTTGGGCAAATGTTATATTTCCCACAAGCTTCCACTGGCTAGAGCTTGCATCAGCCTGCTGAACCAGGCCAGCTGTTCCAGAACCCTGTTGTCGCAATGACCAGCCAGGTGCCTGTGCAAAGCCTCAAAGCAGGACTGGACAGCAACACCACTCTAACCCCTTATGCTTCCCAGCAACTGACATTCAGAGGAATACTGTCTCCAACACTTGAGGAAGAACATGGCCAACTTGGTTAGTAGCCATTGATAGCCTTATCCTCCATTATTTTCTTCTAATCCTTAACCAAACACATCAAACACATCCATCTTTACTTCCTGTGAGCAAATTCCAGAGTTTAACTATGTGCTATTTCAAGCAGCACTTTCTTCCATCTTTCTCAAATCTTCAACATTCACTGTCATTGGCTGCCCAAAACTCCTAGTGTTACGAGAAAGGAATAACAGCTTTTCTCTGTCCTGTTGCACTAACGGCTTCCTATTAATTGAAGGCTGACTAAACCTCAGGGGTGCAGGGAGCTACAAGAATTGCCCCAATTAAAGGATCTCAGTGCTTGAGGTGTCACATAAGGGCAACAGCGCGCCACCCACCCATGATTCATGAGCTTCCCCCAATTTCCTGTCCCCTCCCCCGTTCGTTTTGAGAGATCGTGGGTGGGCGGCTGTTGCCTAGGAGTGGCGCACGGTGCACGGTTTCTCTGTTGGGCAAGGTGCAAAGCTCTTCTTTCGCACCCTGTGAAACTCTCAAAACAAAGGGGGAAGGGGGCAGGAGATCGGGGGAGGCTCAGGAGTCACGGACGGGTGGCGCGCCATTGTCCAGGAGGGGCGCAAGGTGCACGGTTTCTCTGCTGGGCAAGATGCGGAGGAGTGAGATGATTTTGATACCCTCGGCCAACTGGAGCGGCGGAGGAGCTGGCGCAGAGCCAGGCAGTTGAACGTGAACGAGAGCATGTCCCTGATGGCCGGGACTGCAGAAGTCAAATTGGAGCAGGGAAGCCTTAAGTTCTTTGAAGTTGAGGCTGCTTGAGTTGAGGTACCTCAGTTGCAGGGGGTTGGCCTACATGCCCCTCAAAGGTCCTTTCCAAATCTATGATTCTGTGATCATCCCACAGTCGTATTCTCAAACTCTGCTTCCAACTCCACCCCCCAGGTTTCTCTCCTCCTCCGGACTTCTCAAGACAGCAAAATAGCTGATGTATAGATGTCATTAGGGATAATAAAGCATGTAATTTGTTCCAATGGGCTTTTGGGAACTGACCACTTTAAATGAAGAGCTGGTGCCACGATGTTTTTATTGCAATCATTGCCATGGTTTTAATAGGATGTGGGTGGGTGTTGTTTTAACTCTACCAATGTTTCGCAGGTGCAAAAATGTTGATGAGCTGGCCAGGTTTGATGGGGTTTTTGCCTCTCCTCAGGATGATGAAAATCCGAGCAGACTTTAAAGAGTTCCTATATCAGGAATGAGAACCTGTGGTCCTCTAGGCCAGTGTTTCCCAACCTTGGGTCTGCAGCTGTTTTTGAATTTTTCAATTTTTATCGAAGATTTTCTTGAATTACAAAAGCACAAGCAATCTCTCTCTCTCTCTCTCTCTCTCTGTCTCAGATAATAGAATCTAGATTAGTAGGGACATGAAATTGAGGCTGGCACAGATTAGGAGGGACGTGTCCTTGGAGTACTTGGAAGGGGGAAGATATTTAATTTGTTTTCAGAACTGTGCTTTACATTATGGTATAGCAGAATTAGAATTCTAGTAATTTATGACACTGTCCTGAATCCGTTGTTCCTGGATGCTGGCAAAGTGCTTCTTGCAATCTTCTATAAATTCCTCCAACTAAGCCTCTTCCTGCATCAGTTCCTTGCTTGGCCCAGTGCTGTTCTCAAACTCCTTCCTGGCTCTTCAGCTCTCTAGAATGATGAAGACACTCCTGATCTCCTGCCTCCTCTTGACCCTTCTGAATCCAGGTGAGCAGAACCACAGCTGCTGGGCAGTTCATCCTGTTTCCAGGAAGGAACTAAGTGGGGGGGGGGGTCAGCCATTAAAGCAGGAGAAGGAACCAGAACTTGTGGCTCCTTTGAAAAGTAGAGGAATAAACCATATGGTCAAGCTACAAGGGATCCTCAATCATAGATTGTTTGTTGTATTTGTTTTTATTTAACCAAATACATACTGAGAGGTTTAGTATCCCAAAGTCCATTGGGGGAGTAAGGGAGGCAGTTGTCCACTCTTCAATAACCAGAATCCTAGCTTTCATCTACAACAAAGAATATGTTTCTTGCACTTTTTTCTGTTTGTTTACCTCATCGCCCACTCAGATTCTGCAACTTCCTCTGAAACTCTGTCCTTTTTTCTCTACTACTCACCTCAGGTAGGTGTTTTCCCCATTTTCTATCTGGCCCAAAGAGTTTCTCTTAATGGCCTTCTTAATGAATTAATGACTGACTATCATCAGCCTTACATAGGTTAGAGCTCAATGTCGAGCCTACCAAGTGGCGATAGCAACATCAAAAAAGACTGTCTCTATTGCATCTGCAGAAAATTGCAGCAGGAGACTTTTTCAGGTGGTTCGCAGTTTAACGGAACCATCTTTGCCACTAGGGCCTTGTAAAGACCCCAAGATCTCCTACAACAATAAAGTATTTTGCAGATAAAGTTGCTCAGATTCGGACGGAGGTAGACTCCACCGTGGCAGCAGGGTCGGGCAGGAGAGTGCTAGAGTCTTGTCTAGTCGAGCTGCATGGAATCAATTCCAATCTGTTACCTCTGAGGATGTGGACAGGTTGCTTGGACAAGTGAAACCAACCACCTGTCTCCTTGATCCTTGCCCATCCTGGCTAATAAAAGCAAGCCGGGAAGGGCTGGGTGATGGGCTCTGTGGGGTGGTGAATGCTTCCCTCTGTGAGGGAGCATTCCCAGACCCGCTGAAAGAGGCGGTCATTAAACCACTTCTTAAAAGAACATCTTTAGATGCCAGTATGCCCAACTATCACCCAGTCTCAAATCTTCCATTCTTGGGCAAGGTGATTGGGCGGGTGGTTGCTGAACAACTCCAAGCATGCCTGGAGGATGCAGACCATTTGGATCCCTTCCAATCAGGATTCAGGCCATATGATGGGACTGAAACTGCCTTGGTCACGCTGGTTGATTTTCTACAGCGGGCAAGGGAAAAGGTGAAAGCTAGTTATTCCAGTTCCACTGAGCTGCTTGCCCATAATTCATTTTCAATTCAATAGGCAATATGTTAAAATTCATCCTTCAGGTACTCACATATTAAAGCTTAGCCCCACCCCCACCTCCTCCATGAGGTTTTATCTCCTCAACACTTCTCAAATAAATAGACCTTTCCTTTTTAAGTTCTGCTAGTGCACATGTGGAGCATCTTTGACAAACTCCAGTGCCCATCATCCAGAGCCATTGGTCATGCTTTCTGGAGCTGATGGGAGTTGTAGTTCAGCTACTTGTGGAGTGTCAAAGGTTTCCTCAGGCCCTACAGGTCCTCTCTCTCAGACTGCAGGAACCACCTAGGACAATCATTCTCTAGTCTGTCCAAGACTCAGCCCCCATTCACACACAGCTTAAGAACTACAGAGGAAATATATATAGACAGCACTGCATAAGTGAAAAATGGCCCGTTTGGTCCACTATCTTGTTCTCACCATGGTGAACCAGATGCCTATGGGAAGTTCGCAAGCAGGATCTAATAGTGCCTACAGTGTTAGAGAGATAAAATATCTCTTGAGGCTGGAAGCCAGCAACAGACTTATTAACCCCCTTGAATTTATCTATTCCTTTTCTTAAGCCATCCAAGTTGGTGGCCTTCACTGCCCCTCATGAGATGGGCTTTGTAGGAGGAACTGCCATGTTGATGTACCTTAATGTACCTATTTCCCATATGTGGATGGTGCTAAGGTTTTCTAAACCCATCTCCCCATGTCTGTAGCGGCCTCTCTGACTTGTGAGTTCTGTCTCAGTCAAGGAAAAGATTGCAAAAACTCCATCATACAGGAGTGTGATACGAGGATAAATCGGTTCTGCGTATCTGGCATTGGAGACGCCAAAATGGGTAAGTGAGAAGAACTTTCAGCCTTTTTGACCACCAAAACTTAAATTCCCAGACTCACTTTCTAAGGCCATATCTTAGCTATAAACCACAAGGTGTGGCTTTTCATAAAGCAGTGTTCTAGATCCTGTATTCCATGTAGGAAACAGAGGGAAATTCAAGTCAGTTCACATTTGAAGGTGAGCTTACCTACTTGGCTCTTTCCAAAACAATATGCAGAGCCAAACAAAGCCCTCCTTCCACATCCACACTTCTCCCATTTTTGCAATACAGTTGTGCAGTCGTGTAATTTATATTTTATTCTAGATCTGTTCCCCTGCCAGATGAATCTAGAAATGCCCTTTTGCCATTCCTTGAGGTGTCCTGTCTTGCCTATCACTGGTATTGACTGGAAGAGAAACAGCATTATCTGCTGTTGAATTTTCATGAGGACTTTTCAAAAGTTCTCCATCCCTGCCTCACATTCAACAAATAGATAAAACTGAAGGTCTCTCTTTCCACTCCAGGCCAGGCCAGCCTAAGATATTGTGACACCTCAGGCAGACCATGAAATGCTGCCCAGCGGCCAGGCAGGGAAGAAGGGGGGACTGAAGATCTACATCAGGAACAAGGGGGTGGGAATGGGGATCTACACTGGAATTGTGTGGGAATAAAGATGTACATTGGCAACAAGGCTGGGAGGAGACTAGCAGCAACTCCTAATTGCCAAGAGGCCATTACAGAGGCGGCATTTGGAGGGGCTGCCAAGGAGGTGGAAGATCTGGCCTCCAAGAAATGAACCACAGCTGCAAAGGTGGCAGCAGCCTTCAATGCTTTCATAGGAGGCTGCCCCTGGGGGATATTTCCCCTTGTGTGGGTGAGCCATATCTCCAGGTGTAGTTATTTTCTTCCAATTCTTTCTTCTATAGGTATTTTTGGGAGCAAATTTGTTTTCAAGTCCTGTATGTATGCACTGTATTGCATCACAGAGTATTCCAGTCTCACCGTAACATCAACTATGTACATGTTGATCAAGACCTACTGCTGTAACACAGATATGTGCAACAGTGAAACTCTTGAACGTAAGTAGCAGCAGCAGTGGGGGATTCAAGAGGGCTGGTTGCCCCAGGTGCATTCGCTTCCCTCTCCCTGCTGGGAAGACCCCTCCCCAAACCCCACCAACATCACTGCCACCCAACCCTGACAGGAGCCATTTCCAGGCAGGGCAGAGGCAACTCACCTTCCCCTTGGGGAGAGGAAGAGAGGCGGGGACACCATGGACGTGAAGGGCAGGCCTCTCAGCAGAGTCTGCCTCCCGCCCTCCTGCCTCCAGCCCTTTTCAAACCGAAGACAGAAGCTCGGGTTGGGATTTGAACTGAGAACCCCAAAACTTGAAGTTAGGCTGCGCTGAACTACATATTGAGGCCTCCTGAAGTGTGACTGGTGAGGCACTATGATGCCTCTGGATTGGCCAGGCCAACCTCGCCTGATATTATTCACAGTCCCTCTCCTGCAGCAGCTTCGGATATTTACCCTTTTCTCCAAAGAGCTCAACATTTTAGATTCAAAACACCCTGTGAAACAGGTCAGGCTGAGAGATGGTGGCTGGCATAAGGTCCCCCAGCAAGCGTCATGGCTTGAGCATGGATTTGAACCTTGGTTTCCCAGATTCTAGTCCTACCCTCTAACCACTACATCACACTGTCTCATTGGTTTCCCAGAGCTCTAGCCCTTCTTCCAAAACCTAGACTCCTCCTCTTTCTTTGATGCATTTTTAGAGCTATTTTTAGCAGGACAGACTCCTTTCCCGTTTCTGTGTGAGGAATTTAATTTCTTCAGGTTTGCATCCTTCTAAAGCAAATGCTAATAAAACTATATTAGATACCATGGGCTCCTGTGCCACCTACACAAATCCTTCCCTCACCTCTTGTTCCATTTTCCCTATTTGAAGATGTTGTCCTAAGTCACTATTAGCCCTACGGAGGAAGGGGAAAGCAAGCAGTTAGTCCGGGTGCAGAGCCAGCCCACCCATGACAGCCTCGGTCCAGTATATCTGAAGGAGCGTCTCCACCCCCATCAATCTGCCCGGACACTGAGGTCCAGCACCGAGGGCCTTCTGGCAGTTCCCTCACTGCGAGAGGCCAAGTTACAGGGAACCAGGCAGAGGGCCTTCTCGGTAGTGGCACCCGCCCTGTGGAACGCCCTCCCACTAGATGTCAAAGAGAAAAACAACTACCAGACTTTTAGAAGACATCTGAAGGCAGCTCTGTTTAGGGAAGCTTTTAATGTTTAACAGATTGTTGCATTTTAATATCTTGTTGGAAGCCGCCCAAAGTGGCTGGGGAAACGCGGCCAGATGGGCGGGGTATAAATATTAGTAGTAGTAGTATTAGGCAAGGTGAGATGACCTCCTCAGGGAGCAGGATCCACAGGGTCAATAGAGGCAGCTTCCAACGAATGCTTTACCTTCTGCTGCTGCTGCTGCCACCAACACAGTAGAGCACACCTTGCAGGCTGGAAACGAGTGTCAAAGGCGGGGGGGAATTACCACACACGCAGCACTACGTACTTCCCTTTAGCAATCCCCCCCCACCTTGGTTTATACTGTTATTTACAGCACTATAACAAAGAATTATGGGAGTGGTAGTTTGTTAAGGGTGCTGAGAGTTGATAGGAAACTCACTGAGCTACGGTTTAGCAATCAACCCCCACAAAAGAGCTCTTATTATCACCATCAGTCTCCAGCACTGAACGTGTTGGCCTAGTGTGGGGCACCAAGGAGAGTTTGGCTGTCTGGCTGGTGTACTGACCACCTAGTGCAGCAGCAGCCACCCTGTCAGGCCTGTTGGATGTGGTGGCCGGCTGGGCCTTGGAATTCCCTAACCTACTGATAGATAGATAATTTATTACGGTCAAAGTCCAGCTCACATAACATAACACAATAAAAACAGTGTTCATAAAGATAAAATATACAGTTGGGGCAGATTGCAGCTCATGAGTTAAAATTGTGATATATACATACACCCGTACAACTGAGATTTGGGCTACCATAAAAAATTGACCCTGAGGCGCCTCAAAGGGCAACTTCAGCATTTCCCTAGTAAGCTATTTTATTCTAGAGGATGATCTGTGCCTACAAATCTGGGTGCAGAATCTGGCTACCAGCCAGGTCGTCTTATGACCTTTGCCTAAGAGGAGAGAATTAAGTTTAGACTTGTCTGAAAGATCGGCGAGCCTCTTCAGCAAAGGATTGATGGTGTCTCTACGAATCTCAACATAAAAAGGACATCTAAAAAATATATGTTCGAGGCTTCCTATTTCCCCTAATGGGCAGGTGCAAAGTCTCTGTGCGTACAGGACCCTTCTATAGGAACCTTCCAGAACCGGTGAGGGTAGCAGGCCATGAATTTTATGTCTTCCCGCCATAATTTTTCCCATTGTTCCATGTAAATATTATAACCCAAATCTTGCGCCCATCTCACCATTACAGCTTTCACTTGTTCTTCCTTTACCTCCCATTCCAATAGGGGGTCGTATACACGTGAGATATATTTTCCTTTACTTTGTATCAATGCTTTTTCAAATTCTGATGTTTCTTTTGCAAGTCCTGCTTTTTGATCAATGGTTAATCTTTGATGAATTTAAAATATTGCAGCCAGTCTGTTAGGTGCCCTTTAATTTCTCCATATTTTTTCAGTATACGTTCATCCTGTTGTCCTTCTACTAATAATTGGTATGTGTCCATATTCTTTTTCTTAACTGCCTGTGCTTCTGTAGGTAAGGTCCACAAAGGGATCTTACAGGTTTAACCTGTATTTTCATTAACTGTTTTTTCTTTTTCTTTTACTTTATATTGTAATTTTATTGGTGTTAGTCGCACCAAGCCAGGTTCTGGCCGGGGAGGGCGGGGTATAAATAAATTATTAGTATTAGTATTATTATTATTATTATTATTATTATTATTATTATCATCATCATCATCATCACCATCTACCATTTTTTCCTAGGTGAAATTGTAATTTCACCTAGAACTAAGCACATCTTTTTCCAGAAGAGATTTTTTAAGGAGGAAACTACTAAGAGTTTTCTTTTTCTTCCCCTCTCTAAGAAAGAGGGCCATTTTCTAGAATTTCATCACCATCTTCTGTGTATCTGTGGCTACCACTTAGTCTCTCAGAATGCCCTCCAATGGTGCTCAGTGCTAAGCCCAATTGCTTAAAGCAGTATCCTTGTGCTTGAAATGTATGCTGTGAATGTGGCCCCAGTCAGAAATCACTTGCACCATGCCTTAATGTAGCCCTGGATGAATGGAGCAAGGCTACAGCACTGAACTTGGAGAAGTGCTGGGAGTTGGTACACATCCCTCTTGGAAGGGGGAGCACAATTCCCACCCCTCATATACAGCCAGATGTGGTTGGAAGCTGCAAACTAACTGCAAGGTTGGGGTGCTGTGGTGATTGATTTACAGTGCCAGAGCCTGAGGAGAGGGAGCTCAATGGGCTGAAGTGCCCAAGTTGCTACTCCTTCACAAGCGATCAGTGCCAGTCCAAGAAAACCATCAGCTGCAGAAATAACGAGGACCACTGCTTCTACTATGGGGGTAGCATCAGTCTTGGTGAGTCTCTGCATCCGGTGAGTGCAGCTAGGGCATTTAAAGCAGTATCACGCCACCTTGAACAGTCAGGCTTATCCAAAAAACATGCTGGCAAGGGTGCTGAAAGTTATTCGGAGACGCTGCTCCCCTCACAGTGTGTCTGGGATAGTCAAGAGCCCAAGGAGGAGGGATTGGTGACCAGAGGAATTGGGTGAAGGAGCATCCAGGGGAGGGGCTAGTGATTTGTGGATTTCTGTGCCCCCCGTGAGGCAGCTCCTGGTGGTGGTGGAAGAGGGGAGTCAGGAGGGGGAGACCAGGAAGCCAAATACAAAGCAGGAGAAAGAGGCAGGAGAAGATTGCAGGACATCTCTTTTTCTTCCGATTCATCCACCCTCCCTCAGAGTCTGGAGAACTTGTGGTGCTCCCTGAGAGAGTCATAGCTTTGGAAACTGTGGATCCTCCCTGCACTTCCACTTGTTCCATGCCTAGAAAGCACAATTCCGATTGGTTTTCCACTTACACATCCAGCAGAATGGATGACCCCTGGGTGTGTTCAGGACACAGAGCTACCATTTCATGATTTTCTTGGAAAAGGGGTTGATTGTTAAACCACTCTGGGAATTAGGCTTAGCCAAGGGAGGATGGTTAATGCTACTCTGCAGAGCAAGACGAGCTCTTGTGACTCTCAAAACTTAGGTAGCTTGTAATCAGTCCCAGGCTGCTGCTGTCACCCCCAATACCAGACCGAGCTGGGAGTTTGTAATCCACAATCTTAGTTCTCCATCGCTTTAGCTTGAACTAAGAACTGGACCATAGAGTTCCACTGGAACCTGAAGTGCAGCAGGCAGAATAGACTGCTCTATGAGTGGTGGACAGCTGCCAGGAACATACTGGTGACAGCCAGATGCATATGGAACTAGTGTTCCATATTGTGTTGTTCTGAAAACTGCAAGATTGTCGATAAACCTTGATGAATTTCCACCTGGAATCCTGTAGCTGTTTATTCCATTTTCCCCCAGCAACTCCTTAAAACATTTTTGTTTAGACACGCCTATCCAGACATGTGGGACGTGGGTGGAGCTGTGGGTTAAACCACAGAGCCTAGGACTTGCCGATCAGAAGGTCGGCGGTTCGAATCCTCTCGATGGGGTGAGCTCCTGTTGTTCGGTCCCTGCTCCTGCAAACCTAGCAGTTCGAAAGCACATCAAAGTGCAAGTAGATAAATAGGTCTACCTTCCAGCAGGAAGGTAAACGGCGTTTCCGTGCGCTGCTCTGGTTCGCCAGAAGTGGCTTAGACATGCTGGTCACATGACCTGGAACCTGTATGCCGGCTCCCTTGGCCAATAAAGCGAGATGAGCACCACAACCCCAGAGTCGGTCACGACTGGACCTGATTGTCAGGGGTCCCTTTACCTTTACTTTATCCAGACATGTAGATTGGACGCACTCTATTCCCTTTTGCTGTTCATTCTAATGAGTTTTAAATATTTTAATAGTTTTAATTGCTTGTATCGCTAATGTTAATATTTCTTGTAAACCCCTAGTGGTTTTTACTGCAGTCACATGGTATATTGATTTTGTTAAATAAAAATACATCCTAAAATTTGGATCTTAATTGGGGAGGGCCCCTCATGTCTAGGGACCAAAGGCGTCCCTCTAGGACTCTCTCTCTCTGGCCCTTCGAATCCTACTTAGCCACACCTCCTCTCCCTAGGCCACACCCCTCACAAGCCCCACTTTATACCCTACCTGAATGCTTTGTCCTCACTGGATTGCCCACACACGTTTCTGGTTTTTTATCAATAATTATACCTTCCTGGTTGATAATCCCTTTCTGTCCCTCTTAAAGAAAACAAACATGAATCTGGATCATATTAACATAAACTACTTTACTATCAGATTCATTCAGGTTTACAGAGTTGTTCCTGAAGGCAGGCTTAGGTTACACAACAGATAAACTATATACTAGATAGTAGTGAATCATGAGAAGACTGCATCCGAGCAGTTACCAGTTAACACTCCTTGCAGCAACCGACCAACAGACCAACTGACAAAACTGCCTGCCACATAGAGGCAGTTAGTCCTCTCGCGGAATGTTGGACTTGACTTGTAGCTTTATATCCCACAAAAAGCACCTGTGTGTTTCATTCCAACAGGGAATACCAAGCTAAAGGCTGCTGCCCGAGGCTGTACAACGGAATATATGTGTAACTTCATCAGTGGAGCAAACATTGAGTTTGCAAATTACAGCATCCAGACCGCTAGAGCAGAGTGCACCTTAGCAAAACGCTCTGTCTATGAACTGTAGCTGAGAGAGAGAAAGCAAATCTCCAACTTCCAGAAGAACCCACAATTTAGGGAAATTGGCTGCCTTGTGCTTGAATCAGGGGAGGTCTCAGCCTGAAGCCTCCTAGGCTTTATTTCCAGAATTCTAGAAGCTCCTCCTCAAGGAAAGGCTGTATTTGACTTTCATGTTCAAATGAGGTCATTGAAGCATGTCTAAAATAAATATATATGGCCAATAATGAGTGTTGTATCGTGTGTTTTTTCCAAATGCAACATTTGTTGGGGGGAACATTTGTCAGAGATGTAGGGGCATAGGAGCTAACTCCTAGGAGCTGTGTGGGCTTTGGCCCCCACAATAAAATATTTGAGGTGGCTGCCCCCCCCCCCCACGTTAATGGGTTTGCTATTCTACACTGCATCATGTGATCAGTTCTGCAGGACAGGGCTTGCCTGGGCGGCCACAATATTTTATTCTAGACATCGCAGGGAAGGGGCTAGTGAATTCTGGGGTTCTGTGCCACCCGTGAGGCTTCTCCTAGTGGTGTTCCTGGAGAAGTCAGAAGGAGGAGACCAGGAGAAGGAGGAGAGAGGAAAAGAGCTGCAAGGGGTCTCTTTTTCTCCTCCCATCCACACACATAGTTTGGAGAAACAAAATAAAAAAATTCCTTCCAGAAGAATTCCTTCCTTCCTTACAGACCAACTAAGTTCGTTATTGGTGTGAGCTTTCGTGTGCATGCACACGTCTTCAGATAGTTTGGAGAGCTTGTGGTGCACCCACAGGCAGTCATAATTTTGGAAACCTCTGGATCCCCCCCCCCACACACACTTCCGCTTGTCCCATGCCTGGAAAGCAGAGTTCCAAGTGGTTTTCCACCTGCACCATCCTTTCCAGGCACGGGTTTGATTGGTTTTGCCTTGCCCCACTGCCAGTGGCGGAGATTCATGCTCCGGCACCAGGGGGCAGAGAGCAGGCAGGTGCAGGGCTGGCGAGCACCTCGAGGGCATGGCACACCGCCCTTGGGTGGGGGCGCGTGTCCTGAGGGCGTGTCCCACCACCCCTAGGGATCGAGCTTCCAGGAGCAGCCGGGATCGAGTTGCCAGGAGCAGTGTGCTCCCCCCTCACGCCTCTTCCTCCGCCAGTGCCCACTGCTTTCCTCCCAGGAAATCTGCAGAAAAACCTGATTGCTGTTTGTTCCAATTCAGCACTAAACCGCAGGATTTTTCACAGGGGAAAGTGGTGCAGAGGTTTGCGTGACCCCTGGCTCTGTTCAGGACACAGAGCTACCATTTCCTTTTTCCTTTTGAAATTTGTTTAATTCATTTTTTCATAACACATTTTGATTTAAACATATCATTCACCTTCACATTTGGATTCCCAGAATCCCTTGACTTCCCCCCGCCCCTCTCTGGCTTCCATATCTATCCTTTTCTTCAGCTTATCTTTATTTTTTCCAATTTACTATATCTATTATTAACTTCTCCATTATATTTTGTACTTTACAAATATTACTCTAATCCTGCCAAAGTTTTTAGTTGTTTACAATGTTCTCTTAAATACTTTATAAATTTTTCCCATTCTCTCTCAAACTTCTTCTCGTCCTGATCTCTCATTCTCCCCGTCACTTTTGCCATTTCGGCATAGTCCATCATAGTCATCATCCAGTCTTCTTTGGTTGGAACTTTATCCCCTTTCCATCTCCAGGCCCATAGTATTCTCACTGCTGTCATTACCTACATTAAAAGTTTTTATTGCTCTCTCTCAGCTGGCAACAAAGACTGCTCTGTTAGCAAAAATTGGCCCCTCGGTTGGAGGCGATGGGGTAGGCAGGGGACCCAAAGGTGTGCTGCATGGGAGCCTTTTATAATTTGCTTAGGGTCAATTTGTAGAGCATCCCATTTCAAACTTGGATTTTCTAGAAGCACCTGTGAGAGACAATTGGAAAGAAATAGCTACATCTGCTAAAAAATAATAATCCTGTCATTGCTTATCAAAATGATGCATTCTACCATATTTTTGGCCAATGGGGTAATATAAGAAAAGAAAATCCTACAAGCACCAAATTTGTAAGCGAATACTTCAGTAATTTCTTTAAGAATCAATCAACGAGTACAGCATATTTTCTTCTGCAATCCATGTAAATATTATATTTTCTTTAAAGTTTGTTGTTGCCTGTCCCTCATTTACAAGTTCAGATACTTTTTAAAGTGTCGATTTGAAGTTCATGGGGGAGATTAATCAATCACAGTCCTATACTGGGGCACATTTCGAGTTTCTACTGGCTCCACAAGGAAGTAACATCTGCCTTGACTCTTGCATTCCTTGTTTTCCACTGCATGTATATAAGCTACAGAGAAAAATCTCTCACCTTCCAAATCCACTGCCACATGTGTCTGTGTCATAGTCAGTAAATTGTAGTGTTCAAACTCTTTCTTAGGAAAAACACAATTTTCAAAGAGTGTCAGGCCTAAAGAGCACAGCAGATCATTCCCTGTGGGTCTTCCCAGCGGCGTAGCGTGGGTTGTCAGCACCCGGGGCAAGGCAAGTAATTTGCGCCCCCTAACCCGGGGCAAGGCAAGTAATTTGCGCCCCCTAACCCCTAACCTGCCGCCGCTGCCAGCTTCTTCTTGCTGCTGCCTGGGCTGGTCTGGTGTGGTTCTCTCCCGTGCTCAGCACTGCGCTGGGCGGCCGCTGCACTGTCCCTCCCCCAGATAGTCCCTCGCTCTCTCTCCGCACCGCACGCCTGGCACCCACCCCCTCCACACTGGGCAGCGACCCAGCGGCTCGGATCGGATTCGCACAGCCAGCACTGCAGTGAGAGAGAGAGAGTGAGCCAGGTAGGGGCAGAGAGCTGCGAGTGCGAGCGCGCGCCCCCCCCCCAGATGTTGCGCCCGGTGCGGCCGGGCCCCCCTGCACCCCCCACGCTACGCCACTGGGTCTTCCTCTATGAAATCAACTGCCAAGATGAAAAGTCCCCGACGCCCCATATCTGCCTATATCTCCTCCTCTCCAGGGCTTTTTCCAAGACTGAGACTGTGAGCAGCTAATCTTTCCTCTGTCCTTTTTATGCCCCTCCTGGGTTTTTTTCAGTGGGAGGACAAAGGGGAAGAGCCTGTTGCAGCAGAAGGGGAAGACACCTGTAACCAGAGGCACCAACCTGGGCCCCAGATTGTGGGTGCCCCCCCCCCACACACACACACAATGTGATGCCATGACATCAACATCACATCATGCCATCACCTGCTGCCCTTCAAGTAAAGATGTGTATTGATGCTAGGAGAGAATGTATTGATTAGATATTATCCTTCCTTCCTCATGTTTGTGAGTTCAGCAGAGTGCATCCCCTTGCAGCTGAAAAAGTCTTTACCCTTTTCTCCTCTTAATAATCACGCAGATTACTGCTTGTAAAAGGTAAAGATAACATTCACTCACTCAGAATACTTGTTGAAGAGTAACAGATACAGCAGCTTTGTCCAGGCAGGCTTAAAATGGTGATCCAGTTACAAAGACATACTTTGGTCAAGATGATGATGGGGATTGAGCTTTAGAGCTCAGACAAGCGGATGGTTCTACATTGCTGGATGGATGGGGAGAGAGAAAGAGGGAGAGGAAGTGCCTACACCCTCCCCAGAGCAGGGCACAGTGGGAGTGTCTCTCAGAGTTCGTTCTGGGAAACATTCAGGAAGAAACTCCGAGGGCTTCAGCTCCTGTCATTTGCCTATCTAGCAAACATGTATTGTTGATTTGGCTGCATGGTAAATATCTCACACTTCACGGGCAGGTGGCAGTCCCCTCAGAAGGCAGAGCACATCACCTGCAGGAGTAGCAAGGAATGTCTGCCTTCTCACTCACCTCTCACCTTGCCCAGTCACGCTATCTTTCACCAGGACTTCAGCGCCACCTCTCTGTTTCCATGGGGACAAGTAAGCCGGGGCATGTTGGCAGAAGAGGAAGCAGAGGGAGGAAGAGGCGTCATGGCATTTTAGGTTGTCTTACACAAAATGGAAGTGCTAGTCTTCAGACAATATATGCAAACATTTTTGGAGGTCCCCCTTGTGACCCCAAGCAGAGGAACAATGTGCCGACTGCACACCCTTCTCCTGGGCCCTGTGGAGAGGCAGGCACCAGGTGCATTTGGCCCCCAGGTCAGAGGTTCCTCACCCCTGCTATAGATTACAAAAGGGCTCCAAAGTTTCCCAATTCTCTCTCTCCTTTGGCTTCCCTTACTCAGGCAAATGAACAGCTTGGTGATTTTAGAAAGAAATTGTGAAACCATGTTTCTTCAGCAAGTACATTGTGAATCCACTCGCCTTCAGTGGGTACACTGGGTGAGCAATCAAGATTTGGGCAAATGTTATATTTCCCACAAGCTTCCACTGGCTAGAGCTTGCATCAGCCTGCTGAACCAGGCCAGCTGTTCCAGAACCCTGTTGTCGCAATGGCCAGCCAGGTGCCTGTGCAAAGCCTCAAAGCAGGACTGGACAGCAACACCACTCTAACCCCTTATGCTTCCCAGCAACTGACATTCAGAGGAATACTGTCTCCAACACTTGAGGAAGAACATGGCCAACTTGGTTAGTAGCCATTGATAGCCTTATCCTCCATTATTTTCTTCTAATCCTTAACCAAACACATCCATGTTGCTGCCCATTGTTACTTCCTGTGAGCAAATTCCAGAGTTTAACTATGTGCTATTTCAAGCAGCACTTTCTTCCATCTTTCTCAAATCTTCCAACATTCACTGTCATTGGCTGCCCACAAATTCTAGTACTGTGAGAAAGGAATAAAAGCTTTTCTCTGTCCTGTTGCACTAAAGGCTTCCTATGAATTGAAGGCTGACTAAACCTCGGGGGTGCAAGGAGCTACAAGAATTGCCCCAATCAAAGAATATCAATGCTTGAGGTGTAGCATAAGGGATTGCATACTCCTCAAGACACCTTGGGCTCACATTGTTTTGGAATTTGTGGAAATAAACATAAGCACCTTGAATGTCTTGAAGTTACCAGTGCATGAACCACTGTGTCCAGGCAGCCAAGCAATTGACCTAACTCCAAGACCCAGAAATCAATCATTCACAAGGCCTCCAGTTTTTCATGGTTCAAGCTCAGTTTGTTGGCTGTCCTGCACCATGGCATCCAGGCACCTATCTGGGGTTTTGTGTATTGGGGATTCTAGAATTGGGTATCTTCGACATATGGATGACACTTCACTCCAAAACTCCAAATGACTCTTCCCAACAGCTTCATCTTGATGTTCAGTAGCCACATTCCTCAGAAAACAGGGGCATTTCTCACTCCCCACAATTGACACTCCCCCCATTTTTGTCGTGTGTGTCCCCCCCCCCATTTTTGTTGTTCCCCACTACCACCATGCCCACACACAGCATTTTCTATCAGAAGAATGGCAAGTTCCACAACCACATCCTTGCACTCCCCCTTCCATCCTGCCCAGGAGGCCCTGCCCTCTACCTGCCTCTCAGATCCAGTGCATTATGTGGGGAAGGGCCTCACTTGTAGCAGCCTCTCCTCCTTTACCTTTGCCAACTCTGTGTATTCTAAGGCTTTCATCATCCATTCTTCCTTTCAGGGTATTCTCAAAACTTTCTACCTCTGAGCATTTCCAGCATTTATTTGGTACATTCTTATACAGTGGTGCCTTGGTTTTAGATAGCTTAGCTTATGAACAACTTGGAAATAGAACGCTGCAAACCCAGAAGTTGGTGTTTTGTTTTGTGAACTTTGCCTTAGAAGCTGAACATGTTCCACTCCTTGTTGACTGTGTTCCGTATGTACATTGAGTCTTCTGCACCTATCAGAGGCTTCCTGTTGAGTCTGTTGGCTGTTGAGTCCCAAACACCCACATAACACAGAGATGACATTTGGAGCTTTTGTTTTTGCTATTTTTGTTTGTGTGGCTTTTTCGTTATTTTGACTGTGACTTGTTCTTCATTTCATGGAACTGGCTTGTGCTGTGGCTTGTGACTCCGTTTTTGTCACTTGTTTTTGTGAGTGTGTGGAACCCTGTTCAGCTACTGATGATTGTGACTCCAGAAATGGATAAAAGCCCCCCATCCAAACCATTTCTATCATCAGTGCACGTAAGGAAAAAATAATTTAATTTTTTATCATCTATAATACTCTCTTATTTGTTTTATAGTACAGTACATTGATTATTGCTTTCATTTTATGGATCGATGGTCTCATTAGAATTTTATAAAATTCATTTTAAATTGATGTTTTAAGGTCGGGTTACCAGACGTCCCCGTTTCCCAGGGACAGTGCCCAGATTTGCAAATCTGTCCCCAGACAAATTCTGTCCCTGGAATGTCCCCGGATTTCATTAAATATCCCCAGGAAACGTGACACCCTGTTCTCCTAGAGTGATATGCAGCTGGAGGGGTGGGAAGATTTTGCACAGGCAGAGGCAGAGGTGGGGGGATCAAAGAGTGCGAAAGAAGGACTTTGCACCTTGCCCGGCACAGAAACTATGTGCCTTGCTCCCCTCCTGGGCAACAGCAAGCCACCCGCCCATGATTCCTGAGCCTCCCCCGATCTCCTGTCCCCTTTCCCCTTCATTTTGAGAGATCTCGGGTGGGCAGCTGTGGCCCAGGAGCGGCGCAAGGTGTGCGGTTTCTCTGCTGGGCAAGGTGCAAAGCTCTTCTTTCGCAGCCTGTGAAACTCTCAAAATGAAGGGGGAAGGGGGCAGGAGATCGGGGGAGGCTCAGGAGTCACGGACAGGTGGTGCGCCATTGTCCAGGAGGGGGCTCAAGGTGCACGGTTTCTCTGCTGGGCAAGATGCGGTGGGGTGATATGATTTTTATCCCCTCGGCCAACTGGAGTGGAGCTGGCGCAGAGCCAGGCAGTTGAGTGTGAGAGACAGCATGAACAAGAGCATGTCCCTGATGGCCAGGAACTGCAGAAGTCAAATTGGAGCAGGGAAGCCTTATGTTCTTTTAAGTTGAGGTTCCTTGAGTTGAGGTATCTCAGTTGCAGGGGGTTGGCCCAGATGCCCCTCAGAGGTCCTTTCCAAATCTATGATTCTGTGATCGTCCCACAGTCGTATTCTCAAACTCTGCTTCCAACTCTACCCCCCCAGGTTTCTCTCCCTCTCCAGACTTTTCAAGACAGCAAAACAGCTGATGTACTTAGGGATAATAAAGCATGTAATTTATTTATTTTTTTAAAAGTGTCCCCGGATTCATTGAAAAAAATCTGGTAACCCTATTTTAGGGGTTGTTTTTGAAAGTCTGGAATGGATTAATCGATTTTGCAGTACTTTCTATGGGAAAGCATGCCTTGGTTTTAGAACGCCAGCTGTTCCAGAACCCCGCTGTCGCAATGGCCAACTAGATGCCTGTGCAAAGCCTCAAAGCAGGACTGGACAGCAACACCACTCTCCCCACTTGTGATTCCCAGCAGCTGATATTCAAAGGAATACTGTGAGCAAATTCCAGAGTTTAACCATGTGCAGCACTTTCTTCCATCTGTCTGGAATCTTCCAACAATCAGTTTCATTGGCTCCTCACAGATTCTACTGTTATGAGAAAGGAATGCAAACCTTTATTAATTTCTAAAATATTTTTAGAACCCACCTTATTTCTCTGATTATAAATTGCTTTAAACTGTTCTGAATGTTATGCTTTAATCCCACAATCCATCATGAGAATTTAAGGTGAGAAGCAAGCAGTAAATAACAACAGCAGGAATTTCCAGGGGTAGTGGGGGGTTCGATCACCACCAGGATTGGTACTGTCCATCGCTGCGACTGGAGACTTGATCTGGAATCTGACCTGCAGAAGTCATAGAATCATAAAGCTGGAAGGGGACCTCAATGGACACCTAGTCTGACAAGTCAGGTGATAACTGCTCATTTGACAAAACTAGACATGACCCCAGGAAGGTGTACCTGGGTCAGAAAGTACGATGGCAGTGCACAGGTGAAGACTTTTTTGTTCCAATGGGCTTTTGGGAACTGACTACTTTAAATGAAGAGCGGGTGCCACGATGTTTTTATTGCAATCATTGGCATGGTTTTAATAGGGTGTGGGTGGGTGGGTATTGTTTTAACTCTACCAATGTTTCACAGGTGCAAAAATTTTGATGAGCTGGCCAAGTTTGATGGGGTTTTTGCTTCTCCTCAGGATGATGAAAATCAGAGCAGACTTTAAAGAGCTCCTATATCAGGAATGAGAAGCTGTGGTCCTCTAGGCCAGTGTTTCCCAAGTTTGGGTCTGCAGCTGTTGAATTACAAAAGCACAAGCAGTCTTTCTCTCTCTCTCTCTCTCTCTCTCTCTCTCTCTCTCTCTCTCTCTCCCTGCCTGCCAGCCAGCCTGTCTCAGATAATAGAATCTAGATTAGTAGGGATGTGAAATTGAGGCTGGCACAGATTAGGAGGGACGTGTCCTTGGAGTACTTGGAAGGGGGAAGATATTTAATTTGTTTTCAGCACTGTGCTTTACATTATGGTATAGCACAATTACAATTCTAGCAATTTATGACACTGTCCTGAATCCGTTGTTCCTGGGTGCTGGCAAAGTGCTCCTTGACATCATCTGTAAATTCCTCCAACGAAGCTTCTTCCTGCATCAGTTCCTTGCTTGGCCCAGTGCTGTTCTCAAACTCCTTCCTGGCTCTTCAGCTCTCTAGAATGAAGAAGACACCCCTGATCTCCTGCCTCCTCTTGACCCTTCTGAATCCAGGTGAGCAGAACCACAGCTGCTGTGCTGTTCCTCATGTTTCCAAGAAGGAACTAACGGGGGGGGGGGTCAGCCATTAAAGCAAGATAAGAAAGGACTTGTTGTTCCTTTGAAAAGTAGAGGAATAAAGCACAAGGCCAGACTACAAAGGAACCTCAATGATAGATTGTTTTTGTTCCCAATATTTATATTTGTTTTTATTTAACCAAATACATACTGAGAGGTTTAGTATCCCAAAGTCCATTAGGGGTGTAAGGGAGGCAGTTGTCCACTCTTGGATAAACCAGAATCCTAGCTTTCATCTACAACAAAGAATATGTTTCTTGCACTTTTTTCTGTTTGTTTACCTCATCGTCCACTCAGATTCTGCAGCTTCCTCTGAAACTCTATCCTTTTGTCTCTGCTAACTATCTCTCACTTCAGGTAGGTGTTTTCCCCATTTTCTGTCCAGCCCAAAGAGTTTATCTTAATGGCCTTCTTAATGAGTTAATGACTGACTATCATCACCCTTTTGTTCCTCCAACGACCCCATCCAGCTAGCTCTACTGACAGTGGCACCAACTCTAGGGGGCCATGGGGGCCTTGACACCCCCAAAATATTTGCTGTAGGTGCCCAGCCTCTGTCCTCTTCCACTGCTTCACACCACTCACCTTATTAATCCCAGGATTACTCTCCTCCTTTGCTGCTATCAGTGCTGTGTCTATTAACCTCAATTTCTTCCCTTCACCGCCATCCCTTCCCCTTTTCAGTGTACTGTATAGTCAGTTATAAGTGAAGGGCGGATTCAAGTCCATATTGGTGAGTCTGTATAAGAGTGAGAAAAAGAGAGTAATAATAATAATAATAATAATAAATTTTATTTATATCCCGCCCTCCCCAGCCGAAGCCGGGCTCAGGGCGGCTAACAACAATCAGATAATCAAAAAATCAAATAATCACACAATCTAAAAATATTTCATTATAAAAATTAATTAAATCAAATTGATGGCAACCAATTAAGCAAAGTTCTGTGCAGGTTGCCAGAGGAGGGAGTCAGGCTGCGCCCTGATCAAAGGCCTGGCGGAACAACTCTGTCTTGCAGGCCCTGCGGAAAGATGTCAAGTCCCGCAGGGCCCTAGTCTCTTGTGACAGAGCATTCCACCAGATTGGAGCCGCAGCCGAGAAGGCCCTGGCTCTAGTTGAGGCCAGCCTAACCTCTCTGAGGCCTGGGACCTTGAGGATGTTATTATTTGCAGACCGTAGGTTTCTCTGTGGGGCATACCAGGAGAGGCGGTCCCGTAGGTACGAGGGTCCTAGGCCGTATAGGGCTTTAAAGGTTAAAACCAGCACCTTAAACCTGATCCTGTACTCCACCGGGAGCCAGTGCAGCTGGTATAGTACCGGATGAATGTGATCTCGCAGCGAAGACCCCATAAGGAGTCTCGCCGCGGCATTCTGCACCCGCTGGAGTTTCTGGGTCAGTCTCAAGGGCAGCCCCACGTAGAGCGAGTTACAATAATCCAGTCTGGAGGTGACCGTCGCATGGATCACAGTGGCTAGGTCAGGGCGAGAGAGATAAGGGGCCAACTGCTTAGCTTGGCGGAGATGAAAAAATGCTGCCTTTGTTATAGCTGTAATCTGCGCCTCCATAGAAAGGGAGGTATCGAAGATTACACCCAAACTCTTAACGGACGGTGCTGGCACTAATTGCACCCCCACAAGAGATGGGAGTTGCCCCCTCAATCCCATATCGTCCCGCCCCAGCCAGAGGACCTCTGTCTTCGAAGGATTTAACTTCAACCGGCTCCCACGTAACCATCCAGCCACAGCTTCCAGACATCTGGTCAGTGTGTCTGGGGCCGAGTCAGGATGGCCATCCATCAACAGATAGAGTTGGGTGTCATCAGCATACTGATGGCAACCCAGCCCAAAACTCCGGACAAGCTGGGCGAGGGGGCGCATAAAGATGTTAAAAAGCATCGGGGAGAGAATCGCACCCTGAGGCACTCCACACACCAAGGAGTGGCGCGATGACAATTCCCCCCCAAGCGCCACCCTCTGTCCCCGACCAGAGAGAAACGAGCGCAGCCATTGAAGGACTGTGCCCTGGATCCCCACGTCGGCAAGGCGGTGGTCCAGGAGTTCGTGATCGACCATGTCAAAGGCTGCTGACAGATCTAGAAGAATCAGCAGCCCCGACCCACCTCGATCCAGCTGCCTGCGGAGATCATCTGTTAGGGCGACCAGAGCCGTCTCGGTCCCATGACCAGCGCGGAAGCCGGACTGGAATGGATCCAAAGCAGATGTTTCATCCAGAAACCTACCAAGCTGTTCAGCAACCGCTCTCTCAATCACCTTACCCAGGAATGGAAGATTCGAGACCGGGCGGTAATTGGATAGATCTGAGGGATCTAATGATGTTTTCTTTAAGAGCGGACGCACCACTGCCTCCTTCAGTTCCCCTGGGAATATCCCGGTGCCAAGAAAGAGAAAGATTCCAGAAAAACTTATGCAGAGTGTTATGTCAACAATAGGAGGTTTTTCTCCACTCAGGGGTGTCCTGGTGATACAAAATGCACCCCAAGGATATTGACTCCCATTTCATTACTGAACTCCTCAGATTGGCTAGACACAGACTAAAGACAAGTCGAAGTAGTTATTCCAGTTCCACTGAGCTGCTTGCCCATAATTCATTTTCAATTCAATAGGCAATATGTTGAAACTCATCATACAGGTACTCACATTAAAGCTTAGGGGCCCCCCCACTTCCTCCATTAGGTTTTATCTCCTCACCACTTCTCAAATAAATAGACCTTTCCTTTTTAAGTTCTGCTAGTGCACATGTGGAGCATTTTTGACAAACTCCAGTGCCCATCATCCAGAGCCATTGGTCATGCTTTCTGGAGCTGATGGGAGTTGTAGTTCAGCTACTTGTGGAGTGTCAAAGGTTTCCTCACACCTGCCCTACAGGTCCTCTCTCTCAGACTGCAGGAGCCACCTAGGACAATCATTCACTGGTCTGTCCAAGACTCAGCCCCCATTCACACACAGCTCAAGAACTACAGGGGAAATATATATAAACAGCACTGCATAAGTGAAAAATGGCCCGTTTGCTCCACTATCTTGTTGTTACCATGGTGAACCAGATGCCTACGGGAAGTTCACAAGCAGGATCTAATAGTGCCTACAGTGTTAGAGAGAGAAAATATCTCTTGAGGCTGGAAGCCAGCAACAGACTTATTAACCCCCTTGAATTTATCTATTCCTTTTCTTAAGCCATCCAAGTTGGTGGCCTTCACTGCCTCTCATGAGATGGACTTCGTAGGAGGAACTGTGGTTGATGTGCCTTAATGTACCCATTTCCCATATGGGGATGGTGCTAAGGTTTTCTAAACCCATTTCCCCATGTCTGCAGTGGCATCTCTGAAATGTCAGTTTTGTTGGACTAAAGACAACGACTGCGAAAACACCATTCAGGAGTGTAATGAAGACATAGGTCAGCTCTGCATTTCTTCCGTTTCAGAGGCCGAATGGTGTAAGTGAGAAGAACTTTCAGCCTTTTTGACCACCAGACATAAACCCCCAGACTTTCTAAGGCCATATCTTAGCTACAAACCACAGGGTGTGGCTTTTCATAATGCAGTGTTCTAGATCCTGTATTACATGTAGGAACCAGAGGGAAATTCAAGTCAGTTCACATTTGAAGGTGAGCTTACCTACTTGGCTCTTTCCAAAACAATATGAAAGCCAAACAAAGCCTTCCTTTCACATCCACACTTCTCCCATTTTTGCAATCCAGTTGTCCAGTCGTGTAATTTATATTTTATTCTAGGTCTGTTCCCCTGCCAGATGAATCTAGAAATACCCTTTTGCCATTCCTTGAGGTGTCCTATCTTCCTATCACTGGTATTGACTGGAATAGAAACAGCATTCTCTGCTGGTGAATTTTCATGAGGACTTTTCAAAAGTTCTCCATCCCTGCCTCACGTTCAACAAATAGATAAAACTCTCTCTACTCCAGGCCAGGCCAGCCCAAGATATTGTGACACCTCAGGCGAACCATGAAATGCTGCCCACCGGCCAGGCAGGGAAGAAGGGGGGACTGAAGATCTACATCAGGAACAAGGGGGTGGGAATGGGGATCTACACTGGAATTTTATGTGGGAATAAGATGTACATTGGCAACAAGGCTGGGAGGAGACCAGAAGCACCTCCTAATTGCCAAGAGGCCATTACAGAGGCGGCATTTGGAGGGGCTGCTGAGGAGGTGGCAGATCTGGCCTCCAAGGAACAAACCACAGCTGCAAACATGGCAGCAGCCTGCAATGCTTTCATAGGAGGCTGCCCCTGGGGGATATTTCCTCTTGTGTGGGCAAGCCATATCTCCAGGTCTTGTTTTTTCTTTCCTCTATAGTGGCTTTTGGGAGGAAATTTGTTTACAGGTCCTGCGCCAATGGACAGTTTTGCCAAACAGGCTATTCCAGGGCCACCGTAACGCCAAATATGTACATGGTGACCAAGACCTACTGCTGTGACACAGATATGTGCAACAGTGAACCTTTTGAATGTAAGTCGTAGCAGCAGCAGCAGCAGCAGTAGGGGTGCAAGAGGGCTGGTTGCCCCGGGTGCATTCGCTTCCCTCTCCCTGCTGGGAAGACCCCTCCCCAGACCCCACCAACATCACTGCCACCCAGCCCTGACAGGAGCCATTTCCAGGCAGGGCAGGGGCAACTCACCTTCCCCTTGGGGAGAGGAAGAGAGGTGGGGACACCATGGACGTGAAGGGCAGGCCTCTCAGCAGAGTCTGCCTCTCTCTCTCTCCCTCCCTCCTGCCTCCAGTCCTTTTCCAAATTAGAGACAGAAACTTGGGTTGGGATTTGAACTGAGAACCCCAAAGCTTGAAGTTAGGCTGGGCTGAACTACATATTGAGGCCTCCTCAGGTGTGACTGGTGAGGCACTATGATGCCTCTGGATTGGCCAGGCCTTCTACAACCATCCGCAACGTGGGCTCCAGCCTTTGCCAAGGGATCTGTGCATTCGAAGAGGATATCTGCATTACATAATAACATAGTAAAACAATAGCAAATATTAAAAAACCCCAAACTCGTGTTTAAATACTATAAATATAACACAATCACTTGCAGCAACCATTAGCAAAAATAACCAGAGAGCTTGACAGTTTTACCTTAGTCTAAGAAACACCCCTCACCTGGGTCCCTCTCCTGCAGCAGCTTTTAATATTTACCCTTTGCTCCAAAGAGCTCACCATTTTAGACTCAAAAAACCCTGTGAAACAGGTCAGGCTGAAAGATGATGGTTGGGTGGTGTTTGTTTTACAGTGCCTGAGCCTGAGAAGAGGGAGCTCAATGGGCTGAAGTGTCCAAGTTGCCTCTACTTAGGAGGAGATCGGTGCACCTACATGAAAAACACCATCAGCTGCGGAAATGACGAGGACCACTGCTTCTACTTTGGGGGTAGCGGCACTTACGGTGAGTTTCTGCATTCGCTGAGTGCAGCTAGGGCCCCATTTCCCCTATGCATTTAAAGCAGTATCTCTCCACCTTGAACAGTCATGGCTTCTCCCAAAATATGTTGGCATGGGTGTTGAAAGTTATTAGGAGACCCCCATTATCTTCACAGTGTGTCTGGGATAGTCAGGAGCCCTAGGAGGAGGGATGTGTGAGCTGAGGAGGCAGGCAGAGGAGCATCCAGGGGAGGGGCTAGTGATTTGTGGGCTTCTGTGCCACCCGTGAGGCAGCTCCTGGTGGTGGTGGAAGAGAGGAGTCAGGAGGAGGAGACCAGGAAGCCAAATACAAAGCAGGAAAAAGAGGGAGGAGAAGAGTTGCTGGACGTCTCTTTTTCTTCCCACTCATCCACCCTCCCTCAGAGTCTGGAGAGCTTGTGGTGCTCCCAGAGAGAGTCATAGCTTTGGAAACCTCTGGATCCTCCCTGCACTTCCACTTGTCCCATACCTAGAAAGCACAGTTCCCGGTTGTTTTCCACTTGCAACATCCTTTCTAGGCACGGGTCTGATTGGTTTTGCCTTGCCCCACTGCTTTCCTCCCAAGAAATCTGCAGAAAATCCTGATTGCTGATTGTTCTGATTCTGCACTGAATTACAGGGCTTTCCCCAGGGGAAAGCGGCAGAGCAAGACAAGCTCTTGTGATTCACAAAGCTTAAGTAGCATGTAATCAAGCCCAGGCTGCTGCTGTCACTCCCAAAGCTGGACCAAGTTGGGAGTTTGTAATCCACGATCCTAGTTCTCCATCACTTAAACTAAGAACTGGACCATAGAGTTCCAGTGGAACCTGAAGTGCAGCCGGCAGAATAGACTGCTCTGTTAGCAAGTCTAGATGTGCCCCATGGTGGTGGACAGCTGCCAGGAACATACTGGTGACAGCCAGATGCATATGGAATTAGTGTTCCATATTGTGCTCTTCTGAAAACTGCAAGATCATTGATAAACCTTGATGAATTCCTGCCTAGATCCCTGTAGCTGTTTATTCCATTTCCCACACACACACACATGTCTGTGTGTTTTTTTCAACAGGGAATAATACGGTAAAGATTGCTACCCGAGGCTGTGCAACGGCAAATATGTGTCGCTCCATTCATGGATTGACAGAGATTAAGGGTGATTATTTGGGAGTCCGGATCACTAGAGCAGAGTGCTTCAAAGCAAATCACTCTGTCTGTGAACTGTAGTTGAGAGAGAGAACAAATCTCCAACTCCCAGAAGAACCCACAATTTAGGGAAATTGGCTGCCTTGTGCTTGAATCAGCGGAGGTCTCAGCCTGAAGCCTCCCAGCCTTTATTGCCAGAAGTCTAGAAGCTCCTCCTCAAGGAAAGGCTGTATTTGACTTTCATGTTCAAATGAGGTCATTGAAGCATGTCCAAAATAAATATATGTAGCCAATAATGAGTGTTGTATCCTGTGTGTGTTTTTTCCAAATGCAACATTTGTTGGGGGGAACATTTGCCAGGGATGTAGTAGAGTCAGACGACTGGGAAAGGTCTGACTCTGAGACTGAGAGAACGCAGACACAGGCAGCACCAGAGTGGGTGAGTTGAGCCTGCACCCTTCAGAGTTTCAAGACATTTTAGAGCAGCAGACCCAGGAAGCTCACAGTCTGGGAATGAAGGGGGAGACGACCTTGGAGGGAGTTGCTAGGCAACCTGGAGGAAAGCAGCATTCAGAGTACACTTCTTTAGAGAGTGGGGGTGAAGTCTGCCCACTTTCTCCACAAAGCAGGAGATAGGAAAGAGTTAAGATGCAACAGAAGGACAAGAGGGGAAGGACTGGACATTGTCGGCCTTCATGTTGCGTACACGGCAGGGACACAGACTGGGCAATTCTTAGCCGAGAATGGCGGGCTCGTGCCACTCTCTGTGTGTTAATTGTTAATAAACTTACCATAAATCTTCCAAGAGGCTCATTAATTCGTATCAGAGCTTGTTTGCCTGCCTGAGATCATTACATCTCCCTAAGAAAGAGGACTGTTTTGTAGAACATTGTCCACCATTTTGTGTGTGTGTGGCTACCATTTTGTATCTTGGAATGTAGCCCTGAATGAATGGAGCGAGGCCGAAGCGCTGCACTTGGAGAAATGCTGGAAGCTGGTACAATTCCCGCCACTCACCTACAACGAGGGGTGGATTGCATCTGCAAAAGAAATACGCTGAGCAGACTAACGGCAAGGGTTGTTTGACATTGCCTGAGTATGAGCAGAGGATGCCCAACGGGCTCAAGGGCCCAAGTTGCTTCTCCCTCATGTCAGATACTTGTGTGGCTCAACTATAAAAATAAGGAGGATCGCTGCTTCTACTATGGAGTCAGCATCAGTACTGGTGAGTCTTGTATAACGGGGTGCAGCATTTACAGCAGTATCATCAAAAACGGTGGGAAATGTAGATTATTAAGGGGGCTGAAAGTTATTAGAAGACCCACCTCAATTACCCTCACAGAGTGTCAGGGATGGGCAGGACCCCAAAGGGGGTGATGTGTGGGCAGAGGAGACAGGCACAGAGGAGTTGGGTGAAGGTTACAGGGGAAGGGGCTTTGGCTCCCACAATAAAATATTTGAGGATGCTGGGCCCCGCCCCCAAAGTTAATGTTCATTGCTATTGTCCACTGCATCATGTGATCAGGGCTGGGCTTTTCTGCACCACCACAATAAACACCTAATAAAAAAGGCCTCCTAAAGCACCTAATAAAAAAGTCCCTAGTTTTTTTGTAAATCTTATATTAAACATTTTCTTCAATTCATTATATACCATTTTCCTGAATGCTTTTGTTACCTTACACGTCCACCACATACGCTGGAATGTCCCTTCTCTTTCTTTACATTTCCAACATACATTAGAAGCAGTTCTATACATCTTTGCTAATTTTATTGGTATTAAATACCATCTATACATCATTTTCATATAATTTTCCTTCAATGAACAGCACACTGTAAATTTCAGGTTTTCTTTCCATAGTTTTTCCCGTGACTCAAGTTAAATATTGTGCCCTATATCTTGTGCCCATTTTATCATTACTGTCAACGAAGCTCAGATGCTGACAGGAGAAGAAGAAGCAGGCATAGAGAGAGAACAGTTAACAGTGGAAGACAGAGAGGAGGGGGAGAGCAGCTGTAATCTGACCTCTGAGACAAAAGACAGGGCCAGAGTGACAGGCTGATGTGTGAGAGCTCCAGTAGTGAGTCAGACATTGGAATGCAGGAAGCATTCTCTCCCAAGTCTCATAGGATCTCAAAAGTGGCCGAGACTTGCGAAAGATACCGGAAGAGAAGGTGGGGGCTTCGATGCTGGGGAAGGGGGAGGAGCTCAGTCCGGGCAACTCCATCTTCTGGGGAGGATGATGAGTAGAGGAGCTCCATCCTAGTTTGTTGTTTTAGCAATAAATTAATTAACAGCCAGAGTCATTTCGCGTTTGTGAAAGAGACGAAGCCATAACAATTACTGATTTAACTTCTTCATCCTTCGTATGCCATTCTAGCAACAATTTATACATTCTAGACAGTAACTTCTCCTTATTTCCCAATAATTCCTTTTCAAACCTTGAATATTCTGTACTAAATCCTCTTTTCTTATCTGCTTTAAACACTTCAATTGATCATACTGCAACAAATCTGTGACTAACTGTCTTATATCTTCCATGTTTTTTAATTTTAATTGTTGTTCCCCCTCAATGAGCAATTGTTGTCCCCCCCTCTTTATAAATTGCCCAATACGCTTTCGCATTAACCTTTTTCAAGGATATCGCTTCCATTGGGAAAAGCCACCATGGGGTTTTCTTTTCCAACAAATTTTCATACTTTCCCCATACACCATAGGTTGCTTTTCTTATTACATGATTCAAAAAACCTGTATGTACTTTGGTCTTTTCACACCACAAATATGCATGCCATCCAAATCTGTTATCATGACCCCCAAGGTCTAATATCTCTGTATTTTTTAGCATTATCCATTCCTTTAGCCAGCAGAGAGAAGACGCCTCATAATACAATTTTAAATCTGGCAAGGAGAAGCCCCCTCTATCTTTATCATCTATTAGTAATTTATATTTAATCCTTGGTTTCTTCCCCTGCCAGATAAATTTAGTTATATCTTTTAGCCATTGTTTGAAGTGTCCATCCCCACTGGCCACAGGTATTGTCTGAAACAAAACTGAATGTATTCTTGGCAATACATGCATCTTTATAACAGAAATTCTTCTCCCAAGTGATAAATTTATTCTTCCCCAAATTTCCAAGTTCTTTATCTCTTTCCAATTTGTTTCATAATTATCCTTAAATATATTTATGTTTTTAACAGTTAGCCATACACCCAAATATTTCACCTTTCTTCAATTTTTAGTTGTGTTGCTAATTGTAATTCATTTATATTTTCTACCAATAATTTCATTTTATTTTTATTTAACTTAAATCCTGCTACCTGTCCAAACTCATACATTTTGTTGAGTACCCTTGGTATGTTCACCAATGGAATCCAGAGCTACCATTTCCATGAATTCTGGGAAGAGGGGTTGATAGTTAAACCACTCTGAGAATTAGGCTTAGCTAAGCAAGGATAGTTAATGATACTCTGCTGAGCAAGACGAGCTCTTGTGACTCACAAAGCTTTGGCAGCTTGTAATCAGGCCCACGTTGCTGCTGTCACCCCCAAAGCCAGACCAAGGTTGGGAGTTTGTAATCCACAATCCTAGTTCTCCATCGCTTTAACTTGAACTAAGAACTAGACCATAGAGTTCCACTCAAACCTGAAGTGCAGCTGGCAGAAAAGACAGCTGTGTTAGCAAGTCTAGGGTGTTCCAGGGTCGACGGACAGCTGCCAGGAACATACTGGTGACAGTCAGTTGCATATGAAAATTAAGCATTCTTTATTTTCCTCATGGCTGGGCCAGCACTATATTAGAGGAAAGTGTGCATAGAAGTGCATCTATTAGTGAAGAATAATTTACAAAATACAATTAAGTGGGGAATCCTAAACATAAGGAACCAGTTTCAAGCAAGCCTTCATAAGAAGTTGGCATAAAGTACACCAGTTCCAAACTGCATTTAGTTGGAGCAGATTAGGGAGGAAGGACATGAAAATTAAGACTTCAAGGTTCTTGGATTCTTCTTCTCTAAAAAGCTGACGTTGGCATTGCCAAGACTGCCAAATAATCATGCTGGAGTGGAGGGGTCTTTCCCTTGGGGAATTTACAGAGTGTCACTATTTTCAGTTGGTGTTGAATCACACACTGCCAAATTCAGGCTGTACAATTAAGGCTGATCTGGAGCTCATGTACAACCAACCCACTTACTAAGAACAAAACAAAACAGGAAATGCACTGCAAAGTGTGACATAGCAATTGCTTTGCACAATGTTTTTTAACTTCCCCACAAACAAATCAAAATAAATGCTCAGTCAATAGCCAATGTTGTCTAACCTCCCTGCAAACATTCTGCAACCAAATGAGAGTGGATGCTCAAGCAAGTTGCCTGGAAGCTGCCCTAGAGCAAGCATTGTTAGTATTTTCCACTGCCACTATTGCAGAGGGTCACGTGATCGGATGATTTCATTTCTTATCACCGTGTGTGTGAGCGGAAGTCAAGCCGACAAACTTCCGTTTTTGCTCTCTGTCCAGCTAAGGGCTAGAGAGGATGTGTGAGAAGGAGCTCACACAAAAAGCCATGTTTCTTTGGTTTCTTTTGCTGTAAATAATAAAATACTTGATGCCACAATTCCTACACAATTTTGCTTTTGCTGGCTCTGCTACTACGCTTTATATCGTGCACATGTCTTTTGGATGTGTGCCGATGCTTTCTACGGGACTCCAGCAAGAGGCACCTCCCGTCAAGCATGTCCAAAGTCCGGCCCGCGGACCAACTGCAGCCCGTGTTCCGGTTTAAAATGGCCCATGCAGGCTGGCAAGAGGGGAGGCTTCACTTGCCATGCGTGCGTGTCCTGTCTGAGCTGATTCTGGTGTGAGGACCGAGGGCAGGAAGGCAGGCAGGCAAGCAGGCAAGCCAGGGACGTCTTTACCTTTGGGCATAGTGGCGCGGCGAGCCAGGGCGCCAAGCAGTGTAGGGCACCAGGTGGAGAGTCTGGGGAGAATCTTGGGAGGGGAGAGCAGGAAGGTAAGTGAGGCGGAGTGGGGGCTTGGTGCCTGCGTGTCTCCAGTGCCCATCGGAGGCAGGAGGCTCTGGGTGCTTTCCCGCAGTCCGGAGCTCTTTCCGCTGACTCCGAGACACACCACCTCCTCGGCTGTGTAGTGTGTGCTTGCATCCCAAGTTCTGCGCATAATAAACGTGCCTCTACCACCGCTCCTCCCGTCCACTCTACCTCAAAAGATCCCCGTGCTCGAGGCTACATGCTGCAACTGCTGCCCCCAGCACCCCTCTCTCCTTCCCCAGCTTCTCCACTGCCTTGCACGGAGCCTGCCTCCTCCCGCTGCCCACACCACCTCTGCACTCCTTCACATGAAACTCATTTCCTTCCCCTGCCCAATCCCTTCCCAGTCAGGCTCTCTCCTCCCCTCACTTCCTCCCCAAGCAAGGATGGTGAGACTGCAGCTGAGTGAGCGCGCTTCTCTGCTGCGGCGACGCAGATGATCCAGCTCGCTTCGCCTGTCCCTGCCCGGACGAGACCCCCACCTGCCTCCCCCATCGCGCCGGGCTGCCCAGCCCCACACCAATATCCTGTTAGTTTCTGTTTGCCACTGAGCAGCTGCTTAGAGTCACAGGACTCTGTTTACATTCCAGACACATTCCATGCTATTGGAAGTCTCACGGGAGACGGGAGACAGGATGTGATGTTAGTGGTTTCCTGTTTCCTTTGTTCCTTTGTTTCAGTTGCTCTCTGCTTTCATAGAGAGAGGATGTGTTTTTTGTCTGCGTAGCTTAGTAATAAAACTCTTTGCAATGTAGCCCAAACCTCTCGTCTCTTACCTGTGCTGGAAACTCTGCTGAAGAATGTGCCTGAGGCCTTATCAAAGGCTCAGGTTGTTAAACACGTTGGGAAGTGATTCCGAAGCACAGGGCAGCAGTGTGAGGGCAGTAGCAGCCTTTCCTAAAAAAGGTAAACAACTTTGGGGTCCCCCCCCTTAAAAAACGTCAACAATTCTGGGAAACAAGGGGGGCACTGGAGGGATCTTTGCACCACGGCACCAGATATGCTTAAGACGGCCCTGCCCTAGCCTGAGTTTTGTCTCCAGCATGTGTGCAAAATTCCCAGCACTGGGTAATCAGCAACCAATCATGCCATCTTCTCTCCTTTGAGCCAAGCTGGTTGTGCGCGAGAAAGTCGATGGGTGGTGGAGGAGAAATGACACCACCCAAAAGAAACACACACCTGTGGCTGCCAAGTCGAGCGCTCCCCTGGATGGTATCCCTTGCCGCAGGTGGCAGCAGCAGGAGACAAGAATTGGAGGGGTGGGGAGGGGGAGGAGCGGGGGAATGGGCGGCTTCTCTCTTCTCGATCCACTTGGTTCGTTTCTTACGGGGGGGGGGAAGAACCCTGAGAAAATATGCTGGAGACGAGAAAAGTTAAGATGCCTCTGTTTGAAGCGAGTGGGGATAGTTCCGTCTTCTGCCCAGATTTTCACCCTGCAGGCACATTTACACAAGAAAGGACCCTGAGATACGCCTTTGAGTTGGGATGTCTCTTTTTTATGGATCGCTGGTGAAGTAGAGAGGAAATGCAAGAGAGCAACTTTAGAATCAATAGCATGTTTTTTGTTTTTTGTTTAGCAACAAGGTGCTTTCATTTGACTTGCAGGGTTCGTTAGAAATTAGGCAGTTGTGAATAATCCCCTGGAATGATTGCTACCATCAGCACAAATTGCATATTCTCTTATGCATGCATGTTTCAATTGTTCAAAAATTATCAAGAGTATCCTTCACAGCAGACGTGTGAAGTAGGTTAGGATTTGTCCCAGCCTACTTCACAGGACTGTTGTGAAAGGTACAACAGTACAAATTTTGAACACTAGAACCATGCATGTCTAAGGGAATGTGCAATTTTGCAGGTGGGACAGAGAACCAGAACTAATGGAATACCTTGCTTGATGACATATTGTGAACACAACATGTATACCTGGTTTTATGTTCCTGTTAATATTTTTTGAACTTAAAAGTTGACAGACAACCTTTATTACCAATAATATGTAATGTACTTTACAATGTTTCTGACATATATTACAGCTTCCTGGATTATTATTTTTTTTCATCTGGCCTTCAGATATGAAAGGCAGAGTGATTTGTCATCCATGTGACGAAAGGAAAAGTACCATATTTATCGCTCCATAAGACGCACTTTTTTCCTCCTATAAAGTAAGGGGGAATGTGAGTGCGTCTTATGAAGTGCACAGAGAGGTAGAGCTGCGCAGTGCCCCTTCAGTGACGTGCCTGTCCTGGCTTCTGCCTTAGCCACGCACAGCCTCTTCGGGCAGGGGGAGCCTTCATCCCGCTGCCCTGAAGAGGCTTGGCACGGTTACCCCAGAAGCCAGAACAGCCACACGGTATCCCAGAAGCCAGATCCCTCTTGCTGTTCTGGCTTCTCGGATTCAAAATATTATTTTTCTTGTTTTCCTCCCCCCCAAACTAGGTGCGTCTTATCATCTGGTGTGTCCTATAGAGCGAAAAATACAGTGTGCCGTTCGCAATAAACTTTGCATAAAATAGTTAATTTGCCTTTTATTTGCATTTAATTTTAATGGTTCAAAGAATGTCAGGCAAAATGGTTGGCCCTCATGCATGTTCACTTCATCAAATCTGGCCCTCTTTTAAAAAAGTTTGGACACCCCTGCCCTAAAGACTTGGAGATCCTTGGTTCTTTTGGAGGAAGGGTTCGGGGGGGGGGGGTGCTGGAGCAAGAGAACAGAGCCAGGACTCCTCTAAAAGAAGGAGTGAGTTTCAGAAGATTGGGAAGTGAGAGCCAAGACTCCTGCATCCTTTCTTTACAACTTGGGAGGTTGCAGAGTCAGGATAGAAACATTTCTATCTGCCTGCTGTGTTTTTAGCTGGGTATCACTGCTAGCAAGGCTGCCAGGCACACAAGCTGAAATGCATAAAATACTTCCAGCCAGAATAATAAACCAAGTTGGTTTCTTATGGTGCTACAGCACCCTCCAGTGAATGTCTTGGGAGGATGGTTGTGTTGAAAAAACTAAGCACATTTTAATTTAAAAACATGACCTTGTGAAATAGGCTTGATTAAAATGAATTGGATGGAGCTGAGGCATTATTTTAAAATTGTGTGCAATTGTCAGCGATGTTAAGAATTAACACAGGCTCATTGTCTTCTGCTCTGAGATCCCATAAATATCGTAAATAAATCAACCTGTCTGAATGGGCCCAGAGTCAGTTTCTCTCAGGGAGGTTGGTATTATCTACTTATTTCCTCTCACTTTTTTATTTTCTTGGTGCTGCTTGGCCTTTTCAAACACAACAAAAGAGAGAAAACCCATAATTAAGCCTCTCTCTCTTCTCTGCCCCCACTCCACTCAGGAGGAGAAAGTAGCAGGAACAATTTAGAGGCTAATCCCCTAGCCCAGATTAAGGAAGTAATAAAATGAACATAACCTGCCACTTAGAAAGATATTTTGCTGATTGGAACTTACTTTTGTAGGTAAGCATTGCAAAAGGATCTTGTCCAAGGTATGAGTGGATAACTTATAGGATGTTTTAAGTGTAGCCAGCACTTTAATTCTGCTTTGAACTCATTCCACACACACACACACAGAGAGAGAGAGAGAGAGAGAGAGAGAGAGAGAGAGAGAATGGAAAGAGTGGGCAGGATGACTATGAAATCCAAGAGATATCACAAGAGATATCACTCTTCTTTGTAGAGCTTAAGTATATAGGGTGATCTCAATACACATTCAGAACCGGTAGCATAGTGGCAAATTCAGAAATGCAGGGTCGCTCCATGATAGTCATAGCCACGTCCACAGGGAACCAGGCAGAGGGCCTTCTCGGTAGTGGCGCCCGCCATGCGGAACACCCTCCCACCAGATGTCAAAGAAATAAACAACTATCTGACTTTTAGAAGACATCTGACGGTAGCCCTGTTTAAGGAAACTTTCAATATGTGATGAATTGTTGTATGTTAATGTTTTGCTGGAAGGCACCCAGAGTGGCTGGGGGAACCCAACCAGATGGGCGGGGTATTAATAATTATATTATTATTATTATTATTATTATTATTATTATTATACAATAGTCTTATGTAATAATAATAATTAGGAATGTATTACAATCAATGCAGATCTCCATGTGTTAGCTTTCAGCTAGATCTTCTCTTTTCTGTGCACCTATCTGGGAAAATGGTTTGATATGCTCCAATATCATCTTTCAGAGTGACTTAAGTTGCATTTTCCTTGAAGTACCATTGAACGTGACAAAATTTACATGTCATTGTCTTCAAACAGAAGCACCTTGCATTGTCAGTGTTATTAAATGCTTAGTTTTGGAGTGTGCAGAACAACAACAACTTCATGCTTCCTACATACCTTCTCCAGAGTGACCCTTGGAGCCAATCCTCAGTGGCTGACACACCTCTGGAAAGGCTTGAAGGATCGGAGATAAAAATGGATATAAAAACATTTGTTACAGAACGGCTTAATAAGCAACTCCCAACCCTTAAAATACCTCCAAGTGATGTAGATAAGAATATACAGGGTCCCCACCTGTCAATCATCTGTATAGCAACAACTGAGGGGTATTATAATTAAGACAGCATGATTGTCTTTGAAGAGGGAAGCTATGAGCACCATTTGAGATTCCTCTGACCTGGCTATGGAGGGACATAAAATCTTAATTTTTAATAACTAAGGCCGCTGCCTTTGAATAAGCCAAGAGAAGATAAAATGGGTGTGGGAGCCTTGTAGCAACAGTTAATGCACCTCGGTCACAGTCAACAGGCTTTTGGCATCAGCAGAAGGATCTCAGCATAAATTTATGACTTGGGAAGCTGCTCTCTCTTGAGTCAGACCTCTGCTCCTCCATCTCGCTCAGCGCTGTCAATGCTGTTTGGCAATAAGCTTTCCACGGTTTCAGATAAAGATATTCCCCAGACCTACCTAGAGGTGCTGGGAACTGAACCTGGTACTGCCCACTGCAAACTGTGTCCTTAACCACTGTGCCAAGGAACTTCCCCACCCACAGACTTAACGAACTTTTTGGGTTTGAAATCTGAAAAGCAAGGCCCACATATTGAAGGTGGGGGCAGTTTCTGATAAATTTGTTGTTTTATACTCTTTGTAAACCACTTTGCGTTTCTATTACAATCAAGCGGAGTATAATTTTTGTGAGGTAATAAATTTCAGTGGGGGGGGAGGGGGAATTGTCGGAGGTATCTGACCTGTCCAACCGGGTACAGGGTCGTATATAAATTCAACAAATAATAATAATAACCGCCATGCCCATTGGAATTGCCATGTCACATGGCATAGCATCATTCTGAGGGGGGATTCTGCAGAAAAAGTGGTGTACATTTCACCTAGGGAGCATGACATAATATGGCAAAGGACCCTCTGGGAAGAGAAAATGGCTCCTACTGAAAAGAGCTCTGCTGTTGCTGTTCTTACTTCAAGATGGCCGCTGGTTTGTCTTACATCCAGCTGGGTGGTGGGATGTTTAGCTGTAGTTGCCTCAGCTTCTTGTCCCTCTCACCCACAGCTTTGTTTTAGCTATAATTTTATTTGTACACCACTTGGAGGTGGCAGTTCATAATTATTTTTTTAAGGCTTACAAATCAATCACTATACAGTGGAACCTTGGTTCCTGAACTTAATCCGTTCTGGGAGTCCATTTGATTCCTGAAACGGTTCAGGAACCAAGGTGCGGCTTCCGATTGGCCGCAGAGCTTCCTGCAGCCAATGGGAAGCCGCGGAAGCCACACCGGACATTCAGCTTCCAAAGAACGGTCGAAAACCGGAACAATCACTTCCAGTTTTCGATCGTTCGGGAGCTGGAACTTTCAGCTCCCAAGGCGTTCAGGAGCCAAGGTTCCGCTGTACAGCTTTGGGCAAATGTTGACAACGCTCTTCTCTATGCCTTTGAGACCCATGAGGTGTCTCAATGTGTCTTTGACACCTGTGAGGTGTATTTTCAGGGCCCACCTTACTCCTGTGTAATTTTTCGGTTATGAATTTTCTGAATTTCACACTGTTAATTGTTTAAATTTCTATGTTGCTTCACCTGGCTTTGACCCTTCCCCACAACAGCCTCACCTTCTCCACAGCTCAAAGAAACACCATGCAAGAGAATGTTGGCCATTTGCTGCTTCATTGTAGAAAATCCAGCCAATCCAATGGAACAGACAGGAAATGGCTTCCCTCCAAGAACGTTATTAATTATGACATAGGCAGCAATCGGTTTTCGCAAATGTCAGCCAAATGTCACGTTCCAGCAGGTGAACAGAGAAGAAGAAGAGAAGAAGAAGAAGGGTTTGGACTTGATATCCTGCCTCTCACTCCCCTTAAGGAGTCTCAAAGCGGCTAACAATCTCCTTTCCCTTCCTCCCCCACAACAAACAGTCTGTAAGGTGAGTGGGGCTGAGAGACTTCAAAGAAGTGTGACTAGTCCAAGGTCACCCAGCAGCTGCATGTGGAGGAGCAGAGACGCGAACCCAGTTCACCAGATTAAGAGTCTACCGCTCTTAACCACTACACCACACTGGGCAATCATGGCTGTCCCACAGGAGAGGCGGGGAAGCAGCAGCTCCAAAGGAAGTAGGGAACAGCCCTTAGTCCATTCCCAGAAAAGCAGAACAACATATTCAGATCTGTAAGAACGAGTGGAGCGGTGGCCAACCTGTGGTTTCAACATCATCATGGGTGGCCCAATTCCCATCATCCCTCACAACCGGCCATGCTGGCTGGGGCTGCTGGGAGTTGGAGTTCAACAACATCTGGAGGACCACAGGCTTCCAGATCACTGCACAAGAGGAGCCTCAGGCCCAGGGACCAAATGCAGCCCACTTTGCCTGGCCCTTGGGATTCTCCCTAGACCTTTCCCTAGCCACACCCCTCAATGGCCTTGGTTCACCTCCAACTTGAATGTTATGGCCTGGCTGGAATATGCCCTTATACTAACACCAGCTCCCTCGGCCTGAAAGTGAGATGAGCACCACAACCCCATAGTCGCCTTTGACTGGACTTAACTGTCCAGGGGTCCTTAACCTCTCAGAATGACTCTTGCTTGTCTGAATGGACAACAGAGAAGGCTGTGCAATTGTACATTGAAACTACCCTTCCATACAATGGCAATGTCAAAAGAGATTCTGTAGAGCACAACAACCAATTAACACACCGTTCATCCAAAGTGGGGGGGTGCATTAACTTCCAACTGGTGCAGAATTAAACTGTCTCACAGAATGTGAGCTTTCTTGTTTTATTTGTATTCTGCAATGCTTTTGGGAGGCTGGTGTATCAGGAAATACACACTGGCTCTGTAGGTTTGAGAAGCTACTGGTGCGGAAATTGTTTGCTATGTTTCCAGTAGATGCACAGCCTTTCAAAACACATTAACTTAGGCCAATAAATTTATGACAGGCTGTGAAGCCATTCTAGTGAGTGGTGGTTTTCCTTTCCTACAGACTGATTTCACTCGGTGTAATACCAGGTGTAAGGAATCAGTGGCACTCCTGGTATGGCAAATATGAGGTATTATCCAACGACATAGTCCCAGTCATAGGTTCCTCATCCCTGCTCGGTGCCCCACCATATACATAAAATGCACATTTGACAGATTTTCGAGAAAACAGAATCTGGCTGGTATTTCTTTTATTGCTTAAAAAAAATGAAAGTTAACACACATGTAACTTTGACATACACAGAGAAGAGAAGGACAGCATTTCTGCAGTACTGAGTGTGATCTTTGAGCAAATGATGGGCTGCCAGTAGCAGGAGGTTTATATGGATTCTGTTCCTTCATTCCTGCATATCACACCCTTGTGCTGCAATAAATCTACCTTCTGTATAGCCATCCCTTCTTTTAGTCATTGCTTTTTAAAAAATGAAAATATATATATATTTGTGTATATTTTGCCGATAGCTGAGTTTATGAAAAAGAAGCAAACAGATGCAAAAGTGTGCCTGATATATACATTTCCACCTGATTGGCCAATTTCTTTTATTTCCTTGTTACTAACATTTTGTTTGGGGGAAGGAAAGGCACAGAGCATGCACCACTTTTGTCATGGGAATCTACTACTAAGTGGAATCTAACCCACTTTTCTAGCTTTGCACTTCACTGGCTGCACACATTGATTTTCAATACTTGTCCCACCCAGGGATGTCATCAGGGCAAGACATTTGGGGAAGAAGCCCAGGGCCTCATGCAGTAAAATGAGCAGCAGAGTCCCCAAACACAGTAGACTGACTGGCTTTAAAATGTGGTGAGTGAAATGATACACATTTCCATTAAATCCAAACTGAACCAACCAGAGATTCTACCCTCCCTCCAAAGGTTTCTCAAGAGGCCCTTTTCCCCTTCATGTTATTGGAATAGCAACCCTGAGAGCAAGTGACTGGCCCAAAGTCACATTGTGAGTTCCATGGCTGTGCAGGGATTTGAACCCAGGTCTCATAAGAAAAGCCCCTGCTGGGTCAGGACAAAGGGTCATCTACTCCAGCGTCCTTTTCTCACAGTGGCCAGTCAGGTGCCTATGGGTAACCTTGGTCCATGTCCTATGCTCTGTTCATCACACTGGTGATGGCTCTGATATATGAGATGAGTTTGTTGACCTTCCGTAGAACTAAGGTCTCCCCTCCCCAATAGTCATTAGCAATGCACCCTACATACAGGGGATAGGTGGAGAAGGCCTGGACACAACACAAAGCTCCTTCCTTCAAGGTGTGCTGGGCTTAGGTTGAAGTGAACATTGGCAGATGTTGTGGGGCTGCGAAGAGCTTCTGACCGTACTCAGTCCATAGCATCAGTGAAAGATGTAGGGCAACATGCAGAAATATTCCGAGAGGGGAAATATAAGTAGGAGTGAGCAAATATGTTGGCTTCAGTTTCTCTTCATTTCTCATTTTTCCAGCCTTAAGTTTAGTTCTCCACATCAGTTCATTGTTGTTGTTGTTTATAAAAAGGCCTTGTGAAAATTCAGCTGCATTTTATTGCAAATTCCATCCAAATAGACACCCATTTGTCTGCAATTCTGCATAACGTACACATTTTTGCAAAGCAATTTTCCTTTACGTGATGCATTTTGACTGCTGTTTTTACGAATAGGTGCATTTTATGCACATTTTACCTGAGCGCATGCATCTCGGTCACATTACTGGGCTGGAGAACTTCATTGCAAAATTCAAAGAAGTGCAAAAGCTTGCGGAATGGCTGTTTTGGTTTGCTTATTGTTTTGGAATTTGCAGATCAAGTAGGTTCGCCTCTAAATGCAAAATGGATTGAATTCCTCTCCCATTCCTGGCTAGAATGGATATCTGGGGTGGAGAACTGAAGGAAAACTTACAGGAGAGGAAGAAAAAGCAGGAGAGGACCAACAGAAGAAAGTTGTGGGAGGGAAGATATAAAAAGAATCAAGACCAACGGGCAAGAAAGAGTAACCCTGCCAAGACAGACAGGGCCAGATTATATTGGGAGGGGACTCCTGGTGCACTGCTGCACAGGTTGACCTTGACTTTGACATTGCGGCCAGCAACAAACAGCACGTCGGCTCCCATTTCGCACATGGTCTTGGTGGCGCATCCTGTGAAGGCAACCTGTTGGTGCTTGGATTCCTCTGTAACAAGGGACAGAAAAGTAGAGTGGTCGTGATCATATAATGGCTGCATTGCCTGAGCAAAAAGGAGGGAGCAGATTTGCATAGAACTTCCACCTGCTAATTTATAGGTAATGCCTATTTAGAAATCATTCCTATGGCTATGTACGTGCAACATTTTGTTCCAGAATCAATGGGGAGCAAGTTCTCTCTCTTCCCCCCCCCCAACCTGGTCAACACATATTGCTTGCTCCTGAAAAGAGCTTCCTGAGAAACTGGTTTCATTCCAAAAATGAAAGCTTGCTGCAATTGACTCTGTTGCCCCACGACGTGTATGTTTGAAAACAGACATAGGCGGTCCCAGCAAATTGGAGAGGGTATTCACACTTGCCCAATGGCACTGTGGGCGGGAGTATGCAAAGA
The DNA here is from genome assembly GCF_964106645.2 of Podarcis pityusensis. Lineage (NCBI taxonomy): Eukaryota > Metazoa > Chordata > Lepidosauria > Squamata > Lacertidae > Podarcis > Podarcis pityusensis. The sequence goes on along the minus strand of NC_138033.1, from coordinate 12,049,036 downwards.
TTGCAAGGGGAGGGTTTTCAAACACATACCAAGTAACCATACCCACCTGCGTGGAGAGCAGGATCTACACTCAATCTAGACTGAAAGCAGCATTTTGGGGATGAGCATGAATGACCCTGTACTGAGAAAAACTGTATTTTTGCGCTACAAACAGCTAAGTGTGTACACAGCCTCAAACTGAAATAGAAATACAATATCACTGTTGTGGGGTAAACTGTCCCCAGGTGACCTCTAGGTTCCACTAAGTCTGCTGTCCTGGTGCTAATTTTGTTGATGGGCAACTTCATGTGAGGCACAAGGAGCTCAGCGCAGTGCGGATACAATGACAGCAGCAACACACCTACCCTGCGTTGAGCTCCCTCTCAGGAATCAGCAGCAACACTCAGCATTGGGAAGCCAGGTAAGCAACACTGCCCTGCCTTGTGTCACCCTGCCAACCAATTACTCTGCAATTAGGATGGAGCTAACCTTTCTGTCGTCATCTAACCATGGGATACTGGGGTAGCCAATAGGGTGCCCTCCCAAGGTTGGACTCCAACTCCCAATAGCTCTTGCCATCGTGGCCATCAGTCAGAGATTATGGAAGTTGTAGACTACTGACATTTGGAGGCCATCGCATTGGCTGCCCCGATCTAGCCCAATACCGATTACCCCTCCAGTATTACTTCTCCACTTACCGTTTTTGGCAGTGGTGGCAAAGTGCATGCACTGTGTCAGAGTCCCAGTGCAGGCCAGCTCCGTGTTGTTCAGACAAATATCAGAGCCAAAGACAAAGCAAGAATTGCAACGAACGCCGTTAGGCTGCTGTGACGCTTTTTGTACTGTGGATGGAGGAGAAAAAAGGGATGTGATCTCCTGCCATGTTCAACATCTCTAAAATCTAGTTTCCTTACATATGATAGAGTAGAGGGAAGCCTTCCTCAAGCTCAGGATGTTTTGGAATACAATTCCCATCAGTTGCGCTGCCTAAGGCTCATACAGCCGATGGGAGTTGTGGTCCAAAACATCTGGAGGGTGCCAGGTTGAGGAAGGATGGAGTTCATGGCACCCTTCTCCACACACAGAAACATTAGGTTTAATTAGGTTCTACATATAGTGGCGCTGTGGGTTAAACCACAGAGCCTAGGACTTGCCAATCAGAAGGTCAGTGGTTCGAATCCCCACGATGGGGTGAGCTCCCATTGCTTGGTCCCAGCTCCTGCCAACCTAGCAGTTCAAAAGCACGTCTAAGTGCAAGTAGATAAATAGGTACCGCTCCGGCGGGAAGGTAAACGGCATTTCCATGCGCTGCTCTGGTTCACCAGAAGCGGCTTAGTCATGCTGACCACATGACCCAGAAGCTGTACGCCGGCTCCCTCGGCCAATAAAGCGAGATGAGCGCCACAACCCCAGAGTCGGCCATGACTGAACCTAATGGTCAGGGGTCCCTTTACCTTACATATATATTGGCCACACTTCATGAAAAGGGGCAGAGAAAGCGTAAGACAGTACATGCATTAATGTTACCACAGTCAGTATGTTGTCAGTCTTAATATGTAAAACTGTGTTCTTGCCCAGTAACTCTTCAAAGCCAGTGAATTTCAGATTGTGCCTAGCTCTGTCCACAATCCACATGCCTTTCAGATTTGGACACGTATATACTGCAAATACGTATTGCAGATATGTATTGCAAATACTTTCATATTTCCCTTAAAAAAAATAAAAAAAAAACATTATTTATTAAAAAGCAATTGGAAAGGACCTTTGCCTTGCCCGTGCTTTCACCATTTTGGTCAACATCTCTAAAGTTAACATAAGAACATAAGAGGAGTCTGTTGGATTGGGCCAGTGACCCATCGAGTCCTGTTCTCACAGTGGCCAAGCTATGGATTCGAGCACAAGAGCACTCTCTTCTCCTGTGGTTTCCAGCAACTGGTACTCAGAAGCATTGCTGCCTCTGACTGTGGGAGAGATTAAAATCTTTTTTCCATCAACTTTCTCCATGCTATTTGTTAATGGAAAAGTCCCAAATGCTGCAACCATTCTTCCCAGAGGAGTCATTCCATCCCCTTTATCATTTACCTTTTCTTAACCTTGTCCAATATCCTTTCTGAGGTGGGACAAACATCCTTGGAATGGTTTTAGAGAACCTCCTTGTGGTTTTCTTTGCAAGGGTGTGCGCCTACATCTGGACCCTGAACATGACCACATTATACACAAAAGGACTCAAGATATTCATAGCCTAGAAGGCTTTCCAACTGTACTAGAACTCTGCTCCAAGGTTTAGTGAGCATACTGATTAAACCAGCCCCACACGGAAGTCCTGACCAGTTCCTTTTACACGAGACAACCCCAGTTCCTTACCAATTACATTGTTGACATTACAGCGGTCGGCCCGGCAGCAGCTGGAGTTCCAGCGCATGCGAAAATCCCCCGCCACCAGCCCATAGAACTTGTTGCAGAGGCGATCGTCCGAGTTGCATTTCTTTTCATAAGTTGGGTTTTCTATGTCCTGGGACCCTAAGAATGGGAAAGTCTGTTAGACTGAGAAGCCATCCCCTTATCTGTGCATCTGCTTCTCTGAGGCAGAGAAGGATATAGCCCCTTACTGTAACAACTGGACATGGGGAAATAGTTGCGTGTGGTAGTCGATACTAGTCCTACTCAAAGTAGAGCTGTTGAAATCAATGGACATGGCTTAATCAGATCCGTTAATTTCAGTAGGTGTGTTTTGAGTAGAATTTAGTTGGATGCAACCCAAAACTTTCTTTAAAAAGTGGGTCGGGAATATTTGGACCTCCAGATGTTTCTGAACCACAACGCCCAGCATGGCCAATGACCAGGGGTGGTGGGGATTGTAGTTCAGCAGCATCTGGAGGGCCTAAATTTCTTCACACCTGCTTCAAAGCCCCACAGATGTTCCTAAAGACCCTGCACATTGTCGGTAATGGTATACTGCTGGAGCAGAGCAGAATCTCAGAGTGTTTAACTTTAGACAATAAATACTGGGACGTAATTGGGGTGCGGATCATGATACATTTTAAACACAGGAGAATCAGCCTATCTGCATGTTAAAAACAACAGAGGGACTAGATGTAAACTTTAATGGTTTGTAGATCTCAGAAGCCTGGCAGCAGAGAAAGGTTAAGGCGCAAACTCACAACCACCCTACCTGTGTCTTCATCCCGGGCAATGGTGATGCAGCTGTTGACTGCGTCAGTGCATTTTTGTGGGGTTGTACTGCAGTTGTAACCTTCAGTGCTGGTGCAGTTGAAGCAGTAGATAGCATCACCTGTGGAACAACAGAGAGGGGAAAGTGCAGCCATTAGGGCTGAGGCTGACAGCAGAACCGTTCAATCACATGCCAACTTCCCCCTGAACCAAAAACTATAAACCAGAAGTGAAACTGGGGTAGAGCTCAAGTTCGTCTGAAAATCACACCCTCACAAATCCCAAAGCCTTTCCTTTCTTAGATCCAAAATATATGGGAGATATTATATTAGATCAAACAGGGCCATCTTAAGCATATACGGCGCCGTGGCTAAAGATCTCTCCGGCGCCCCCCCCCCGGCAACTCCAAAACAAGGGAGAGGGCGGTAGAAAATGTCCTCTGCCTTCCCCACCGCCCTGATCCCCGGCTGTGGCGGTTATCAAGCAGGAAAACGTGCTGGTGGACATGCTCTCCAGAGTCGGGGCGCCCGGGAAGGCTGTGCGCCGCCTTTCACCAGGAAGCAGGAGGAGGACAACGACCGGGAGCAGGGCCGTCTTTAGCAGATGCAGAGGCTTGGGAGGGAAGCAGCTTCCCTCCTAAGCCTCTGCGGGGATTTCTCTCCTCCTGCGGAGGCTTGGGAAGGAAGCTGCACACCCGCCAGCCATATACTTGGCAGGGCACAGCTGGTGGGCGTGCAGGGAAAGGGGAGGCTGCCAGCAAAGCCGTGCAGCTCTTCCACTCGCTAGGGCGACCCTGAGAGGCCAGCGCCCTGGCGCAATGAACCACTAACACCAATGGAAAAGACAGCTCTGAGATCAAATACATATGGGAGATATATACGGCACAATTATGTGATGGCTTTGAAATATGCACTTTTGACATATTCAGAAGCATTCTCTTCCACATTGTTTCACAGTATCCAGAACTGAAATTGACATTCCAAACCAAGCCTTCTCACCATAGAACACTTGGCTTCTCTCTCTCTCTTTCATTCTCTCTCTCTCTCTCTCTCTCTCACTCACTTGGCTCCACACACCAGGAAAAGCTTTATGTGCTGAATTTCTGCTCATTCATCCAGCTATTAAAGGATCATGGACTTTGGCAGAAGAAAGAAGTGTCCTCCCTTTTATTCTTTTTTGAAAAATAGGATATGCCTGAATGGATGACTTGTCAGAGAGGTTAATCACACTAATTAAGCAAGCACACACCCATTCCTTTGCTGCTCAGGAACTTGGTCAAGCCCTGTACCAGGCTGGCTCACCAGCCCCCATGGCTGAACCAAGGATTAGACGACTCATTCTGGATTGAAAAGTTCAAAGGACACAATGGCAGAAGGTCCCATGCAACCTTCTCTTCATCTTTTACAGTGCTGTCCTTTGCAGCACTAAGCCATACAACCAAGAGTGCAGGGCACGGCTACCTGGTTATATGCACATCTGAAGATGAAAAGAAGCTGTATTCGGTCAGTATTAGTCCTTGTATAGATCAACTTGGGTTGCATATCTAATTCAGGGCCTGATCTGATTCTTGGGATTGGCCCCATTCTGACCCGGGATGGGTTTTTGGAAGACGCCTGTGCATGAATTTGTTTTATGTGTGAAGATCAGTGTGCGCTGACCAACGCACAGTCTTTGCTGTAAGGCTCTATTCCTTTTTTTCAAATACATTTTTATTAAATTTCCACTTTAAACAACAAACAATAAATTTCCACATTCAGCTATGCAACTCCTTTTCCACTGCTCTGCCGAGCAATGACTTCCCTCCCTCCCGGCCACAGGCTTTCTTTTTCAATCTAGATCTCAAAGTTTCCTGTCCTTTCCAGAAATTCACGTCGTAAGATTTATTTCAGTCCTGCTAATGTCTTCAAACTTCTACAGCTATTACTTATATAGTCAATAAATTTACTCCAATCTCTTTGGAATTTTGTTTCTTCCTGGTTTTGGATCTTGCAGGTCAGTTTTGCCAGTTCCGCATAATCCATCATCTTCGTCTGCCACTCCTCCAATGTTGGTAACTCCTGTAATTTCCAATTTTGGGCTAATAAAGTTCTCGCCGCAGTTGTTGCATACATAAATAATTTTGATTTGCCTTTGCAATTTCCTCTCCCATCAAGCCCAGCAGTAAGGCTCTATTCTGATGGTATGAGTGTCACAAGGACCGGTAGATTCTTATCTGCTGTAGCCTTCATCCACCTTCACAGCCGTTGTAACATGCCGCTTGCTATCTTTCGCCTGTTCTGCCGTTGAGGACTTCTTGGATCATTCTTTGTCTAGCTCCTCCCTTTTGACCTTGCCACCTTGGGTGACCCTGTTGGGAGTACGAGATTCCCGACAGCTTCGCTCACATGGGCCATAGGAACGTGCAAGGCCACTCACCATGACAAGGTGATGATCGAGACCCGGGATAATCCACTGAATTCTGGGTCAACCTGAATCAGCTCAATTTGATTCAGGATCCAAGCTTTGGCTGGAGAACTTGCACAGCTCTAATATCAACATGAGAGCAAAGAGTAGTCCTGCAAGAAGTAGCACTGCCCCCAAAGTTTCCTGCTCCTCCTATTCTCACACCTGCAAATGCAGGTTGGCACTGAGGGATGGCAAGGAGCTTACTGCTTTTAGCAGCTGCGTGGCAGGCCAAAATTCAACAGGTTCAGCCTTTTCTAGTTCGGAAATACAAACTGTGTGGGAAGTTTCACCCATTTACATTCTGCCTGTCAGACACTTTGTTACCTGTAAGGCCACTGATTTGGTTTTGGTGCCCTCCACTCCACCCGAATAAGAGGATGCCGATTTGCAGCCTGCGCAAATTTTATGCAAATCTGTGCCCTCTTTCGTAAGTGGACTGGAGGGCCCAACCCACATATGGTGTATTGGACCCACAGAAGTTTATGCCACACAAAATGCAGTTGCCTTTAAGGAGCTGCAAGGTCAGTGTTGGCTCCAGGTTTTGGAGGCTCCTTCGGCAAAAGACATACTGTGGAGGACTTCACAGGCTCTCAAATTTCAGCAGTGCCCTGTGTGGTGCTAAAATTCAGCATGCACCCACCCCACTGCCTCTCGCATTCTACAGCATTGTTGTGGCACTCCCTGTAGCACCCAGTGTGGCCGAAAAAGTCGTAACACCCTAAAACCACCTCTGACACCCACCCATGTGGCCCTCCTTGCTGCAGGAAGTACACCAGTGAGGCCCGTTACTGAGGCATGGACCCTCAGCAGATGCCTGACCATCAGCCACACTTGAGAGTCTTCATTGCATTTGCTGCAACAGTTTAACGCTGCTCCCCATCTAAACTCTGATAAGGTGCAGCGTTACTTTGGCTGGGAGCAAAAAGTTTTGCTTCGGTGGAAAAGTCCATGAAGCCAGAGGCTGAAACATGGCAATCTTTGTACCTGCATGTGTATAGCAGATCTTATCTGTTCTTAGTTTTAGAAATTCTTCTACCCTGCAACTGAACCGGGATGGAGGTTAGAAAAAGAGCACGTAGAAAGCAAGGGAAGGCCTGCTCTTTACACAACAGTAAATGCACAGAGAGGTAAGAAAGAGGATAGGGTGCCACCATATGCTCCATGTCATAAAAATAGTGGAGCCAGCACCACCAGCACCACCACTGACTTCTATGTGAATTGAGCTGATTTGTGGCTGAAATGTCTATGCATAAGCCCTTGTCGGTCTGTCGCCTTGAGGAAGGGCCATAGCTCAGTGGTCAAGCAATTGTCACTGAGCTATGGGCTTTCCTCAAGGTTCACTTGAACCAAGGTTGCAGGTTCAATCCCTGGTATCTCCAGGCAGGGCTGGCAGAGAACCCTGTCTGAAATCCTGGCGAGCCTCTGCCAATGGTCTGACTCATATGTTAAGGTGGATTACTTCCCAGGATGCAGGGAAGAAGAAGGGGGACCCTACATGCTAGCCATGCCCCAAATGCCTCCATCCCAGCTGGCAGCACTCTTGACGTTTGCCCATAAAGCAGGAAGATCTGGTAGGGGAATCTTTGGGCGCCTACAGACTGCCAATATTTTGCAGGAGATATGCAAACGCATGGGGTATGAATGGGGTAACTGTGCCCCTGAAGGACCAGGTGCACAGCTTGGGAGTCATTTTGGACTCACAGCTGTCCATGGAGGCACAGGTCAATTCTGTGACCAGGGCAGCTGTCTACCAGCTCCATCTAGTACGCAGGCTGAGACCCTACCTGCCCACAGACTGTCTCGCCGGAGTGGTGCATGCTCTGGTTACCTCCCTTGGATTACTGCAATGCTCTCTACGTGGGGCTACCTTTGAAGGTGACCCAGAAACTACAACTAATCCAGAATGTGGCAGCTAGACTGGTGACTGGGAGTGGCCGCCGAGACCACATAACACAAGTCCTGAAAGACCTACATTGGCTTCCAGTATGTTTCCAAGCACAATTCAAAGTGTTGGTGCTGACCTTTAAAGCTCTAAACAACCTCGGCCCAGTATACTTGAACGAGCATCTCCACCCCCATCATTCAGCCCAGACACAGAGGTCCAGCACTGAGAGCAGCCCTGTTTAGGGAAGTTTTTTTATGTTTGATGTTTAGAGCCGAGCAACTGAAGAGGAATAAAGTGCTCTGTCACCCTATCACAACAAATCCACTTTTAATCAATCCTACTCCACAGGGAAAGCTGGGAACTGTAGCTCAGGGAAGGAAATAGGGGTCCCCTTACAACACCCTTAACAAACTACAACTCCCTGAATTATTTGGGGGGATCCACAACTGTTTAAAGTAGCATCATAGTGCTTTGAATGTGTGGTATAAATGTGGCCATGGTCAAAGCATTGCTTAAACTTTGTGCAAGCAAATGAGGATGAAGGCAAAATTTCTGGGTCATCTTAGAGGAGTCCTTTGCACATCCTGATAAATGTGCAATCCATCGTGCATACAGGAAATCCACCTTCAAACATCCCTGTTCAATGCACAAAGGTAACCTGCATTACAACACTTCTCCCACCATATGCTAAAGGCGAACACATGAATAAGGCCCTAGTGTTGGAAAGTTACCAGTCCCTCCTTCTGTGCCTTTAATAGCTCCTTGGTCTGCAGGCAATAGCAGCTGATAAGCCTTATCCCTTTGCCTTCAAAAGCACCTGCTGGATTCTGTTGAGCAGGTAGCTGTTAATGACACAGGAGCATGACACAGTGTATTCTCCCTGGTTAGTTGGCAACCCTCTCTCTTGAATCTTCACAATTTTTTAAAATGTTGGTGTGCCCCCCCCCCATTCGCTTAGAAATGAGATCTCATTTCTTGCAAACAAATGCTGAACAACTCTAAACCTAAGAAACCTGGGAACTGCAGTTTGTTACAGGTGCCAAGAGTTGCCAGGGGACCCCTATTTCCCTCACAGAACTACAATTTCCAGAGCTTCCTGGAGAAAGGGACTGATTGTTAAACTACTCTGAGTACTGTATTTCTGTGAGTGAAATAGGAGTCACCCCTACAATTCCCAGGATTCTTTGTGGCGAAGCAATGGCTGTTTAATGTGGCATGATACTGCTTTGAATGTACAGTGCAGACGGGACCCCAATGTAACTTAAATAAAACAAGAATGGTTAGGTTCTTTTTTTCTTTTCTTTTTTGCAGCACTGGAGTGTTTAAAATGTTTCACAACTATTATTGTAAATGTCCTTAAAACACCCCTGCATGGGACAGCTGCCAGATTTTTCCCCAGCGCTGCTCCTGTCCCTTTCAACAGTAGCCTGACACTGATAAATTAAACAAACGAAGTCTTTCCTACTTGTTTGGCTCTGTGCCAGGAAATAAACTTCACTTAGTAAATGTCTGCATGTCAGGCTGTTACTACACCTTGCTAGCACATTTGCAAAGCTAATCAGGGTCCAGTAGGATTTCAGATTGGATGGGGGACTGCATGTGGAGATTCCTGCATTGCAGGGGGTTGAAACAAATTACCCACAAGGTCCCTGATGATTCTATAAGGCATGGCAGAAAGCCAGATTAAAAAGATGGCAACCCTTTCCTTTTCTGTGGGTCATTATGCCCATACTGAAATGGAACTGAGAGCATGGACTCTTCCACACTCCTAGACAGCTGCCTTAGACAGCTTCCTTATGGCTAACTGTGTTGAGCCACAGCAGAGAATTACCACTGCTATCGCCCATTCTGTTCCATTCCCACAATCCTTCAAGCAGATTAATACCTTCACTCACTAAGCCTGCATCAAAAGGACAGGGTCAAAGTACAACCTTTCTCAACTAGAGTTGCCAACTGGCTGGGGAAAATGACTACGGCTTGCTCCTATGCCTTCAGGGGGAAGTGAAGTTCCCCACTCCCCACAAACATTCAACACCTTCTAATCACTAAAGGGGGAGCCAGTCCAAAAATAGGCAACCCTAGCTAGGCACTCTGTAGGCAGGTACAGTGCAGGCACACATTTTGAGAAACTGGAGATGGAAATCTGGAACCCACCTGCAGCTGTAACAGAAACTTGCATGATCAAATTGCATGCTACTGAACTCTTAACGGTGCAGGAGTCCTGCAATAGTCAATTTACCACCCAGAGAATTCACACTTGGAGGAAACTGGGGTCCTTTTATTTTGAGGGGCCAGTAGTAACCCCTTCACCGCTAGGGGAGACACTCTGCAAAGATCAATCCGGACCGTGACTTACCTGTAGCCAACAGAGCCAACAGGAAGGGAAGAGCCAAGAGAGACATCATGCCGCAAAGTGGAATCGCCTCTGCTTTCAGGAACCTGAGCCAGAAGCCACCTGTCCTCTGGGGAGTTTATACAGCTGGGACTGGGAGGGACAGGGTTGTGTTACTCCGAGGGCAGAGAGCTGGGTTGAGCAACAGTGCGCTTTTGTGATGCCCTGGGCAAAACCAGCCTTGGCCTTTCAAGTTGTCAAGCTGCCCCTCCCATCTTTCCTCTTCACTTCCCTGAAGGCTTCTCTTCTTTTAGATGCCAGCATCCAATGTAATTTCTGTAAATCGTACCTCCCTTCTTAAATCCTTTACAGCCACCCTCATAATGCGTCACTCTAAGGAGGTCACATTTACTATCTGCTTCCCGCCCCCCTTCAAAAAGTCACAGATTAAAACAGAATGTATGCTTAATGCTTGTCCTTTGCTGCATAATGCTGTTGTGTAACACCCAAGGAATGCCTTTTTCATTATTGTCTTATTAGACAAGCTGTTGCAAGTGAGTAGAAAGAAATCTTCCTTCTGAGACTTTCCAAAATGAGTGCTGGTGTTTGCAGCAGTGCCACACTCTCACACAAATCAGCGGGTTCCTGAGACAGCACAGCACCAAAAGATGGATGTCCCAATTTACATCAGAGGAATGTTGGAGAGTATGACATAGAACGTGTTAGGGTTGCTTGCTTTTTTCAGCAGGCCTCTGTAGATGTGCCTCTAAAAGCAGCTTGGCGTACAGATCTTAGCAGGAGCCATTGGCCTGCAATAGTCGTAGTTTTGTGATTTCTCTGAGCCGCTTGAGTTTGTTTGGCCCCTCTCATTTTCATTTTTTTAAAATATATATATATATCTTTATTAATTTAAAATAAATACATTTATGAGAAAACAGATGTACATACAAGTAAACAAACATACAATCAAACAAACAAATAAAAGAAAAATCAAACAAACCACCACACTATAAGATACAAGATTAATATAAATATCATCATATATACTCCTGATACTGAACACAATTATAAAACTTATAGAGAAGAAATTTAAAACTGACTTCCAATTAACCTCACTGTATTTTATCTACCCATTACTTTATACCACACAGTTACATATTTCTTATATAATTTCTTTTTACCTCCCTACAAACTCATATTTATACAATACAGGGATCAATCTAATTCTGCCAAGATGTTTCCTTTTATTCCATAGTTTTCTAAATATTCTTTAAAGATTCCCCAATCCTTATAGACTTTTTGTTTTGGTTGGCCTCTTACTCTTCCTGTCGCTTTCGCTAGCTGCAGATATTCTACCATCAGGATTTGCCAATCTTCCGTATTGGGTATTGTTGTGTTTTTCCAATTTCTTGCTACTAAAATTCTGGCAGCCATTATTCCGTACATGAACAATGTTCTTTTCAATTTCCCTATTTCTTATGGCAAAATGCTTAATAAAAATATTTCTGGCCTCTTTTTGAATGTTAATTTAAATAATTTTTTTAAGTTCTTCCTATATATTATTCCAAAAAACACAAATATCTGTACATTTCCACCACATATGCAAATAAGACCCAATTTCTTTATTACATCTCCAACATATAGGTGATCTGTTCTTATACACTTTAGCAAGTTTTTCTGGAGTTTGATGCCATCTATACATCATTTTTATTGTGTTTTCCCTGAGATTGTAGCATGGCCCCTCTCATTTTCAACATTGCAGACACAGATGGGCAGTCATTGCCAAGCTGCATTTCATACACCCAGTTCTTCTCTAGGGAAAATAAATCTTACAAATTCCATGCACTGCACGGAGTCATGAGCCAAAACAACCAAATCATGTTCCCATCACCCAACATATTAATCTCTTTTAATCCACTGACAAGGCGCTGAATCAGAGTCCCCCAAAGCTGGCACCACTCCTTTCTGAGACTCACATTCTTCACTGCACTGTTTATGCCAGCTCACTGCAAAGAGCTTGGATTAGAGAGTGCACAGCTAAACAATGGAATGCACTCCTGCAAGTTTGACATGGGGAGGATAATGTTATCAGTGGCTACTAGCCACAATGGCTATTCTCTGCCTTCACGGTCAGAGGCTGTAATTTTTCTGAATACCAGTTCCTGGGAATTGCAGGTAGGCAGAGTGCTGCAAAGCCATCAACTGCCCCAGAAAAAACTAAACATCCCATTTTTGTGCGAGAGTACAATGGCCACTGGGGGTGCCTTACTCTCGCACGATTTCAAGCCGAGATCTCACCCCGAAGAAAGCATTTTTTGGGTCCACGATCTTACATGGCACCCCAGCACATGTGCTTTAGCGCACCATACCGCACCCCCAAAAAACTTTTTCTGGGTCCACAATTTTGTGCAGGTCATGTGACACGTAAGATTTTGGACCTGGAAGACGGTGTGCCAGATTTGGATCATGTCGCGTTGGAGGGTATGAATACTGTTGTGCTCAAGTTCCGCTTGCCGGTATCTCAAAGGCATCTGATTCACCAAAGTGATTGGCCCTTTGATTTAATAAAAAAATAACTTCATGGCCAATCAAAACATCACAAAATACTGAGCAAGCTTTTTGAGACCACCTGAACTCTCTTCATCAGGCTGGATGAAGCCAGCAGATGGGGTGGAGATATTGAGTGGGTGGGGTCTGGTTTTCTAATGAAGGCATAATGTCTGCCTTGGTCAACCCAGTTTTGTTTTGTTACATAGTCTTAGAGCTTATCCCCACTCTTTCTGTGCTTTAATATTTCCATGTCCAAGTGGCATTGTTGGTTTGTTTCCTTTTGGTTTTGCCCCAGAGCTTTGTGTGTCGAAGTCCCCAGGTCACCCCCCATTAAAACACAATTCACACATAATTTTTGTTTAAGGTTTTTGGCATAATTTTGGCCACAACTTTATTAAAATACACAAATGTGAGTGGTTGCTTAGGCAGTGGTTAAGACTATCTGTCCCCTGACCTGGGACAGAACTGACTTCCGGATTCCAGCGAAAGCCAGTAAGGGAAAACAATATTGGGGAGAAGACGGAGCTGAACCCCAGGCCCTCACTTCTCCCCACATGCTCCCAGGGGCTTGCTCAGCCCAATTCCCATTCCAGGGATTTGGACGAAAGCATGGCGAGCCCCTGGATTCCTTTAACGGAATTCCCTTGCAGCAGCAGCAGCATCCTTACCCACAGCCAATCCTTACCCTTCCACCCACCAATTTTTTAACCAATGCCTAACCGCAACCTTACAAGTTGTGATGATTTGCTACACAGTAGGCAAAAACCAAATGGCACCAGCCAATCAGCCAGATGGACAAAATTCCTACCAGGCCCCTGCCCCAACAGCAGACAACCCCATGACAGGCATAGCAAGGTCAACGCAACCGCAATGCAAATAGGGAGGGTGGGCAGGTGATCCGGTGGTTACAGCGAAAGAGAAAGCTCCAAGCTGCGAGCCCCACAATATAAAACCTCTGGTCCCTCCCCCACAATTGGCAACATCAAATTTACCCCAGCAACCCATACATCCAATCACTGCCTAGGGCTAACTAAACGTTCCTGCCCGGCAACAGGGGGTGGCCTGTTAGACCCCACCGCAACACGTGCTCTCTGTTAAGGAGAACATGCTTTCCCCCACAAAAACCTGTTCTTTAAAGCTGAATTGATGCAAACATTTATTCGGGTTTTGTGTGGACTGCCATTTGCTCCAACTGAGCTTTAAAGAGCGCGTTTTCATGGGGAAAGCTCCAGAGCAAAGAAAGGGGGGTGCTTGGGCACTGAGCTTTAAATCTTTGCCTGGAAAGAGCAGAGGAAAGGTAAGCATGAGCCATTTCAAAGGGCACAAGACAGCAAATCGGTGCTCCCAAATTCGAAGGCTGCCCTGCAACGTGACCCAGTGAACAGACTGTTCCATCAGGGCTCAAGAGAAGTCTGAGTTCTTTTTCAGATGATGAAACATAAGCCTTTCGTCTCTGACAGCTCCAGATGAAGCCACCCCTCCCCAATAAAGCAGCGGTGCAGAAGATAACCGAGAATCTGGGTGGACCAGTCCAACCAGAAAGATTATTCTATACCAGTCTGGGCAAATCAAGGTCGAGTCTGTAAGGTGGGTGGAAGAATCTGATTCCTTGGGGTTCCTATGTTCTACGTGGGGCTTCAGTGGAAAGCGGGGGAGTGCAATCCGCTTTTAAAAGTTAGAGCAGACTCCCATATGCTGGTACATAACAGAAAAAAGAGACTTACAGAACCTTGGTAGGCTTTTGAACATGCAGCCCTGCTTTCCCATGCATTTGGAGTAGTCTGTGCTCACCAGAGCTTGGCAGGAAACTGTGAGTTGGAGGTGAGTTTCTCCCATACGCTCAGAAAGTAGATTAGTTCCAGCAGAAACTCCCAGCATGCAAGAATATAATTCAGCCCAATCCACCTTTCTCATCTCACATGCATTACGAACCTTCTCTCACCCGTTTTGGCTAGCAGCTGTTGATGAGGCTGGGTTAACCTTTGGGCAAAAAAAGAGCCCATCGTTTTCCTGGCTTGGGAGATGCAAGCTATATACACCTGTGACATCAGCTTGAGTTGCTCAGGTATATTTTCCTCTGGGCAGCTGAGAAGTCGCCCTCTAATAAGAACCTAAGGCTAGCGATGCTGGATGAGGCCATGGAGCATCAAAGTCCAGCATCCTGTTCTGGGAATCCCACAAGCTGGACCTGAGCAGAAGAGCCCTCTCCCTTCCTGCGGTTTCCAGCAACTGGTATTCAGAAGCATTTTCATCCGCATTTTTTTATGTGATGCAGGTGGCACTGTGGTCTAAACCACAAAGCCTAGGGCTTGCCGATCAAAAGGTCGGCAGTTTGAATCCCCACGACGGGGTGAGCTCCTATTGCTTGGTCCCAGCTCCTGCCCACCTAGCAGTTCAAAAGCATGTCAAGTGCAAGTAGATAAATAGGTACCGCTCCGACGGGAAGGTAAACGGCGTTTCCGTGCGCTGCTCTGGTTCGCCAGAAGCTGCTTCGTCATGCTGGCCACATGATCCGGAAGCTGTCTGCAGACAAACGCCGGCTCCCTCAGCCTATAGAGCGAGATGAGCACGCAACCCCATAGTCGTCCATGACTAGACCTAACGGTCAGGGGTACCTTTACCTTTGCTAGATTCCAGCCTAGTATCCCTACAGCTCCCTCCTGTGGGGGTGAGTTCTGCAGTTTAACTTTGCACTCTTCCCTCATTTGATCACTGAGACAATGACACCTTTGGGTGTCTGCAATGTTGCCTTTGGGTGCCTACATTAGGCTAGTTTCCTTCTAACACCCCTCTCTACCCTGCATCCAAGAAAGCAAAAGTTCAAGGATACCGTACTTTTCTGTGTATAATATGCCTGTGTATCATACACACACACACATACGATTTTGGGGGACTCAAAATTAAGAAAATGGGGGGAGGAGATTCCCCAAAGTTGTTGAGCTTTTTTGGGGAGGATTGCACAGAATTGTTGAGCTTTTAGCTTTTTTTGCCAGCAGTTGTTGAGCTTTTTTTAGGGGGGGCAAATCAACCACCCAATCAAAAACAGCCCCGGCAGATTAAATTGATGGACTATGCAGAATTGGATAAGATGACAGAGAGAATTTGAAACCAGTGGGACCAGAAATTCTTGAAAGATTGGAATAAATATACGAGTTATTTGAAAGACAATTGTAACCAACTGACTACGCTTGGAGGACTACAAGAAGTTTTGTAAGGAGAACTATATGAAATATTGCAGAAAAGATTTATGAGAATGGGTTTTAAGTTATGGATTATTAAAAGTAATAGGATAATAAATGTAAGATTAAGAGATGAGGTTTGAAAATCATTAGAGGCGGTTGATGGAAGTCTCAGGCTAAAATAGCCAAAATGTTGTATAAGATGAAATGAGATGAGATGAGATGTTCTGTTAGGAAAATATATGTAAAAACTAATAAAAATGTAAATTTTTAAAAAAGAAAGAAAACAGCCTTTGCAGCAGCCACCAGTAACAATCTCCAACTCATGGCAGTAACCTATCCCACAGCCCCACAGTGCACTACCCATGTATAAGACAAACCCTAATCTTGAACATGATGTTGGAATTAAAAAACATAGTCTTATACACGGAAAATACAGTATACTCTGACCAGGTAAAAAAAGCACTCAAGCAGGGTGTGAATTAAACCAGTGAGGGATGTGGCCTGGGGAAAGACCAGGGCTGGATTAATGATTAAGCAAAATAAGCCTGTGCTTAGGGCATCAAGGGAAGGGGAGGCACCATAGAAATTTTCCATTGCCAGATTTTTAACATCAATGGTCACAAATTGTTCATTTTCTCAGTTGAAGTATATTTAAAGAAAATCCCAACAGAACAACTATGCAGCAAGGCAGGCTTGGTGCCTTATCTCTACTCAGTATAGAAGCAGGTGTGTTTTATAAGATTAGCTTTGAGGATCTGACCAAAGGCTTTGCAATTAGAAAAAGTAGGAGAGGAAAAATTCAAGTATAAAGAAAATGGGAGTATACCAAAACAAACATTATTTTCCATCATGCTGTAGATTTTGTTTCATTTCTAAAAAATAAAATTTTATTTTAAGGTTTATCAATGTTTTATATTTTGAATTAGATATAGATGGAGGCACCAAAATCTTTTAAGTGCTTAGGGACTCTAAAGGTCTTAATCCGGCTCTGGGAGAGACCCAATGGCCAAGACAGAGAGGCCTGGGGGGGCTGCATTTGGGGCCAAGGCCTGAAGTTCCCCACTCTGCTCTCTGGTTATGGCTTAGGAGTAGAGTCTGATGTTCTGCGTAATTCTTTGCTGAATCCTGTGACTCCTTAAATATGATGCAAACACACACACACTCCCTACAGCTCGTAACTATTCCTATGCATTGCTCTTCCTACAGATTCAGCAAGATTTCCCTTCCTTAGTCAAAGAAATAAGAAAAAAGTAAAACCTGAATCCTTCCTGTTGTGTGGGTGGCAGGCTAGTCCTGCGACAATAGCAAGAAAGAGAGACAGAATTTTAAAATCTTCTTTCTCCTCTTGTAGCAACTTACCTTACCCACCACAAGGGGGCAGAGAAGTTCCATCAGAGTAGCCCATGTCCAGGCGCATTAAGCAACAAATTTCAAAGGGGATATATGATGCAAATCAGAATCATAGAGCTGGGGAAAAGGAAGCCTCAAAGGTCATCCAGACCAACCCTCTTCTGGTGCAGGAAATCTACTACAGAATTCTTGCTAGGTGGCCATCCACATTAAAGACTTCTAATAAAGGAGAATCCACCACAGAGTTGTCACCCATCCCATATAATACAGAATTGTCCCGTATTTCGACATAAAATGCCATGTCCTGTATTGATTCAATATAGGAAGCAGTTTGTCCTGTATTTTCTCTCTTTCCGCCTCACAGCCTCCAACGCTTTGAAGCCAAAATCCGGGGTGCCATTCTGCTGTTTTTTTAGGTGAGAGCATGCCGGCCATTTTGGTTGCCATGATCATGTGCAATTTCATTCCCCAAAAAAGTGCTTTTTCATGTACGGTGCCCACAAATGTGCGTTTTGGGGGCACTGCATGAAATTGCAGCCCTGAGAAAAAACCTTTTTCGGGGGGGTGAAATGCACCGCAAAATTGCATGAGATCATGGCAACTAAAATGACCACCATGCTCTCATGATTAAAATGTGGGATGTCCCAGTCTAAGACACTTGTGGGCTGTGCAATCCACCACCCAGTCCTGTCCTGTATTTGGGCAGACCAAAGGTGGCAACTCCAATCTACCACCTTCTTAGGGAAACTGGTTCCAGTGTCACATAATACTGTCACGATTTTCTTCCTAATGTTGAGTCAAAACTCCCTTGTCATTTTGTGGCAGTGGCGCAGAGGGCCACAATAAATGTGATAATGTGTATTCCTGTGAATCCTTGAGTATACTTCTATTAGAGAAGTTATGGTGGCCTGTTACCTTATTAAATTGGTGGTTTTGCAAGTTGCCCTCCCATTGGGGCAGAAATACAGCTAATATGTGAATCACAAAGATACAGCTCAAAACTAGAACATAAGTTGCTACATGATGCAAATGGCTACACGTAACACAGGTTCCCAACATGTACACTAACGCAATGTAACAGAACACAGTGGGAATCAGAACTTAATCAGCAGAAATCGCCAGTGCTTATTGCGCATGTGTATTAAACATGAAATGAGGTAATGATGTATATGATTGGTGGAAATTGAAATACTTTGTTTGAAATTTTATAAATACCACTGCCTGGAACACCGGGCGGCGTTGCAGTTTTGCGGAACGATCCAACTGTAACCTATTGGTTTGCAATAAACAACGTTGGACTCCTAACTCCTCACGTTGCCGAGTTTTATTGGCATAAATTCAGGAGATATGCTATTTTTGGCTTACAACAGTTTGAAGTGAAACTGTGAAGCCATCAGATTCAACGCTTTGGAGCCAAAAGGCTTCACCAGCCCGGTTTGCCCAAAATTGAAGTCCAGTACCCAGGTGGAGGGTTTTCCCTTTTAATCCCCTATTATTAATCCCAATACCTCTTCACTGCTGCTGCTATGGGCAGCCTCCACTGCAACTTGATCAGTCCCTGCTGGTGCTCTCAGGTGTGCAATGGAATCCTGCTGCACAGGTGAAATATTGCAGCAGCAGTGGCATGGAACAATGCCCGCAACCCTGAAGCAGTGAGTGAAATAACATCCACAACAACAGTCATGCGTAGGAGGCTGCAAAAGCATGCTGCTTGGTGGTGCAAGGTCGCCTCCAGACTGTCGGTATGTTGTGGGAGGCATTCCAGACAGGACATTTAGGTTTGTGCGAGTATTAAAACACCGCTGTCCTCGGGCAGCGAGATCCAATTAAAAATGAAAACACTTTCTGTGGTTAGGAATATGACGGGAAAAGCAAACTTCAAGCGTGACATGAGGAAAAGATAAATAAGAAGGCACATAGCCAAGCAAATCAGGATAGATTGCTGTTTGTTGTCTAACCTCATAGAATCATAGAATCATAGAGTTGGAAGAGACCACAAGGGCCATCGAGTCCAACCCCCTGCCAAGCAGGAAACACCATCAGAGCACTCCTGACATATGGTTGTCAAGCCTCTGCTTAAAGACCTCCAAAGAAGGAGACTCCACCACACTCCTTGGCAGCAAATTCCACTGTCAAACAGCTCCCCATGAGCAAATCAGAACAAATGTTCAATGAAGACGCCCCAGTTTACTGTGCACTTGCTGCATTTCCAGGGCCGGTTTTTTAATGGATTTCACACTCCCTTGTCCAAAATACATACCCTGTACTTTGTAATAAAACACTACTGTGTGATGTGTTACTTCTCAAATGAGCTTCATGCCGACTGGAGTCCTTAATCTGGTCCTTATTCACCTCTAGTCAAGGTGGGACCACCTTTGCATAGTGTAAAGACAAACTTTGCCCTGTCAATACCCCCAGATGTGTACAGAAACAGAAACGAATCTGACATTAATGAAGCTATGCTGATGTGGACAATGCCTGGTGGGAGAGAACAGCTGAATACACTGCAGGGGACAACTTCACCACACTCTAAGGAGCTAATGTGAACACACTCATCAGGAGTGCCAACTTGACCCCGTGTCTGTGGATACCTGGGGCAGTGGGTGCCATGCAGTGTGCATGGCCCTGGCACAGAAATTTGTGGGTGCCCAGCCCTTTCATGGGGAATTTTGTGAGAGCTCAGGCACCCAGATCCCCAGGGAGTATGACACCCGTAGTCTAACTTCTGCATTAAGCTTTGCGCAAGCAAATCAGGATAGGTGCTCAATAACCACTCCACTCTTCTTAGGCTTTGGTGCAGCAGGCAAGAGATGGAGGTGACTCTTAAAGGTCTTCCATGGACAGTAGCCATGCCAAGTCGCTGTTGTTTGTGTCCTGCCACCACACCTGGAATGAAGGAAACAGTTCTCTAGTTTCAATCAGGGCAGTGAGAGAGAAGGAAGCCAGGGCTTCTGAGGTTGGCAGACGAGAAGCAGTTGCGAGGGTGTGTGGTCGCTTTGGGGAAGACTGACATTATTTCAGGACTGGTACTACGAGTCTGGCTGTCTCTGCCAACCTATTGCCACCATCCTGGCATCGTTTGTAAACAGATCTCTCTTCCCTCGCAAGGAAACTGACCCTTCCCTGAAAGTTCCAGTCTGGGAAGTAGGAAGCAGAAGTCACAGAGGGTGCCATGGAATCCAGCCTTGCATGCAACACTGCCACATTCTTGGACCAGATGCCGCAATGCGCAGGCACCCGCGATGCATGGCAGACCAGAGCAACGTTGCAGGTGACAAAAATGCCGCATTGGCTGCAAGAATGCAACTGCACATGCAGTGCTGGTCAAGTGCTTTCTGCCCTTCTCCTGTCTTTGGCCCTTTCGGTGGAGTCCACACATCCTTAGGTGTCCGTCAGAGCAGCCGCATCATCGTCATCAGGAGAGCGGGCAGCAGCAAGCGCAGCAGCATAGTCCCCGAGGTCAGCTCCGTGCTGCGGTTGCAGAGGGAGCCAGAGCAGCATCGGATGGAGGCGTTCCGGCTCAGGCCCAGCAGTTGTGGCTTCTCCCAGCAAAGCTTCTCCAAGCTGCAGCCACGCAGCAACGTCTGGCCTTCCTCTAGAAACAAACACAGGTGAGACGTCCAGTATAGAGGCACAAGAGGGACTGGCAGATCATGTAGTAGTAGTAGTAAGTTATACCCTGCCCATGTAGCTGGGTTTCCCCAGCCACCCTGGACAGCTCCCAACAGAATATTAAAAACACAATCAAACATCAAACATTAAAAACTTCCCTAAACAGGGCTGCCTTCAGATGTCTTCTAAAAGTCAGATACAGGTTACAGATACGGGTTACAGATGCTTCAGGTTACAGACGCTTCAGGTTACAGACTCCGCTAACCCAGAAATAGTACCTTGGGTTAAGAACTTTGCTTCAGTGGCAGCAGCGGGAGGCCCCATTAGCTAAAATGGTGTCTCAGGTTAAGAACAGTTTCAGGTTAAGAACCAACCTCCGGAACAAATTAAGTTCTTAACCCAAGGTACCACTGTAGTTGTTTATTTCATTGACATCTGGTGGGAGGGCGTTCCACAGGGCGGGCGCCACCACTGAGAAGGCCCTCTGCCTGGCTCCCTGTAACCTTACTTCTCACAGTGAGGGAACCGCCAGAAGGCCCTCGGAGCTGGACCTCAGTGTCTGGGCCGAACGATGGGGATGGAGTCGCTCCTTCAGGTATACACAGCCGAGGCTGTTTAGGGCTTTAAAGGTCAGCACCAACACTTTGAGTTGTGCTCAGAAATGTACTGGGAGCCAATGTAGGTCTTTCAGGATTGGTGTTATATGAGGATCCTCTGGTTTGTTTGTTTTTTAAAGATATTTATTGAAATTTTCAAAGTGTTACAAAAAATAAAAAATAAAATAGAAGCAAAAGAAAGTACAAATAAAAATAGTTGACAAAGTAGAAAAAGAAAAAAAACAAACCCCTTCCCACCATATGAGTAAAAATTCAAAATAAAAAAGTGACAGAAAAAAAAGAAAAATACAAAAATACATCACAAACCATTAAAAACATTTAAAAACAAATTCATTATTTTCAAATCCTTAACTGTCATTGCCTTCTTTCTTAGACCTCCTCCTCCCTTTCTTTGTATCCTAATTATTAATTATCCCAGCAAATCCTTTCCATGTTTCATAATATTCTGTCATTACATTACCCTAAACTGTTTTAATCTTATCTTTCTATAATAAAATAAACCTTAAAGCTTAAAACTTAAATCTTATCCTTACCAACTTCTCATAACCATAATATTCTTTCATAATTCTTTAAACATCTTTGCTAAAGCCAAGTAATTTCATTCCAACATTTTTCTAACATTCATCAATTTTATAAAACAGTTCTAATGGTAGAGAAAAGAGATACAAACAAATCCAATCTTCATCCAACGTCCCTTCCTCCTGGTTCCGGGTTTTGTCAGTCCTTATTATCCCGTTGATCTAGCCCATTAACCTGGCAACCTTATATCCGAGGCCCTCAAGTCTCTTCCATGTCCCTTCCACAGCTCTTTTTCATATTTGTAACTGTATTTTCCCTTGTCTCCTGCTCGTGGTAACTCCAGCTTCACAATGTTCTTAACCCTTCTCGACAGATCAGCCCCTTTTCCATATTCAACACTGAATTCCATGTAGTATTTAAAAGCATGTTTCAAAGACCCTCCAAAATTAAGAGCCCCCACAAACCCAAACATCTCACGGCCCATTGCCATATTTGAAAAGTCCAAACGTCCCAGCATAGGGGGGTCAATCCAGCCCCCCATTTCCAAGCCAAACCAAACTTTTCCTTTCCAAATCTGGCTTTTTCCAAGTTCATTTGTCAAATCCAAAAACTCATATTCCTGTTGGGCCTGTTCTGTCAAAACACACTCCTGATTTAATTCCTGAGTGGGCTCCACATATTTTCCCACTGTCTGTTCAAAATTTCCCACTGCCTGTCCAAAATTTCTAGTCGAAGTCGCCATCCAATTCACCTTCTCATGTAATTGTTCCAGTAGGGCATTTGTTTTATAGAGAGCACACAACAAAGCTTCTGAATACATTGTCCTGCAAGGTCAGATGCCTGTTCCCACGGTTGTAATCTATAACAGCTGCCGGCTCCCTGGAGTTGGTTACAGTTTCACAGACTCCCTCTAGGGGGAAAACTTCTATTTGTTCTTGCAACAAAGTTTCCCTTTTTGAGATACTTTGTCAATATATATTCCTTTAAAATGCGAAGGGGAACAGTGGAATCACTATGTTTCTCTTCTTTTAGCTATCTGTCAAAAACACTTGTCTTTGGTCAATGAACTTCAAAAGTCAGTCCTGACACCCCGCTCCAGGATCAGGACGGAGGAAAGTTACTTTACTTTAAAGTCACTTTAAACAGTCCAAAAAGATCCACCCCCCCCCTTCTCCTGCTGTCGAAGGGGGGGGTTCCACAATTTTAAATGGTGAAATCCAATCCTTTAAAGACGATTTTCTGAGCTCTAGTTTAAATTGTCTTTGCTTTATTCTGTTTACAAAAGAACGGAAGGCTGACTTCCTGTTTAGACCTTCCTGCTCCGTACCAAATTAGAGTAAGTTTTTAAAATCCAATTCTTTTCTGCTCGCTAGTCCTTATTTGATGTCCAATTGTTCAAAGTCTAAGTACTCACGGGTGCTTATTTTAAAGTCCAAATTGTCCCAGGAAAAAGGCAGCGCTCTCTGGCAACGGCTATGCGGCTTCGCTCCACGGAAATAGCAGTTGACTCACAGCACCGTGCCACTTCCCCCTCTTCACTTCGGAGCCCGTTAGTGGGTTCCTTAGCGGGTTGGGGGGGCGCTAATGGCGCCCGCCGAGTCCCATGGTCACAGGCTTCATCCGCCTGTGATTTTTAAAAGGGTCCCCACTTCGCCGTAGCTGAGAAGACCCGTTTCCCACGGAGCTAGTCCCTCCAGTTCAGAGGGAGTCCTCCATTGCCGGTGGCGCCACCCCGGAAGTCTTTATTAGGATCCTCTATTGCAGGGGTGGAGAACCTCAAGCCCACAGGTTGATTGTGGCCCCCTGGGCCTCTCTATATGGCCCTAGGGCAATGCCACTTGCAAAATCCACACCTCTCACTGGTCCTGCTTAAACTCTCGTCTAGTGGTTTTATCTGGCTGGAATCTGTCAGTGGTGTAGCAGCCCAGGACTTGCGGTGAGTTGGAAACCCGTTGCTATTTATGCAACTGAGTCCCAGTCTCCAGCAGACTGCCGCCACCCAAACAGCACAACGAGGAAGCTCTGTACCCACTGTCTGCACCAAAGCTGACCATTTAGGAACACTGAAAAAAAACAAGGTGCTTCCGTTTCAAGAGAATTTACGTTGCGTACAGTGGAACTTCAGGGAAAACACAACTTAAGATTGCTCTGAAAGAAGACATTAGAGCAGCCCTCTGAATCATTTGCCCATTTATGTGCACCAAAAATAGTAGATCTATCAGAAAGGCAATGCATGGAAATCTGGACTGATTCCTACTGTATATCTGGGGCCCTTATTAAGGTCCTGAGATAGCATACTCCTGGGGGTGGTAGGTCTCCGATGGAGGGCCTTGACTGAGAGATAGGGAAAGGTTGGTCTCCCAGGACGAGAGGCAGAGGAGGAGAATGCTATTTTATTGTATTATGAAAAACTTTAATGAAAATCTCATAAAGGAAACCTGCACTGATTGTTGCAGTGCATCCCAGATTATTATTACAGTGGTACCTCAGGTTAAGTACTTAATTTGTTCCGGAGGTCCGTTCTTCACCTGAAACTGTTCTTAACCTGAAGCACCACTTTAGCTAATGGGGCCTCCTGCTGCAGCCATGCCGCCGGAGTACGATTTCTGTTCTCATCCTGAAGCAAAGTTCTTAACCCGAGGTACTATTTCTGGGTTAGCAGAGTCTGTAACCTGAAGCGTATGTAACCCGAGGTACCACTGTATTATTATTGCATAACTATAAGATCTCTAATGGCATCACCTCAATTCCACCCGCTTCCTAGTACCTACACACACATAAAGCTCACCTGTGACATTCACACACATGTTCTGGTCCCCAACGCACTTGACATGAGTCCAGTTCCCTGTGGCACATTCCCCTTGTCCAGAGTCACAGCAGCTGGCGCATTCCAGGCCATTTTCAGGCTTCCGCTTGACTCCTGGGAAACAAAGAGGAAACTGGGCTTTGACTTAGAGCAGGGGAACTCACTGACCATTCAAATGTTGTTGGACTACAACTCCCATCATCCCATGCTGGTGGGGGTTGGTAGGAGTCCAACAATATCTAGAGGTTCCTGTGTCCTTAAGTTCCTTCCAAGTTACGGGGCCTCTGTGCCTGAGGACCACCCCTCCAAACCTAGGTCTGAGCACCACCACCAGTCCATCCTAGAAGCCAATTTCAGGACAGCAGGGCCAGTCTGCATGGATGCAAAGAGCAAGCCTCCTGTTCTAGCCAGTTTGCTGTCACTATCCTGTTAAGTATAATTGATTTAATTCACACTGAAATGGGAATGGCTGTGTGTATTGGTGAAAAAGTTAAGTGGAAGATGCCATTGAAGTATGCTAGGCTAAATTAAGAGCAAAAGGGGCTCTCTGCTGCCTTGATGAGTGGATTATTAACCACTGTTGTTTTCTGCTAGCTAACATGTGAGTGTTTAACCTAAGATCACACTAGAGGTGTTGAATTGCAAATTCGCCATCTTGGAAGGGTGGTGGCTGAAGTATTTTGCTCTCAGACTCTGCGAGAGTAAGGGTGCAAATGAAGCTTTCCAGGTAAGCAGCCTCCAGCAAACTGCAGGCTGCGGGGAGAGACAGACCTCTGCTTTTAGGTCTGTTGAAATTAGTCATATTTTGGAAGGTGCTGAGCCTATGCCTTGGACAGACATACGCCTTATGGAACTGTTTGGATGTATCGTTTGGTGTTTCTGTTCTGTTTAGAAGAAAGTTCTGCAAGGAAAGGTTTGATTAATATCTAATGGGTCTGGACAATGCTTCATGTTCAAATGGGGTTGGTTTTTATGTATCCAGTTGCTTCAAGCTGCACACTGTTAATATCTGCAATATATCCAGCAAAGGCACAAATGTTACCTTGCTCTGAAAAGTGGCTGCAGATGCTCTTCTGTCCTGGCCGGCCATCATTACACAGTGGGGTGGAACAGCAGCTGATGTCCAGCCTTCCCGAGAGCTCCGGGAGTACGTACTGGCGGCGGCACAGTGTCTCAAGGCCGCACGTCCGGTAGGTCATTTTCCAGGCACCATCGGTCACTGGGAAGCAACATTCATTTATAAGGATAGCACATTGCAGCCTGCAAACATCTTAGAACAGGGGGTCTCAGAACTGGCTATGGCTTCATTACCTGCCTGCTACAAGCCAATGTACAAATTTCAGCCTTCCTTTAGGCTCTTGGCCTGCCTTCTCCAACCAAGTGACCTCCAAATGCTTTGGACTACATACAACTCCCAAGAGCCCCAGCCTGCTGGGAGTTATAGTCCAAAAAAAATCAGGAGGACACCAGGCTGACAAAGGCTCTCCTGGCCATTGTGTGTGGTTTGTTTCTTCCTTTTTTGCCCATCATCTTCCCCAGTTCTCACTTCCCCTCCTCCCTCCAGCCTTTGCCTCTTCCCCTCCTTTCTCTGAACCACTCATTCTTCCATCCCTCTATTATTAGGCACTGCTGCTTCCTCCTCAGTCCACTGCCTCTTCATTTCCTAGGGCCCAGCTGCTTCTACCTTTGCTTCCCAAACGCCTTCCTCACCTGCCTAAGTCTTCAGTGCAGAGCAGCTCTGCTAGTGGAGGCCAGAGACCTGTCTGCCAGCCACATACCTTCTGTGACAGTATAGCAGCATAGCCAATTGCCATTCCTAGGCCCTTGCTCTTGAGTGTTGTCCATTTTGCTTCTGCAAAATGTGTATTTTGTGGTGCACACAACAGTTACAAATGTGCCCCCATCACCAGGTACCAAAAGGTTGTGGGACTCCTGTTTTGCATATTCATGATCCTCTCACCCTATGACAAATTCTCCCCACACCCTCAAAGCGCATCCCTTAACCCCTGCTGCTAATAAATGCAACATCCTTTTTGAGGAGGGGGGGGGGCTAATTCCTTAACACTATATCAAAACTTTGAAAGTCTGCACACACAAACATACACCCATGTTTACTATAAAGCGGGGGGGGGGGGCACACTTCTGCCAACAGACCGCCTTGGATTGTGCAAAGATCTGAAAGGTGCAGGGAGTAAGCAGGATTTGACCAACTTGGTGCACTTTCAATATGTATTGTAAGCAGGGCTTCCTTCTTCCCAAACCACTTTCACATTCCTTTTTTCCTCCCCGCCCCCAACAGCCTCCCATTCACACTCTGTCCTTTCAATAGCCTCTGATATACGTATTCCAAAAGAGGCCCCAGCTTACCAGTAAAATCCATGCACTGGTTCATGTCCCCCAAACACTTGATCCGGGTGGCATTCCCTGGAGCACACTCTCCAGTGCCTCGATCGAAGCAGCTGTAACACTCCATGCCATTCGGCACCTGGGGAGAACTGGCCGGAACTGAAAAGGCAGAGAAGGGCGGGAGTTTACTGTGTGATTTGTATTGTATTGTATTGTATTTGTAATCCCAGGTCATATTCCAACATACAATGCAACTCGGTTTTCAATATCTTTAAGTAAAACACCCAATCAAAATGAAAGCATAATATTAATAATAATAATAATAATAATAATAATAATAATTTTATTATTTATACCCCACCCATCTGGCTGTGTTTCCCCAGCCAGTCTGGGCGGCTCCCAACAGAATATTAAAAACACAATAAAACATCAAACATTAAAAACTTCCCTAAACAGCTGACTGCTTTTAATGTACGTATTTTTTAGCGAGGGCACAGGAAGCAAGTTGTTGCACATCGTACAAATGAAACTTACTTGAGAAATAAATCATGTTCCAGTCCTAGTAGGGTTTCTCTCTCATGAAACCACTGTGAATAACCCAACAGTAGCCAATTAACTCTGTACATCAGGAAATAAATTTGTAGCTAGATAAAACTCAAATCTGTGCCCTGGACTAAGTAAGCCCCACTTTTGCTGGTATGTCATGTCTTTAAAAAAAATCTCATTTTCCTTCAATAGCCATGATTTCATCACCTCTAAGCTAATGCTTTGGGTCTCTTTCTGCATGATATTCTGTCTCCTAGCACTTATAAGTGAAAACAGAATGCTTTAAACAAATTTCCCTCCTCTCTATTATTCAATTTTCCTCACTTTCTCAGATCCAAGCACTACTGCATCAGTCTAGAGGTCAATAACAACAGTGGATCTCATTGAGGAGGATGTGAGTTGTTTCGACTCCAGATGTTTGGGGCTACACCTCCAGATGTTTCAGGATACGACCCCAGACGTTGTGACTCAATATTTGACCTCACATGGAGGAGGCACATGAAGAAGGGCCTCAAGTGATGAGCACAGAGTCTGGGTTGGTTTATATGGGGAGAGGCAGTCCGCCAGGTATTGCGGTCCTGAGTTCGGGACCTGCTATCCCCCACAAGAAAACTCCCCAAAGGGTTTTGCTTCTCCCCACTCACCGCCTGTGAAACGGATGTTGCAGAGGTCTGAGTCACAGTAGTAAGTATTGTGCACCTCTCGGTCATCTTCAGAGTACACATTGGCTGTGCGGTTGGACACGCCCTCCCCAGAGCAGCCTTTCATGACGTATTCAGCTATTTCCAGGTCTGGGGACATAAAATGCATGGAATTGGAAATACAGAGAGAAACAGCCAGATCAGTGCATTTAGAGCCATTAGCCCTGGAGGAAATAAGGCACCATAGCATGAAAGTTCTTGAAGCATCTGCTCCTCACCATGTCAGGATGTTTACTTAGGTATCCCATCCGCACGATAACATTTGAAGCACTATGATACCACTTTAAACAGTCGTGTAAACATCCTGCCAGGAAAGCGCAACACTCAGGTTTGAGCCTCGGTGTCTTTCATTAAGTAAACAAGCAAGCATGCAAACAGTGTGACTCACCTGGCAGCATAAAAACTCCAGCGTAGTTGTTTGTATCTGGAAGACAATTGGGAGGCAGATGATCAGTAAAGCGGTCTGAGGCTCAAATGAGGCAGAGTTGCTTCTTTTGTTTGTTCTACCAGAACGTTTCACACCAGGCGTGCCAACTCTAGGGAGCCAAAGACACCTTGGCCCCCTCAATATTTGTTTTGAGGGGACCGAACCCCCTCAGTCTTAAGGTGCCCCTGCATGCACCACATGCGTGGCACACAACATGTGTCACAGGCACAGCAGTCGGCTCCTCCAGAGCACTCAGCCTCCTGTGTCAAGCGTACCTTGCAAATGCGTCATAACACATGTGCAACATGTGTGACATCACACGTACACCTCATGTGCCAGCCCCCCCCCCCAATCTTGGGGGCAACCCAACGTCTTCACCAGAGATGGAGAACCTATGTCCCTCCATAACTTCCTGGACTCCAACTCCCATCAGTCCCAGACACCATGGCCAATGGCCAGGCATGATGGGGCCTGTAGGTCACATTCGCACTATACAGTTTAAGCACTATTATACCACTTAAGCAGTCCTCCCCCAAGGAATTCTGGGAACTGTAGTTTGTCAAGGGTGCTAAGAGCTGTTAGGAAGACCATTGGTTCCCCTCCTAGAACTACAATTCCCAGAGTGGTTTAACAGTCAATCCCTCTTCACAGAGCACTCTGAGAACTCTAGGTCTGGGAGGAGACCCGTGCTTTTTTGTTCTCTTACAGAAGAGCTTGATGGTGGATGAGAAGCAGGAGCGATCTCTGGGCGTACAGAGCTGCTCAGACTGTACGCATTCATGGAACATCCCCACGCACTGGTAGCACCGCAGGCTGTTGGCTGAAAGGGTGAAAACAATAGATTAGCCAAACAAAAACCATGAACACTGATGGTAGGAAAGGTGGGGTTCTGCCACTGCTAAGGCAGCACACAGGATGTGACCCCAAGACTTCCATGTTATTTCCTCTCTGGGGAGGGAGAAGCAGTTGCTGGTTGCTTTCAAACTGCTTGTAGATTTATAATTGCTTTTCTATATTCCAGTGTTTTAACAGTGTTCAGCGCTGGATGACTCAGCAGGCAGACTAAGCTTGTGCTTAGGGCTAACAAAAACGATATGGGAGGGGGGGTTACATTTGACATTTTTTAATCTAAAAAAGCATTAAAAGTAGCCATGATAGGGAAGAAAACAGAACTTTGTTTGACTTCCTCACACTCTTTCCTCATTTTTTATTACTCCTACCCAAATTAACCAAGGGGCGTCCTACTAATGTTTATTGAAATAATGATCCTGTTATGTTCTGCAATAAATCTATTTTTTTGTATTTTAAAACTTTATTTTATGGTTTACCGTTGTTTTTATTTTGAATTTACATTGTAGGAGTGGCCTGTGGGGGTTGTGTCCAATGCTAGTTCAACTCAGAGGGCTTATCCACCCTTGTCCCATGCCTGGAAAGCACGAGTCTAAGCAGTTTTCCCCTTGCCCCACTCCTTTCCCAGGGAAAACCCGCTCTCTAGTGCTAAATTGGAGCAAATGTCAGTCTGGAGAAAATCCATTGACATTTGCTTCGATTATGCACTAAAGAGTGGTTCCCCTCGAGGGAAAGCTGCAGAACAAGAGGAATTGTGGGTCAGCCCAGAGTAAACTCATTGAAATTAATGGGCATGACTAACTTAGGTAGAATTTGGCAGGAAGGAGGGTGGGGCCAAAACTAAAATTGATTGGCTTTGCCGGCCATTGGCTCTGACTCCCCCTTACTAATTGCCTCGCCCTGAAACTTTTGCAGGAGCCAATAGTAATGAGCGTGGGATTGCATATACCCACCGTGATACCACAGCGAGCGCAAGTCATCTGTTTGTTCATTTTTACAACATTTATATACCTTTTGATTGTAAGCAGAACCTTTACGTGGTTTGCAAATAATGAAACAAACATTAAAATTATCAATTAAAGTTAAAAAAGAGGTGTTTGGAAAATTCAAAATGTAATTCAAATCAACAGTTGAGCTTTAAAAGAGCTTAAAACACACATCTACTTCTGTATGCCTGGATAGACTTGCCGGAACGAAAATGTTTTTAGCAAACACCGAAAATAGTAAAACAAAGGTACTGCCTGGTGGTGCACAGGTTTTTCCTTCCATCCGTTCACCTATAGAACGGAGTGGAGGAGATCAAAATCCCCACACAACCTTCCTCCACCCCCAGTACAAGATGCAGGAGGGAGACAATGGCAATGGCATTATTTTTCATTGCTTGCACTGGTCCTGGGCGGGTTGGGTTGCCTGGCAGATCAGCCAAAGAGGATCTGCTATGGAGGCAGAATATCCTGGTTTCAATTATTTGGCTTCTCCAGGTAGGGCTAGGAATGTCCCTCTGCCAGAAACCTTGGAGAGCCTTTGGTGTTAGTCAGTGTAGGCAATCCTGAGATAGATGGACCATTTGTCTGACTCAGTATAAAAACTCTTTCTGTGTTCCTGCAAGAAATATTCTGTGGGAGAGGGGGGAGGAAAAGAATAGAAGCCTTTCCCCCCCTCAAGCCCTGCTTTGCTCTGCCTTATTCCACAGCAAAAAATCCACCATTAAGCAACTTAATGAAGAGATCTTACCTGCAGCCAACATGGAGAAGAAGACCGTAGCTATCGCCAGCACAGCCTGGCTCCTGTGCCGGAACATCTCCCGTTCTCCCATCGTCTTCATGGGTTAGGCAAGTGGCTGTTTTCCCTTTCCAGTGAAAAGTGTGTTTGCAACAGCCGCGTCTGGCTAGGTTTAACCGGAAGATGCGTCCTGTAACCTCAAGCCAGCTGGAGGTTTCTGGGAACTCCTGCAACCCACTCTCCAAAAGCCAAAGAGGCTGGGTTTGGCAGAAGACAAGGTGCA
Source organism: Podarcis pityusensis (assembly GCF_964106645.2). Taxonomy (NCBI): domain Eukaryota; kingdom Metazoa; phylum Chordata; class Lepidosauria; order Squamata; family Lacertidae; genus Podarcis; species Podarcis pityusensis. Next base: position 12,017,714 of record NC_138033.1, on the reverse strand, counting down.
AGATACAGTATGTTTCTCTTGGGAAATTCACCACCATTTGATTTCCAGAGTACAAACAGGAGGCTTGTTTGGAGATTCCAGCTTAACACAACCTTTGGGGGTTTTTTAACTGCATAGCAAACAGAAGGGTTATTTCTGTGGACTTCAGACTCCAGAGATATTCCCCAAGCAGCCTCCTTTCATCCCCTGGAAAATCAACAGAAACGTAAGATTTAGATATCTGTATATGTAGTCATCAGGGCAAAAGATTTTGACAGTGCAAAAGTAACACAAAGGTGACATCAATGGAAGTCAACTCAGATCCAAACAGGCTGTGATGTAAATGAGCTTAAAGTGCTAATGTTCCCTGGCTGATCGTAGCATGTCCCTTTAAACAAAGATATTTCAAATGAAAATGTTAAAGAAAAATGGGATGAAATAAAAAAAGGAATTAATGCAAACCTGAATGGAATTAGGTAAAACGTACATGAATGAAAGCATAAGAAAAAACTTACAGTTGTGAATCTCCCTGACAAGATATGGCAGAAACATAAGGGGCACATTGAGCCCATTAACTTTCCATGCAACGCACCGCTGCTCTTCAGGATTTCGGTTCTCCTGACTTGCTGGCCCCTTCTGAACACAGTCTAATTTCTGGGTACCCAACCATAGGGAAAAAGTCAAAAAGTGGGTTCAGAGAACCACAGTGCACTGAGGCTTCTGGGGACACCTTTCCCACTGCTGTCCTCCAAAGAGTGCTCTGGAATGGGTTTTCACTGGGATCAAAGTATCAGATCTGTAGTACTGGAGTCTGGGGGCAAATGGAAATGCTGCCAGACCGCACTGGAGGCTGCAACAAAGAAAGCTTTTTTGCCCTTCTCCTTCTGCTCCCAAGCCAAGAAGGCCAGCACACCCCCAAGCTAGCCGCCCAGGCAAAGAAAACTGCAGCTCCCTAGCCACTGACAGTCCAACTGAAAATTATTCACACCTGACCTTCCATGAAGGTCTCTCATGCTCCACCTCTGGGGTTGGTCAGCCTCCCATTTAAGAAATACTGCTGTACACACAAGCACATGACCTCCGACATTTCACAAAACAAAAACAGAAGCATGTTTGTAACACCCTATTCTCACATCAAAGATACAACATAGGGTTCCCAGACCTCCAGGGCTGACCCCAGGTTGAAAAAGTTTCCCCACCCCTGAACTCCCAACAGATGGATATCCAATTTCTGCTTAAATTCTTCCAAGGAAGGAGAGTTCCCTGTTAAGTTCTTATTTAATACTAGGGGCTGCTACCTGTCCTTGCTTCATTCACCAGTCGGCAACTATGCAGTCCTCAGCGTGACGGCATCCTTACAATTCATTATATAGATAGATATGGCAAGGTTACTCACTTTGTCGACCCAGAACAAGAGGCTGTTTATTAAGGCTAGCACACAACAACAATGGAAAATGAAAATATGCCCCTGAATAAAAGTTGCTGGGATTCACTAGTAGGGGAAGTGTTGTTGCATTCTAGTCCTGCTTGTGAGCTCACAAGCAAATAGGTTAGCCACTGTGGGAACAGGATGCTAGACTAGATGGGCCACTGGACTGTATGTTATTAACAATTAAAGCAAATATAACTGTTTGTAGCAATTTTTTTTTAAAAAAAACTGCCTCCCAACACAACACACCTCCCTGGAAGCCTGAGCAAAATTGGGCAATGCCATCCAGGGGGTGAAAAACACTCCATTTATGAGGAAGCCATGTGGGTGATGAAGCGAGACATTACCTTAGGTGTTTCACAGTATATTTCTGAAGTTATGCCTCATAAATTTTAACAAGCTTCAGTTGGAAAACAGCCAGCTCCCACACTGAGGCTGCACTCCCTAACCTTCGGTGACCAAAATTTTCCACTCAGTCTGCTTGCTGCTATTGCTGTACCCACCTGCCTGGTGTTTTCCAAGAGCTATGTTGTTGTTATTTGCTACTGCAATCCATGCCACCGGGAAGCCGAAATTCTGCAACTGTGTGACAGGGAAACAAATCATTCTGCAACTGGAGTGCATTGCATTATGCAATGGCTACAGATTTCCTATGCTCACGAACTATGATTCCAGCCTTCTTTTTTTAAACACTGGCCTTAGAAGCCCCTTGCACTGCCGCCAACCTGGAAAGTCAGAATACTTTTAGCTATTGGACCATCTAGTTCAGCATTCCAGGGTTTCCCAAACTTGGGTCTCCAGCTGTTTTTGGACTACAACTCCCATCATCCCTAGCTAGCAGGACCAGTAGTCAGGGATGATGGGGGTTGTAGTCCAGAAACAGCTGGAGACCCAAGTTTCTGAAACCCTGGTCTACACTGTTTACACTGAGTGGCAACCAGTGTTGGCTGTTGCCCATTGGGAGCTCAAACAGTAAGGGTAGCCAGAGCCAATGGCAGGCTCCAGTTCTGGAGCCATCCTTCTCCCTGCTGAGTCCTACGAGGGCAACAAGGAGGCTAAAGAAGGAGGAGAGGAGGAGGCAACTGACAGCCAGGGCCATCTTCTGGCCAGGTTGTAAGTAGATATGTAGGCAGATGTGGGGCTGGCTAAGGGGACATTGTAGACCAGCCTCCACTGCTTTCAACATCTCTCCAAGATTTCAGGTGTTCCCTGGAGATGGTGGGTGGGGAATCAAACCTGGGACCTTCTCCATGCCAAGCAGATGCTCTAACACTGAGGTCTGGCTGCACCTTCCATCTTTCCCTCTCTTCTGAACCACTTCCCTAGGGGCCCTGCAGCCCATCTTGAGATCTGCTCTTCCCCCTTTTCACACTTCGGCTCGTCCATTCTGTCCCATCCCCGAGAGTGCTGATTTCATCTGGTCCAGAGGGAACTGGCCAAGGTTCCCAGGGCAGCATCTTGATGAATGGATGGGTTGCATCACCCTGTCCTCTCCCCTGCCGAGCAGGTTTTAGGACCAAGCTGCCTTTCCCAACCAGAGGCAATCAGGACAGAGAGCTGGGAGTGTACACCTCGCCAAGCCAAGCCGGAGAACAGGACAGACCGGAGAAGTGATTAAAAAGGGGGGGAAGACAATGAAGGCGGCCATAGAGCTCACCATCCCGATTGCCTTGTTGGCCACAGGTGGGTTGCCACCAGGGGAACTCCCTGCTGCTGCGAATAACCTTTCTTCCCCTTACACCCAAGAGAGAAGGCAGTTGTTCTGACTCCCGGCTCCCTCAGGTAGAGTAACCAAGGCTTCGTACACACCACGGACTTAAAGCATTCTCTCCTCCCCCCTTCCAAGAATCCTGGGAACTGTAGCTTACCTCTTCTCGGCACCCTTAACAAACTACAGTTTCCAGGATTCTTTGGGGCAGGTATGCTTTAAAAGTATGGCACATGTGCAGCTTGAGAGCAACAGGGACAACAGCTTCTGCACCTAAAACAATTGCACTGAAGATGGAATTTCGGTGGGCATTAGCTTGTCCTCTCACAGTGCTACAGAGTGGAGAAAAGCTGTCCCCCACAAAATTCCCTCTTCCATTCCAATATTAATGGTTCCACCCTTAGTAAGGGACCTTCTTTGTATCAGTGCCTTACTTATTCCTTCGCCTAATTCTCAACTAGAAATACAGCAACCCGTGGCTCCCATCCCTCCAATTTTAACCACACGGTTCCTCTCCCAAATCATGTACTGGAATCCGACCAGCCACAGGCTCATCTTCTAATTATCATCTACCGGTCCCTTTCCAAACTGGAAAAAGTAATGTGTATCCCTGGCTTTTAGCAACACCCGTAATTGAACCTGTTCGCACCATTCGATTCTACTGCTCCTTTCCTCCAGGTGGAAAGTGGACCCAAATTGGTTCTGACCCACAGTTCTTTCCCTCAAAAGCAGGTGGGGAATAAGGCCAGCTCCGGAGCTTGGTAAGGTCAGGCACTTGCCAAGGGGTGCCAAAATTAGCAAAGGGTCACTACCCCCATCTTCATTCGCATTCTCTCTTTTGACATAGAGCATTCAAAATAGGTGTGTGAAAATTCTGAATTTTCACTCCTGCCTATTCCAGATATCCTATTCATTGTGCATTCAAAATTATTTGTGCTCATGAAGGTATCAACAATGTAGTTTTCCATGCAGTTTTCAATACAGGTTGTGCCTTCAGAGTTTTCAGGGCAGACACGCAGCATGGCTTCCAAACCAGGACATGTACCAGAACTTCCTTCTGTTATCCTGAAACTCTTCATACAGTCGTACCTTGGCTCCCGAATGCCTTGGGAGTCAAATGTTCTGGCTCCTGAAGTGAGTGTTCCAGTTTCCGAACATTGTTTTGGAAGCTGAACGTCTGGCGTGGCTTCCACTATTGCTTCCGGTATGCCTGAGCAATCAGAAAGGGCAAACTTTTCAGAAGTCAAATTGACTTCTGGAATGGATTCCATTCAGCTTCCAAGGTACGTTTGTACAGTAATTGCTCTGATTTGTTTCTCCATCCCACTTTTGTTGCTCTACACTGCAAAAGCAGCCCTCCAGATAGAAATAATGCAATAATACTGGACGACGTCTAAAGCAGAATGATGTGCGGACAGTCCAGGATAAATCCACCATTCACGCAACTGTTATTGTTGCATGAACGACGTGTTGCAGAACACATACAAACGCACAACAATAGACCAGGTGGAAAGAAACCCTCTGCAGGACTCCCTGCAGATGCCTTGCCACAGAGTCACCCCCCCCTGCCACAAACAGACACACACCAAACTTTCAGATGGTACCACCATGGAATTAAAATCCAGGATCCCTGGCTTTACCTGCTCCAATCGCTTCTCTTGCCGAATGGTTTCAGGGAGGCAACTCAGGAATCTCAGCCTGCATCCTGCCCTGCAGAGACCAGCATATGAACACATCGCCGTACAACCTCAGAAACACCAACCTACCCACACAAGTCAGTGGGAAAACTTGAAGTGAAAGATAATTAACTCTTCCTCCTCCGTTCCTCCACTGCCCTGGGCTGAAATGGGCTTATTGGTCAGCTTGGTGCTTATTTAATATACATGGGTTCTTGGTTTCCACAAAGTCCATCAACACTTTTTCAGTGGGCCTTAGGCTGTAATACGAGCCCCGCATGCCAGGCAGCAAAGCCAATTTAATTCTGAGTGGACATAGCTAGGATCATGCTGTTAAAGAACAACTTGCTTTTTATTGTTGCTCAAAGTGCCTATTCCACAGGTATTGCTTGGTTTTTTTGCTACAGTCCCATCATTCTACTAGGTACTAGTTCTAATAGCACTTTTGGTGCTGTTTGGAGTGCTTCCTTCCCTTTTTGCTTTAAAACTGAGTTGTGATTTATTTGCTGGTGCGTATCGTTCCAAACTCCTTTGTGAAACTTCTTCTATGAAGAGGAGCATATGCTCTTTTTAAATAAAAATTTAAAAGTTAATCAAATGTGTTTTTTTAAATTAATTTAAAAACAGCCTAATCCTTGCCCTCAATAAAACACAGAGAGATGAGGAAATCCTTGTTCCTTTTTTTAAAAAAAATGTTGTATAGTAGGCATGTCCAGACATTGAGAAGGCCCCTGTACATTTAAGGCAGAGCTGGGGGAACTGAGGCCTGGGTTCCAAATGTGGCACTTGAAGCACTTTCGGTCTGGCCCTCACAACACTCTCCAAACCTCCCTCCCTCCCCAGCCGCACCCTCACTGTCCCTGCTTCACACCCTCCTTGAATATTTTTTTCTGGTTGGAATCTCTCCTTGAACTCTGATCACGCTTCTTGCTTGGCTTGAGGGAGCGGGGTGGGAGTATGTTTGTGTGTGTGCAAATCCACCTTCTATACAAAGGCATATTTTTTTTACATTTATTGCTTCACCCTCTTTTGCCTCTGGCCTCACCCACCACTGGCATGTGGGTTTTTTATATTCATCTTTGATTTTCTAAAAGGGAAGGCAAAGTATCCCAAAGAAAGGCAACCTCTTGGCTGGTAGCTGATCTGAAGAAGGGCTTTCATCAAGGGTTAGGTGCCCATCCATCAGGGATTTTTTCAGCTGCAATTCCTGCTTTTGCAGGGGGCTAGGCTAGATGGCCCCTGAGGTCCCTTCCAATGTTGCTTCAGGAAGGTTCCCCATTGCCAGATTTAAGGGGTGCCCAGTTCCACAGGGACATCTTATCCAAGCACTCTGATAGGGAAATATGTCCTGATGGGGAAAGACTCCTTTGCAAAATGTCATTTCAGCTTTGCTTCCTGAAGCTTGTGGCCTGTCTTGCCACAAGTGCCTGGGGACACGTGAGAATTGCACGAACCAGCAGCAACTCTGTGGCAGCAACGAGACCCTTTGCATGGAGGAAACCCGAGCTACCTACGGTATGTGGCCCAGGGAAGGGGTTGCCAACTGACCTGGCCTGCGCATGTCCCTTGATCTGCAGCAGGGCCATCTTACCCATAGGCGCTAGGGGTGTGGGGCACCCGGGCGCCGGGCTCTCAGGGGTGCCAGGCCGAGAGTCCAGGGCCGAGATTTGGAGTCCGGGGATTGGGAAGAGCCAACAGCCATTGCCGAGTGGAGCAGAGCCCATTGGAGCACTGCACCTCTTCTGCTGCGGGCGAGCAAGGCGCTGAGGCAGCCGGACGGCTCCACCCTTCTGCACGCCCGGCTTCGCTCAGTCGCTGCCACCACCGCCTCAGGCTCCTCTGTTGCTGCTGAGGTGGCTGGCCAGGCCAGATCTGCCATGCATGCCTCTCCAGCCCACCCTAAAAAAAGGTTGACAACTCTGAGCAACCTGGAGGGGGGCACTAGACAGATCTTTGCACCCCAATGCCGCATATGCTTAAGACGGCACTGACCTGCAGAATTTGATGCTTTAAAAAAGAAACAATTTTGCAGAGAGTTGTGCATCACCACCTACCTGCAATGTAGTGGTCAGAGTGTGGGACTGGGACCTGCGAGACCTGAGTTCAAATCTCCACCCAGCCATGAAGCTCACTGGGTGACCTTGAGCTAGTAGTCACCCCAATTCTCACCCTAACGAAAGTACCTCACACAGGGCTGTTGTAAGGATAATGCGGAGAAGGGGAGGAGGCATGAGACCACCTAGAGCTCTTTATAAATGCAATAATATACAAAATAAATCCAGCCTTTGCACAGGCACAGTGACACACTGAAAAGGTAGTAGCCCTTCGCTGTCCCAACAAGAAAAGTTGGTCATCATTCCCTCTAGGTGCCCCACTCGCCTTAATGAACGGGTTCGTCGAGCCTGTGTTTGGGCTGTGTTTTGCCCGGTGCGTCACAATTTCTGCAGGCCCGATTTGGAATAGCCTTATCTCAGATCTCTATCACTTAAAAAAAAAAAATCAATGTGTGACCTTGGCTGGTTAGCTTTGTCTCCAGGCAAGGAGGGTCATTAGCTGCCCGTTTAAGGGCTTTCTGGCCTGGCATTTAACATTCAATTTGCTGCTTCAGAGGTTTATGTGTTTGTTTAAAGGAAGCATATGACTAAGTAGGAGAAGGCGCTGCTGTAGGTTAACATCGGGCAGGAAAACAGAGGTCAGTTCTGAGAAGCCTAGAGGCCTAGTTCACTACCTTTTGGAACTTTTCTCTTTGCAGAACTCATCAGGGAGGAGGAAGATGGGTTCAAAACCAGAATCAGCTGGCTCTGCCTGCCATTGGCTCTGGCCTCGCCTATTGTTGGATTCCCTGCTGGGGTGGCACATCTTGTTTTGCGACTTACTGCTATGCGTACTTACCCCTAATATACGGTTGCCATACAGTTGTACCTTGAAGTCAAACAGAATCCGTTCTGGAAATCCGTCCAACTTCCAAAACGTTTGGGTTCCAAAGCACAGCTTCTGATTGGCTGCAGGAAGCTCCTGCAGTCAATCGGAAGCTGTGGAAGCCCCGTCAGATATTCGGCTTCCAAAACAACATTCGAAGACGAGAACAGTCACTTCTGGTTTTCAATCGTTCAGGAGCCGGAACATTCGACTCCCAAGGTATTCGGGAGCCGAGGTACAACTGTATTTCAAAAAGCAAAAATCTGGACACAAAAAGTTGTTGAGGGTTTTTTGGGGGAAATCGCCCAAAAGTTGTTTGAGGGAAATCGCCCAAAAACACTCCTGGTTCTGTTTTCAAAAAACCCAGACATTTTGCCTATTTTTGAAAATTCCCCCCAGATGGTAATTTTGCCATTGCAATCCTGGACGTGTCTGGAGGAAAATGGATGTATGGCAACCCTACCTAATATATGCCTTTTAATAAGTATTGCTTCGTTAGGTAACTGCATTGCAAAATTCGGATAACTGCAAATTCTGAAGGATGGCTGTGTTTCGTCTCCTTTTTTTTAAAGTGTGGATTTCATAACCTCACATTTAAACATGAACTGAAGCAAATTACTCCCCCCTCCCTAGTGATCAGTGAGTTACTTGCTGTTTGTAAGCCTCATCATGCACCTTAGCTACCATCTTGCTGTGCCTTCCCTTCTCTAGGCCCCATAAGTGAGACCCTGAAGAGAGGGTGCACCACATCCCAGTACTGCCAGTCCTACTTCTCCACTCGCAGGGGCTTCATATCACGAAGCATCTACTGCTGTTCCGAAGACCTTTGCAATGATGTCCCCTACAATGGTAAGAGTCCCCGGAGTATGGTCAACCCTGAAGTGGAAATGATCAGGCCTCTACGCTCTCCAGAGACATGTGTGACACACTGGAAAAAGAGCTGACTTGCTTACTTTCATGAGCCACTAACTATGGCCACATTCACACCATACATTTAAAGCACTATGATACTGCTCTACGCTGTCATGGCTTCCCCCAAAGAATTCTGGGAGCTATGATTTAAAAGTGCCAAGAGGAGACCCTTGTTTCCCTCACAGAGCTACCATCATTCCCTCTTCACAGGGAACTTTGGGAACTGTAGCTCAGGGAGGGAAATAGGGGTCTCCTAACAACTCTCAGCACCCTTAACAAACGACAACTCCCAGAATTCTGTGGGGGAAGCCTTGACTGCTTAAACTGGTATCATCATGCTTTAAATTTATGGTGTGAATGTGGCCAATCTCCTGCTCTCTGTACGTGATGTCAAATATTTCAGTGATGTCAAATTTGACAGTGATAAACAATATTTATTGTTGTTATTTTGGTTTATTACCCATCCTTGATCAGGAGTCCCCAAATGGGTCACAACCATTTAAAACAACAACACTGAAAACAGTTTGAAAGAAATTACAATTGCAAGAGTAGGGTGGGTCCCAAATATATATATCTGTCAAGTGTCAAAGGCCAATGCAAACAGGTGTGTCCTCTGCAAATTACCAAAATATGTATAATGAAGGTACCAGACGTACCTCTCTGGTGAGGGAATTCCACAACTTAGGGACTGCTGCAGAGAATGCCCTCTACCGGGTCACACTCACCCCAAATGGAAGGTGGAACCACCAAGAGGGTCTGTGCAAAAGGAAGTGGCCTTTTAGATATTTGGGGTCTACATTGTTTTTAGGGCTTTAAACATTGGCACGGGCTCCTTGACCACCTTCTGGACTACTGCTGCCACCCAAGCTCCTGAGGGAGGTGGAACCACCAAGAGGGCCTCTTAGAATGTGGATTTTTGAGGTGCTATTTACTGAAGCCTTCCCCAAGCAGTGCTCGTGGGCCTCAGAATTGGTGAGCCCTTTTTTTTCTTGCCTTCCCGCAGTCACGTACAGCACCAAACGCAACGGAGTGGAGTGTTACAGTTGCATCGGCAGTTTGGAGGAGTGTAATGGGACCAGCATTCCCACAGCCCAGTGCAGAGGCAAAGAGAACCGCTGCGTGGAAATTTCTCGCCAGTGGCTGCCAGGTAATCTATCTGAGAGGTGTTTTTGTGCCCTTCCAATTTGTCACTTCTTTCAAGATTCAGGCCCCACCCCACCCCTGGCACAGTTGCCCCAAAGCTATGACTGCATCTATGGTTCCCCCGCTTTGATGTCAAAAGGCATTTTGTACCTCCGCAAGCCCTGCTGGAAAAAAAAATCCATTTAAAATAATAATACAGTGGAACCTTGGTTCTCAAACGGCTTAGTTGACGAACAAATCGGCTCCCGGACACTGAAAACCCGGAAGAAGTGTTCCGGTTTTCGAACGTTTTTCAGAAGTCGAATGTCCGATACGGCTGTCAGCTATTGTTTCCAGGGCACCTGCACCAATCAGAAGCCGTGCCTTGGTTTTCAAACCTTTTGGGAGTTGAACGGACTTCCGGAATGGATTACATTCAAGAACCAAGGTTCCACCATAGTAATAATAATAATTACTAAACTGCTCCCACTGTGATGCCAAAAGGCTTTGGGGGGGGGACCCCAGAATTTGCCCTTTAAAAAAACAGTTTAAAAGTTGTGTGCGTGTACGTGTTTTACCAATCACTTCTGTAGATCCTAGGCTGAGGTTCTGGGATGCCAAAAGGATTTTGAGATTCCCCAACTCCCCAGAGTGTAAAAGAAAAGAAAAGCCACACTCACTTTGCACTTTGGTATGTTGCCCCTGCTCACCTTGGCATGGGGACAGCGGGCCACAGCCGTTGACCCCAAAAATGATTAGCCACCCCTGATAAAAACAGAGGTGTATCTGCTGAGGAACCCCTGCTGGTTTTTGTGGCAGAAGCCATGTGTGCCTTGCAAAAGGTCACATGTTGGATTCTAGGGAGCACTCTCAGTTCATGTGGGGCAATGGCCTGGCCTCTCCAGTGTCCCGTGAGAACTGGCACTGTGCTGGTAGTGCCTGATGCCCATTGGAACTGGAGGAGCAGAGGGAGAGGAGACCAATGGAAAGTGGAGCCAGAGCCATTGAGAGGCGGAGGCATCCCCTGCCTGGTTGTACATAAGTACACATTGCACTGCAACAGAAGATCAAGGAGTCCTACATGGTTGTCTACTCTCTGCGAACGCAGCCCGAATGCCATTGAGCTCCTCTGTAGTGTGCTTGGCATACAGAATAATCCAGCCCTTCGCTCAAATACATTCCCCAACAACCATTGGCAAGGATCTTTGACACCCTCCTCTGTTTCTACAGGAACAGGTCTGGTGGAGCCCATCATCAAAGGCTGCGGGAATTACCCCAAAGAGGAAACACTCTTGGCATACAGCACAGGAGGCAAAATCAGCTACGTGGCCATTCGTGTCTGTGAAGGTTCCAGGTGCAACAACAGCTCTTTCACAGGTAACTCTGGGTTGCAGGTTTCTTGGGATGACCCAAATTGGAACAGCAGGAGTCCTGAGCCAATTTCGACTCAAATGTGCATGCCAAAATTAAAATAAAACTTTGGGTGCTTTGTGTTTAAAATTTTGTCCCCACTGAGGACTTGAAAACCAAAATTTGAAAATTGCAAAAACTCAGAAGTCCGGTTTTTAAAAATATCTCTGGATTGCATAGATGTATTTTTAAAGTCCTTTTGGCTCACATGTCCCCCCCCCCCATATAAAAATATCCCACCCACAAAAAGCAGCATTATTAGGCAGTAAATATCTGTGAACAAGACTGGGCAATATTTATTATTATATTTAATAATAATACATTTATATCCCACAAGGGCCAGAAAACTGAGGGGGGGCAAAGCAGTTCCCCCAAATGTGAGTTAACTACCCTCCTACAAGTAGGCACACAGGCAAGAATCCAACACAATAGCTTTCGCTCTCATTTCCCCAACATCTCTGATCTTGGAAATAGTATATGGTCATCCCTGAATAATAGTCATGAATTTGTCCCGTCTTTTTTAAAGTCCTGCATTACATCAAAGCTCCTCCACTCTCACTGTCTCTGTATGACTGTGTCAGAAATCGAATCCAGGAATTTCTGATTCCAAATTTTGTCCCACATGTCATTCTGGCCTCAAAAAATGCAAATAGCAGCTTTGGGGAGATGAGGTTTGTGTTGGGGCTGGAAGAGAAAGAGTTAAACTCCTCATTCCCACAGTCCAGAGGCTGCTCAGCTCTCCTAACAGCTGCTGTTTGCAGAACAAACAAACAAAAGCATGGTACTTGTCACACCTAATTTGGCCCTTACTGAAAAAGACTTTTGTCTCCTACCTTTCAGAGTTTTCTGTGAGAGAACTCAACGGGCTGGTGTGTTACAGCTGCCTAGATACAGGAAATGATGAATGCAGCGCAGGGAATCTGCAACTCATGAACTGCGTGGGAAACATGGACCATTGCATGAATGTCATAGGTAAGAGATGGTGCAAGATTTATGGCAAAAGGTGGATGGAGGCTTTTGAATAGGCGGTGCCTCCTCAGGTGATAGTAATGATTATTATCTTACCATTTTAAAGTGCCTTACATTTTCTAAGTGTTGTACCTATACTAAAAGATAGGGCTGTCCCTGCCCACAGGCACACAATCTGATAGGCATGATACAAAAGGAAAAGGGAATGGGGAGGGTAAAGGAAAGCAAGCATCAGCGCAGGTGTGCCTTCACTCACCAGTTGATTAGGCCAGGCTGGTTTCCTCTTTGTTGTGATCCTAAAATACCTTCTTAGGTCCAACTCACATGTACCAGTCACGGTACTAGCCAAGGTCAGTTCCTGTTCCTAAGGCCTACAGATGGCTTACTTGCAGCACTGGAAAGCCCAAATGGTTTAAGAACACAAAGCATACATGCACACCAATTAATACACAGCATGATAATAAACGGCCTTGGCCCAGTATACCTGAAGGAGTGTCTCCACCCCCATCGTTCAGCCTGGACTCTGAGGTCCAGCTCCGAGGGCCTTCTGGCAGTTCCCTCACTGCGAGATGTGAGCTTACAGAGAACCAGGCAGAGGGCCTTCTCGGTAGTGGTACGCGCCCTGTGGAATGCCCTCCCATCAGATGTCAAGGAAATAAACAACTACAGTGGTACCTCGCAAGACGAATGCCTCGCAAGACAAAAAACTCGCTAGACGAAAGGGTTTTTTTGTTTTTTGAGCTGCTTTGCAAGACAATTTTCCCTATGGGCTTGCTTCGCAAGACGGAAACGTCTTGCAAGTTTGTTTCCTTTTTCTTAACACCGTTAATACAGTTGCAACTTGACTTCGAGGAGCAACTCATAGAACGTGGTGTGGTAGCCTTTTTTGAGGTTTTTAAAGACTTTGGTGATTTTTGAAGCTTTTCCAAAACTTTCCCGACACCGTGCTTCGCAAGACGAAAAAAATCGCAGGACGACTAAACTCGCGGAACGAATTAATTTCGTCTTGCGAGGCACCACTGTATCTGACTTTTAGAAGACATCTGAAGGTAGCCCTGTATCAGGAAGTTTTTAATGTTTGATTTTTTGTGTGTTTTTAATATTCTGTTGGAAGCCACCCAGAGCGGCTGGGGAAACCCAGCCAGATGGACAGGGTATAAATAATAAATTATGATGATGTTGATGATCCTACAGTCAGGGCCGGCCCAAGACATTTTGGCACCTGAAGCAAACCACAAAATGGTACCCCCCACGCCCTGCCCAGGGAAGGAAGTGTGAGTGAAGATCTACATCAGGAGCAATCGGGGAGACAAATCAGCCTTATCCAGTGGGGGATGTGGGAGTCAAAGACTTTCACAGTGGGGAAAAGGGCCCATTCTGAATCATGCCAGGCAGGTGCAGAGCCCAGGAGAGCCCATAGGGCAGCCAAGAGACATTCCCAGCTCTACCTGAAGATGTCAGAGACTGAACCTGAGACCTTCTGCAAGTAAAGCAGATGAGGTATGGCCCTTCCTTACAGTCCTGTCACATCCTGGCCCTTCCAGCTTCTGGTTACAGGAAACTATGAGTAAGTTGATTTGCCCCAAACACAAGGAATGCATGATTAGGATTCAAACGAAGGATGGATGAGAAATTTGATTCAGGATGCATTTAAAGCCGAATCAATAAAATTCGCACTTTCTGAAACAATACGCAAACCGAAACACAGCGATCCTACAAAATTCACACTTATCTGAATTTTTCAATGCAGTTCTCTAATCAAGCAATGTTCATAAGAGTACAGATATTAGGGAAGAGTGTGCATCGAAATGAAGCTATAAAATGCATTGGATACAAAAATGCATTAGATTGTAGGGAATCGCTTGCCAAAAATGTGTCACATTAGTCAAAAGTACCTGGAATTATGTCTTTGTTAGGAGAAATGCTGGTGAATTTCCGTGGGTGGGTGGGTGGGTGTGGGTGTTTGCAGCAGAAATGTGAAGAGCTGAATTCAAGATTGGGGAAATGAGTAATGGAGAGAAATGAAATTGACCAACGCTCCTATCCCTACTCATATGATCTGATCCCTTGTCCTGGGAAGATATGCAACTCCCTTCCCTCCTCTCCTCTCTTCCAACGCAGATTACGTCCGCGGTGCCACCCTCCGAGCTGGCTGCGCCAACCAGCAGCTCTGCCAGGATACGGTCTTCTATGGAACACTGCTGCCCAAGCTTCCCGTCAGCTACGTGACCTGCTGCCAGGGCCCCTTCTGCAACGGAGGGCCGGGCCAGGGTGGAAGGAGAGGCGAGGGCATCCTCTTCGCCCTGCTGGCAGCCCCACTGCTCATAGCCCTGAACTGAACCACAAATGCCTTCTTCACCCATCTGCCCCCATTCCAAATGCAAAACTCCTGTAGATCAGCTGCCCTCTATCCCAGGTCTGGCAGTGCCCCACCTGCGTCACCAAGGTGTGTCTTTCTTTGGGAACGTAATGGGAGCAGGACTTCTGGAAGTCTTCCTACACACAAGGCCCTCTTTCTTAGCCCTGCCAGGTTTCACTGAACTTTACCAACCCTCCCACAACAACTCAAAAAGACGCAGCCCGCAAGAGGGCAAGCTGTTTGCTTCTTTAACTTTCCACCCACGTCCGGTGAAGCCACTCGGGATTACTTGCTCCGGGAGCTTTAATAAGATTATATAATGGAAAAACCAGGCCATCTCTCATGGCCCCTGAGCCACCCCCTTGAGTGTGAAAAGGCCTTTTAACATCATGTTTTGTATTTCCCTTTTTTTGTAGCGGCTGCCTCTCTCAACTCATCTCAGAAGGTTGGGAGGGAGGGAGGGGGAATAAGCAGGCGGAAAACCAAATAAATGGCTTGGAAAGCAGTGGCGCAGCTGGGTTAGTTCCAGCCTCGGATCCAGGGAGATTAATTTCTAGTTCATTTCTGCAGATTTCACGCCAGTGGCTGGTCTGTTTGTTGGCAGAACGATCTTCAACTGTAGCAGGTTGCAATTTCCAACCCTGTAGTATCGAAGGCAAGGCTTTCGATATACAGTGGTTACCTCTGGTTACGAATTGAATTTGTTCCGGAGGTCCATTCTTAACCTGAAACCGTTCTTAACCTGAAGTACCACTTTAGCTAATGGGGCCTCCCGCTGCCGCCGCACCGCAGCCACACGATTTCTGTTCTCAGCCTGTGGTAAAGTTCTTAACCTGAGGTACTACTTTGGGCTTAGCGGAGTCTGTAACCTGAAGTGTTGGTAACCCGGGGTTTTTGTAAACTGAGGTATCACTGTACTCTTCCTGGAGGATTTTTCCCCTACTTCTCCCCACACACACACCCCAAAAAAACTTTATAACATTCGTTATAACCCCAGATGGGCGGGGTAGAAATAATAAAGAATTAGAATTAGAATTATTCTGTTGAGGGGTTGCACAGGTAAATGAACTGCAATCTGACTGAAGATGGGTCATCACAATACAGTGGTACCTTAGAAGTCGAATGGAATCTGTTCCAGAAGTCCGTTCGACTTCCAAAATGTTCTGAAACCAAGGCGCGGCTTCCAATTGGCTGCAGGAAGCTCCTGCAGCCAATTGGAAGCCGCAGAAGCCACGTTGGGTGTTCAGGTTCCAAAGAACGTTCACAAACCGGAACACTCACTTCCGGGTTTGCGGCATTTGGGAGCCAAAATGTTTGACGCGCAAGGCGTTCACGAACCAAGTTACGACTGTACATCATAAAAGCATCTTTGGAACAAAGGAAAAGTGGGGAGGATTGGGGAGTCCGAGGGCAGTCCAGGTTCAAATTCCTGCTCATCCTGAAAGCAAATCTGGTGATGTTGGGCCAGATTCTCCCTATCAATCCAGCCTACCCCATAGGGTTGCTGAAATGATAAAACAGGAGGTAGACCATGAACAGTGCTCTGTGCTCCATAGAGGGAGGACAGGAGAAAAATATAACTGCATAAATGAATGGAGATGAATGGAGAAATACAGAGAGGAAGCTGACTAAGGGCACATCCACACTCCTGCTTGTCCCATGCCTCGAAAGCTTGGGTTCAAGTAGTTCTCCAATTGTCCTGTGCTTTATAGGCATGGATCTGAGCAGTTTTCTGTTTGCCCTGCTGCTTTCCCAGGAAAGCCCTTTAGCACAGAATCAGATCAAATGTCAAGCAGTAAATGGTGGTTTTTCCCGGGGGGGGGGGGAATGCAACACAACAAGCAGAAATCTGGATGAGTGCAGAGGTCACTGCCAGGCAGGGGATGATGATGATTTGCAATAATTTAACATGCAAAATTAAAAATGGCTTAAGACAACTTACAGTAAAAGGGCCATTCACATATTGCAAGGGGGATGTTGACAACAGTTTGATTGTTTTTAACTGAGGGCCTCAGGAGATCCATGCACATGCATGGCGATTTGCGCTCATGCTGCTATCAGGGTGGTCATACGCAGTCATGCTTTCAACACTGGTTTTGCCCACAAAGGTTTTGGGGTGATCATACTGCTTCCTTTCTAAGCAGTGCCTATTGCTTAGGAAATTTCATTTCCTAATGAAATCCCGTAACTTTTTACACCACAAATGTTCTGGTTTGCTTTCCTTCTGCTTTTTGTTGTGCCATAGCCCTTTTGGACAGCAATAATAAATTCACCACAAATGCACTATTGTTGTGTCAAGACTGAGTTGCAGAATGCATCTGCAGTAAAACGCCAGCCTCAAGGGTCCCTTGCTTGATTTCTCCTGGAAAGGGTAAATTCAGATTAAATTGCCAACAATGCCCTGCAGATGCTGTTTTTAAAAAAATGTTGCACACATGAGGAGCGCCCATGGTAGATACCTATCTGGAAGCACCCAGAGAGAAGGGGGGGGTGGAGGTGACCGGTTAAGCCCAAAACAGCACATAGAATAACAATATTTAAAGCAGTTGCTATATTGCAGGTTGATGGGTGGATCTTGACTTTGAAGCCTGATGCTTTAGAGTTTTCTGTGTCTGTTCCTCAGAACTGGGGTTGGGGGGGGGTCCTCATAAGGGGGTCCTTGTCAGTAGTTCCTTGTTAAGGCCAAACAAGGGTCACATTCATAGAATCGTAGAGTTGGAAGAGACCACAAGGGCCATCGAGTCCAACCCCCTGCCAAGCAGGAAACACCATCAGAGCACTCCTGACATATGGTTGTCAAGCCACCATACATTTAAAGTACTTTGATACAGCTTTAAATAACCATGGCTTCCCTCAAAGCATTCTGGGAGCCGTTGTCAGTTAAGGGTACTGAGAGCTGCTCCCCTCCCAAAGAGACCATACCCAGAGTGGTTTAACAATCCATCTTCACAGAGGACTCTGGGAATTGTAGCTCTGCGAGAGGAATAGAGGGCCTCCTAGCAGCTCTCGGAACCCTTAACGAACTACAGCTCCCACAATTCTTTGGGGGAAGCAGCGCCCTAGGTTCCTCCCTATCCAAGGTCTCCCTCTTACCTTGGACTCTGCTTTGAGATGCAAGGCTTTCTGGCTGGAGATACCATCCTCTTCTCTTCAGGAGTGACTCAGTTTCCCACTTCCCTGCGTTCCTTCCTCCTTTGAGGAGGAAAGGCTGAAACCGCCCTAAAAATAAGCAGATGCCAGCGACTGTTCCGGAGCCAACTGCGCTCTGCTTTGCCAGAAAACACCACTCCGATTCCAAGCTCTCGGCATGGTTCCCACAGTCATTTTTCATCTTCCAGAGTCCACGAGGGCCCTCCCCAAAGCCAGCAGGTTGCTGTGCCTCATTATTATCCTAATTACCTTGCATCACGGGATGGTACAGCCTTTTTATGAAACATGCTGTTTGGCTACAGCTCAGCCCTGATGGTTTTAATTCACATCCGTAAGCGAAGGAGCAGCTTCCAGAGGTTGGGAGACAGTGCATTAAGGCTCCTCCTGACTTGCTTGTGCAAAGACTACGCCGTGGTTAGATGCCGGGTGCTTCCAGAGAAGTTGTTTGTCAATCATCCACCCTGATTTGTTTATGGGGAGGTTGGAGACTGTGTTGGCTCCTTAACGAGCATCCTTTCTGTGTGGAGGTGTGATGCCCTTGCATCACAGGAAGTGTCAGTCACTTTCCAGCACATCTTCCCATCACTTTCCTTCTTGCACAACCCAAAGCGGGTTTGTTATGCAGGACCTCCCAATCAACTTCTCTCGCCCTTTTAAGAATGGCTGCTAGCAAAGGTGACTGTTCTACACCCACAGTATGCCTCTGAACGCCAGCTTCTGAGATGCACGGGTGTGGAGATTGCAGTTGTGCTCAGACCCAGCTTCTCGGCTTCCCATAGGCATCTGGTTGGCCGCTGTGAGGTTAGATGGGCCTTTGGTTTGATCCAGCAGAACTCTCTTTATGTCCTATTGCTGGGGTGGAGAACCTCACGCCCAGGGTGTGTGTAGAATGCAACCTGCCATGTCTCTCTTTCTGGCCCTTGGGTCTCTCTCCCCACCATCATTCTTCTCTCCCGGCCAGCTAGAAAGGATCCCAAGAGACAAGGCAGTGAAAAAGCTCCGCCAGAGATTTAGGAGAGTCCTTGTGCGCTTTGGGTTTTGAAAATCCAAAAACATGCCCTTTTGGTGGGAGTGGGGGAGAGAGACATCATTTAATAAAATAGGAATACAGTGGACGCTCAGGTTGCAAACATGATCTGTGCGGGATGCACATTTGCAACTCGCAGTGGTGCATTTGCACAAGAACGGGTTGCAATTCGGCGCGTCTGCACATGTGCAAAGTGCAATTTAGCACTTCTGCGCATGTGTGACCGCCGAAACCCGTAAGTAACCCACTCCAGTACTTCCAGGTTTCGGCGGTCCGCAACCCAAAAAAACGCAACCTGAAGCGTCTGTAACCTGAGGTATGACTGTATAGGAAGCTGCTTTATATTGAGTCAAGTTCCTGATCCATCTAGCTTAGTATGTTGGAATAGCTCAGCCAGTTGAGCATGAGACTCTTAATCTCAGCGTCGTGGGTTCAAGCCCCATGTTGGGCAAAAGATTCCTGCATTGCAGGCGGTTGGACCAGATGACCCTCGTGGTCCCTTCCAACTCTGCAGTTCTGTAACTTGATGATTCTGCAGCAGCTGTCCAGGATCTCAGACAAGATTCTCTCCCAGGCCTCCAGAGAAATGGCAAGGACTGAACCTGAGACCTTCTGCATGCAAAGCAGATGCTAAACAGGAGGAAGGTGTGCATTCATAGCTGTAGGTGAGCCTATTTTGAAATTCATACTTCCGAAGGTCTTTGGCAAAAGCTGGCATCGGATCCCATGGGAACACAGCCTTCTCTTGGCTTGCTAACATAACACAAACAAGTCGTAATTATTTTCCATTGCCAAATGTTAGTAGGGATGGTGCAGACCTCTGTGTGTGTGTGTGCGCGTGCATGAACACACACGCACATGTTTAAGAAATTTAAGGGCTGCAGCTCAGTGACTGAGCATCCACTTTGCATACAAAATTCAATTCCTGGCATCTCCAGGTGGAGCTGGGAAAGTCACTTAACTGAAGCCCTAGATAACTGCTGCCAGTCAGAGCCATAGAAAACACTGAGTTAGATGGGTCAATGGTTTGTCTCTTGGCATAAGCAACCTCTCATGTTCTACACACACCCCTGTCTCTCTCTGTGTGTGTGAGCACACACACACACACACTTATATATTACCTCATACACAGAAACACTTGCAGAACTAATTTCTTGGGCTGGCGTCTCCGTCAGGTTTCGCTTGCCATAATATATATGCATAATTCCTTAGGCTCGCTGTCACTCTGGCGAAACTGGTTTTGCAGGGTTTTGGAGCTGCAAAATTAAAAACTAACGCAACCCGTTTAATAAGAGGCAAAAGTACACACTGCCAGCAGTGATCCTTCTTTCAAGTGGCCTTCAGTTCAGGGTGGGGATGGTTGAAGCACCTCCAAAAACGGGACATGATGGCAAGCAACGCTGCACTCAGAATGGCCCTCTCTGACAACTTGAAGGTTTTTTTTATCAGGATCTAAATCTCTTAATTGTTGGCAATATTGAACAGTGGGTGCTTCTAGATGTGGATGACACAATCACTGCTGTTCTGCTTTTGCCCTGTGGAATAGCAGCTTTCCAGATTTCTAATAATCCGGAGTTAAGCAAACCGTCCTTTCCATAGTGTAGAAGCATCCAATAGAAATCATGAGAATGATTGTGAACCTGGGAAAGGTAATATTTTGTCTTCTCAACCTATAGGATTTGGTTTTTGTTGAGGTGTCCCTTAACACAACCACGTTTGAGACTTGTGTTCGTGAGCTTGCACAGATGTCCCTCATGCAGGCAGTGAGAAGATGAGACTCTTAAAAATCAAATGCCCACTCTAGCCAAGAAAGGGCATTGCATGTGAACAGTAGGTATGGGAACTGCCCCTCCAAAAACACCCGATTTCGACATTGTGTGTTTTGTTTATTGTTTATTTAGTTCATAAAATTTCCATACCTCTTGATCGTAAAAAAAAAAGAATAAAATGACAAAATTATCAGTAAAAACAGCTACTTAAAATATTCCCCCCCCAAAAAAAAAACCAACAACAACAATGAGCTAAAAAAGAAGATGATTAAAATATACTTCGACATTCTACATATCTGGGTAGCCTTGTCTAAGCAAACAGGGTCTTGGCAGGCACTGAAAAGAGTACAATGAAGGCTGCTGGCTGATGTCAATAGGCAGGGATGCTGCCACAGGAAAAGGTCAATTTCTTACAAATATTTTGTGGCATCTGTAATCGAAGCGGTCAAGCAGGCATACAATATGTGGGGTGAGACGGTTCGCAGGTAAACTGGTCCCAGGTTGTTAAGGGCTTTATATACCAATAGTAACTCTTTGAACGTGGTCCAGCAGCAAATTGGTAACTACTACAGGCCTCTAAACAAAGGTGTCCTCTGTTGACCGGGGTCTTAATCTTTTGCCGCAGCATTCTGCACTAACTGCAGCTTCCGGATCAAGCACAAGGAAAGCCCTGCATGCTGCACATTGCAGTAATCCAGTCTTGGCATGGCATATAGACAGTAGGGGAGCAGTGCTTCAGTGCCACCTCCTTCCAGGCAGATAAAGGAGCCCCTGTAGACGACAAGCACCTATTCCCATGTATGCAACCAACTTTCAAAGACTGGCCCGATCCTTTCTTGAAGGCTCACCCAGACAGCCGCCATTATGGTCAAGCCATCCATGCCAGCCACCAGGCAGAAGCAGCCACCATCAGTAGCATCTGTGGACCAGAATGCTCTCCAGCTTGGTTGCAGAAGGACGTTTTGCAACACTCAACAAAGGAATCCGGTCCCATCAGTTTGGAATAGATATCCTCGTAGCTGCTGCACATGGTCTCGGTGGCACAGCCTTTCTGAAGGGTCACAGTTCTGTTCTCTGGGAAAGAAAGAAGACAGGTTTTTTGGATTTTTCAAGGGCCACATTCCCTTCTGGGCAATCTTCTGAGGGCCGCATGGCAGCAGTGAGTGGAGCCAGAGGGGAAAGTGGGCGGGGCAACTAATGGAAGCTTCACCTTGTAGTGTAGGCTAGTTTCTACCCACACTTAAACAACCCTCTCCATTATCGAAGTTCAAGGACAGGCAAAAAAAAAGAGAGACGTGGCGTATGGAGAGTTCTGTAGAGCATGAACTCTTTACCTCAGGGTCGTGGGTTTGAGTCCCACAAGGAGAAAGATTTCTGCATTGTGGTGGGGTTGGACTATATGACCCTTGTGGTCCCTTCCATCTCTACAATTCTATGATTCTATGAAGGCCAAATAGAGATACAGTCGTACCTTGGAAGTCGAACAGAATCCGTTCTGGAAGTCCGTTCGAATTCCAAAACATTCAAATACCAAAGTGCAGCTTCTGAATCTTCTGCAGCCAATCGGAAGCCCCGACGGATGTTCGGCTCCCAAAAATCAGTGCTTTTTTCTGGGGGGATGCGGGGGGACGCATCCCCCTAAACATTTTGTGAATCTAACTTTGGCCTCATTGAGGGGCTGTCTTTCTTTCTTTCTCTTTCTTTCTTTCTTTTTTAAATGCTTTATTGAAATTAAAAAGAAAGAACGAACAAAAATTCATCCAAAAAGTAAAAACAGTAATATATGTTATATCAGATCTCGATAAATTCTTCTTACATCTATAACTTAAGAAGTATTTCAATATGAGTAGGAAAAGTAGAGTACCCCTAAACATTTTTTTAGGAAAAAAGCACTGCCAAAAATAGTTCGCAAACCAGAACAGTCACTTCCGGGTTTGCGACATTCGGGAGCCAAAACATTCAGGAACTAAGCTGTCTGAAAACCAAGGTACAACTGTACCTGGTGGCTCCCCACTCCTAAATTGGAGATTTTTAGAGCAGCGTAAAGCCTGCATCACATTCCACCTATGGACACTAGAGGGCGAAATGGTCCTCTTATACTAAGACATATCCTACAAGTAAAGAATGAGTGAAAAATTGAGGGGCCCTCCAAGAAATGATGTTTTATTGCAGGTGTATTCTGCAACATGTTCTTAACACAAGGATGGTGAATCTGTGGTGGATTTGCTCTGTGATGCCTCCCCAATGCTGCCATATCCTTGCCGTCCGGAGGGGCTTTAAAACTCAACCAAAGCAGGACAAAAATAAACCAGAACGTTTGTGGCATAAATAGTTACAGAGATAGGCACTCATTGGAAGTGAAGCAGTGTGGTGTCCCCAAAACAGATACATGCTCAATCTTTTGAAAATGGAATAACGTGTGCAAACGCCTTGATAGCATCAGGAGCACAAATCAATACGGAGGTAACATTAAAAGGATGTCTTCAGGGGCCGTGAAATTGACCAGAATTGACCATGCTTCACTGTGGAAGGCTTATTTGGGATCAGGGCGACCTAAACCCTTTGCTTTGGTGCTTTCTACACTTCTGATGTTGGAGAGGCACACCAAATCCATCCAAAAAGGAAGACTCCAGAATGTTTGTTTACCCACACTTTTATAACACATTAACTGTTAAGGTTTCCCCCTCGCCCGCCGAGAATCCAGGGAACTGTAGTTTGTTAAGGGTACTGAGAATTTTTAGGAGACCCCCTCCAATCACCCTCACAGGACTACAATTCCCAGAGTGGCCCGAGTAAAAGGGTTGGTTGTTAAAACCACTTTTAAATCCATGGCGTGGATGGTACAAAAGCAAGAATCTCCTGTCCTCAAAGGAACCCGGCTCCTTGTGTCTCTGCATGAATAACCGAGTTCAGATGTGGATAAAAGAAGGGACACCAAGAACAGTGACTCACACAGAGAAGCGATGGGGCACCTCCCCTGAGAACAGGTCACTTGGCTGTATCCTCTCTGTCAGGAGTTATTTCCTACCTGATGGAGAGGTGTTGCAGAATTAATTGCTCCTGGCACAGTGTTACCTCGGTTTTGGAACGTAATCCATTCCGGAAGACCGTTTGACTTCCAAAGCGTTTGAAAACCGAGGCACAAAGGGCATTCTGCAAATTCAATGGAGAAAAAAGCTCAGCAGAAGCCGTTCGACTTCCGAGGCATGTTCGAAAACGGAAGCATTTACTTCTGGGTTTTTGGGTTTTCGGCGTTCAAAACCAAAACGTTCAGGTTCCGAGACGATCAAAAACTGAGGTACCACTGTAGATACTGATTGGGAGGGATCAGAGCCGGAACAAAGATGTAACAAATAACCTCCTCTGTGTATGGAGACTCTCCTTGTTTAAGGTAATTTCACATGGCCCTCAAGCAGTGTATCCCAAAGGATGGATTCCTGTAGCAGCAGTTTTTCTGATCCATGCTTCTCTCTAACTCTTTGAGATAAGAAGCTGCCCCCTCTTTAGCATCTGATCAGGCCAACAGGAATAATAATAATAATAATAATAATAATAATAATAATAATAATAATAAAATTTTATTTATATCCCGCCCTCCCCAGCGGGCTCAGGGCGGCTAACAACAATAAAATAATACAACATTCTAAAATCATTTCATTGTAAAATTAATTCAAATCAAATTGATGGCAACCATGATGGCATGCTTCCCAGTCCTCTGTATACGCACCCTTGCCGCTTTCTTACCTCTGTCGATGACGCGTACACATTGATCCATGACTCCTGTGCAATTTAAAACTTGCAGTCTGTCCTGAGCACACTCCCCATGCCCGGACTCCTGGCAGGTATAGCACTGCAGCCCATTGGGCTGTCCGGAAGTTATGACTGTAGAGTAAAAAGGGGGGGGGGACTTTAGTGATGATCTATTCAATTTCTTAAATAACCTTTCTCCAAAATAAAAAAATCCTTCCAGTAGCACCTTTAAGACCAACTAAGTTAGTTCTTGGTATGAGCTTTCATGTGCAAGCACACTTCTTCAGATACACTGAAACAGAAGTTGCCAGATCCTTCTATATAGTGAGAAGGTGGGGAGGGGTATTACTCAGAAGGGTGGTGGGAATGGGAGATTGGCAGATAGCTGAGATGAGCCTGCTGACGACTCTTAACGACTGTAATAGGTCTAACAGGAAAAGGCAAGGGGTGAGAAGGTGAGAAATGGCTTAGTCATGTATAATGGGAATTAGTCATGTATAATGGGAATTATACATGATTTTTTTGATTTTTTGATTTTTTTATTTTGACTATGGCAGACCAACACGGCTACCTATCTGTAACTGGAACCTTTCTCCAAAGTGCCTCAAGGCGACTTACAGAAATGATGGGTTTTATGTAATGCTGCACCAGCGGGGTTCTGCTGGCCCCCTCCTTTGCGCTGGGCTCAACACTCAACCCCCCCCCCGATGATGCAACATCATACATATGAAGTCACAGAATCGTAGAGTTGGAAAGGACGCCATGGGTCATCTAGCCCAACCCCCTGCAATGCAGGAATCTCATCTAAAGCATCCCTTACAGAATAGTGCATGCAATGCACACCAGTGTGTGATATGTGCTGGACCCCCTCAATCTTGGGCACAAGACAGCACCTCTATCTTCTGAAAAATGAGTACAATTTTTACCTAAATTAAACATTCCGTGGATTTCCGATTTTTCAAAATATTAATTTGGAAGAGGCGCGACGACTCTCCTGCAACTCTCCTGTTCATTGCCATGGGGCTTGTGCTGGGGGACTTTCCTGCAGACTGTGTCCTAGATTGTTATTATTTGGCATATAGGCAGGATCCTACACCCAGGCGGTACCTACCTGACAGAAGGTTATCAGAGCACGGCAACTGTCATTTACCTGGGAAGCTCCTGTTGTTGCAGTTGGAACTGCTGCAGACCTTTTGCTCAACAAAGGCAAAATCTCTCCCGATCTGGTACGCCACCAGTGTGTCCTTAAAGGAACTGCCTCCACATCCCTTTATGATGGGTTCTGTTTCTTCACCTGCAGAAGCAATCATCAGGTGATGTCCACACAGAACAGGACCATTTTTGGATTTAAGAAATGCAGCTAGTAGATAGTTTTCCAATGGACACTCCACTTTTAACTCCATCTATTATCTCACTAATAAGCTTCTCCATATACTGCGTATGTTTAAATTTGCATGGTGGGTGTTATTTTGCTGTTCCGTGGAACAGCTTCCACAGTATCCACTGCACTGAGGCACTGTTCCTTTTTTGCAATTAGCTGGAAGTGCAATAAAAACAGATTTCACACAGAACTTGATATAGTTCTATATTATCCAGCAATGCCAATGGCCAAGATCCATCTATGTCTACTCAAAAGTAAGCCCCTTTCAGCAATGGTCTCTTGTAATTTGAAGTTTCCAGTTAGCTGGCTCCACTCATTTCATTGCACGGATATGGGTTGGTGGTGCATTGCCCCTTAATTGCCCCATATTTGTCAGTTTCCGTTCCTCACTGTAGCAGAGGAGAGTACAAATTATTTGCTTCCTGTTTTTTCTTTCCTTTCTTTTATGGCTAAATAGCTCTCTTTCACTATAAAAGGAGTATAAAAATATGCAAATAAATTGGTAATTAAACTACTGACACACCAAGCAGGAAACAGAAGCCCTCTAACAAGGGGCATTTTATCATGAATCCAGCAGGAAGAAGTAAAATGGTGAGAACAAAAAAACAGAAAGCCTTTAATTAAAGGAACAGTTGCCTCTAAAGGTTTTCATAGTGCTTTGCCTGTCCAGCCTAGAAAGACCAGCTCTGCAAATGCATTTTATTGCAAAACACACACAGTCTTAAAAACATAGGACAGCAACTCAGAAAACCTTGAAATATGTTTTTCCAACACCATGTGCATCATTTGCAATGGTGACTACGCAGCAGGTTGTGGTTGCAGAGTTTTCGCTGCACCTATTGGCTAGTGACCATCACATCCTTAGCGATGCCTTAGCCTCTCCTATCCCTGTGTCTGTGCGCTTTGAATGCTTTGGTACCCACTTGGCAATACCTGGCAGGAGGCGCTGGGAAATCTGCACACACTGGTCTTCACTCCCATAGCATGGCTCTGTGGGCGCATTGTGGCCACATTCAGCTGCGCTCCCGATGCAGGTTTGACACTGCACACCATTTTTTGATCCGTTTCCGTGAACTGTTGGAAGCAACAGTGAGCAGCAGGGGGAGAGACAGAGATCATCAGATTCCAGCCCATTTCGCCACCTGAGGCAAAATGGAAATTGCCACCTACCACCCCACTCTCACCCACAGGCCTGCCATTTCTGCCGCCTCCTCCCAGCTCTCAGCAAATTTGGCAAAAGCCAGAGCACTCCTCAGAGCATTGCCATTCGGCTCCTCCCTCCCCGCCCCAGGCAGGGGTCACCTGATCAGAAACATGGCATGCAGGAACACCCTGGCTGTCACCAAACTCAGCAGGAGGCAGGGTGCTCCTCAAAGCCTTCCACCTGGGGAAGATAAGCAGCAACACTGTGCGCTGTAACACCTCCCTCTTGGCAGCAGAAGAGGTGGGGCGGGCAGAATGCCGCCTCTTGCACTTCTGCCACCTGAGGTGGACTCTTCACCCTACCTCATGGGCAGGCTGGCTCTGTCACATCCCCCAATTGGAGGCCCTTCTCTGTGTTTTCCCTCTGGCAGATGATGTATGAGGATGAGAAAATGGGCCTTTTCTGTAGTATGTGGAATACTATCTCCATGAAGGCTTGCTGGGCACCAACACTGATAACTTTTCAGTGTTAACCTTTTTCTTTGAAGCAGTTGGTGATTGGTTTCTTTTTCCTTGGGGAGCTGTTCTGTGGTGGCCAGACCTACGTTAGGGGGATGGAGGGGTTGGGTCGCAAGTTCTCCATTGATTTTAGCATGTCTACTCAGAGTAGGACTGGCTTTGGATGCAACGCAATAGGTTTTGGCTTTCAATTGTTTTGTTTTTCATGTTCTGTATAGCTTGCTTTACTCTGTCACTTTGAGACACTTGTGCAAAGAGGAGAACATGCCGAAGAAGAAGAAGGAGGAGGAGGAGGAGGAGGAGGAGGAGGAGGAGGAGAAGTTGTTTTATTATTAGGAATTCATTAAGGAAAATGTTCCATCGGCGCAAGTATTCCAGCTTGCTCTGACAGAACATTATTCCCTCTCCTGCCCCTGAATACTATTGTACCCCCCACAGATTGCAAGCCAATTCCAGGGAGCGCATCAAGGGAAGGGAGGGGCAAGCCCCACTCTGCTAGCAGAAGTCCTTGCATGGACATCCACTAGTGGGACTAATTAGTTGAATAGGTGACTAAGTATATATATATATATATATATATATATATATATATATATATATACTTTTTATAAAGCAGAGACATCACCTTGCCAACAAAGGTCCGTATAGTTAAAGCTATGGTTTTCCCAGTAGTGATGTATGGAAGTGAGAGCTGGACCATAAAGAAGACTGATCGCCAAAGAATTGATGCTTTTGAATTATGGTGCTGGAGGAGACTCTTGAGAGACCCATGGACTGCAAGAAGATCAAACCTATCCATTCTGAAGGAAATCAGCCCTGAGTGCTCACTGGAAGGACAGATCCTGAAGCTGAGGCTCCAATACTTTGGCCACCTCATGAGAAGAGAAGACTCCCTGGAAAAGACTCTGATGTTGGGAAAGATTGAGGGCACAAGGAGAAGGGGGCAACAGAGGACAAGATGGTTGGACAGTGTTCTCGAAGCTGCCAGCATGAGTTTGACCAAACTGCAGGAGGCAGTGGAAGACAGGACTGCCTGGCGTGCTCTGGTCCATGGGGTCACGAAGAGTCAGACACAACTAAACAACAACAACAGTTTTAACTGTTGCTATATCTGTATTGTCCCTGTTATACCTAATTGCAAATTCAAATGTATCCCTATCATGTTTTATGACTTCCTTGATATTGTATGTGGGCTGGAACTGGTCTGTGACCGAAATAATAAATTCATTCATTCATTAGTTGAACAGGCTTATTATTATTATTATTATTATTATTATTATTATTATTTATTACTGGCAAAGCACTGAAGTGATGTTTTCATGAAAGTGTTTATCACTGCCCCCAACATAGCCTCACAGCTAAATTCAGAGCACATCAACATGGGCATGCACCATTTCTGTACCACATACCATCACGTGTCAGAGGCTGGCATAGATCGAAGGAGCAACAAAACATCGACCAGCTTAAAGATCCCGTGTTCCCTTTCTGATAGCGGCGGCACAAATTCGAGTCGCCGCAGCCCAGTTTCACCGTTCCTGCATCCACTGCAAACAGAAGATCAAACAAAGGAGTTAACCCATTGCCAACATAGGGCATTATTGGAAGCGTCATTTTTGATTTGCAAAGGATGTTATGTCTGGTCCAGGTCCAGTGTAAATAATTTTGTAAATAAACTCAAAGAAGAAGAAATGGGGCCTTGAACTTCCCCACTGCTAGTCAGCAGACTGACAGGTACACAGGTCCTCTGGTCAGTTTTCACCTCTGTGGTGAGATGTACTTTAATGAAAGTACAGTGCTGCCTCAGGTTACAGACGCTTCAGGTTACAGACGATTCAGGTGACAGACTCCGCTAACCCAGAAATAGTACCTTGGGTTAAGAACTTTGCTTCAGGATGAGGACAGAAATTGCACGGTGGCGGAACGGCAGCAGCAGGAAGCCCCATTAGCTAAAGTGGTACCTCAGGTTAAGAACAGTTTCGGGTTAAGAACGGACCTCCAGAACGAATTAAGTTCTTAACCTGAGGTACCACTGTACAGGGATTTTTTACGTTATAGCAAGTATTAAAATTATGGGAAATATTTGAATTACGGGACTAAGCTGTCTCAGCCAGAGGACCACATTCTGGGTAACCTTCCACAGGTCACATGCCAGCGGTGGATCGGGCGAAAGGCAAAAGTGAGTGCAGAAGCAAAGGCAACTTTCACCTTTGTACAGTAGGCAAGTTTCTGCATGCATTCACACACCCTTCGTTGTCCTCCACCCAAGGAAGCATTATCAGGGTTCAAGGACACATTCCAGCAAGGCAGACACACTCAAGCATAGTCTGGAAGGGCTGTGGCTTGAGAACAGTTGCAAGAGCCAAAGAGAGAGTAGGAGACTCACATTCACCTCCTGGGGCTGAGATTCCCTACTGCTGCTCTATAGCCTTCCATGACAGATGCTCAGAGGCCTGCTGCTTCCAACCATCAATGATCCTGGAGCAATGCAGAGCATCTTGCCCAACCCCATTTCCTCACCAGACGTTGGCCAGCTGCTGCCTCTTGTTAAATTTTGAGGAATGTCCATAGAGAGGCATGAGCCCCAATCAAATGGTCGCTAATGTACTTCTGATCTCCTGCCACTGTCTGAATAACAGTGTCCACCTGTCCCTATTTTCCAGGGACAGTCCTAGATTTATAGAAGCCATCCCGGTTTCCGATTTGGTACCCGAATGCCCCTCTTTTTCTTAGGATGTAAATATTTTCATCGGAGAAATGATGGAGGATATGGGGTTATGCAATCCGCAAGCCAAGAGCCAGTGTGGTGTAGTGGTTAAGAGTGGTGGACTCGTAGTCTGGGGAACCGGGTTCGCGTCTCCGCTCCTCCACATGCAGCTGTTGGGTGACCTTGGGCTGGTCACACTTCTCTGAAGTTTCTCAGCCCCACTCACCTCACAGAGTGTTTGTTGTGGGGGAGGAAGGGAAAGGAGAATGTTAGCCGCTTTGAGACTCCTTTGGGTATAAAGCAGGATATCAAATCCAAACTCTTTTATACAACCTTTAGAAGGCAGCCCTGTCTAGGGTAGGTTTTTTTTAATGTTTAACGTTTTATTATGTTTATATATTGAAAGTTGCTCAGAGCTGCTGGAGCAACCCAGTCAGGTGGGTGGGGTATAAATATTATTATTATTATTATTATTATTATTATTATTATTATTATTGAATGGGACATCCCTATTTTGGAGGAATGTTGGAGGGTATGCACTTACAACCAGCGTAGTCCTTGGTCTCAATGAAGCAAGCGTCTTGAGACTGGTCACAAACCTCCACTTCGTTCTTTGCACACTTCCCGTTCTTGCTCAAGCACTTCTGGCATGTCAAGCTGTCAGCTGGAGAAAGACACAAAGATAATGTCTGCTTTTTCCATGCTACGTTAACCTGCGCTGGGGATGCACAGGCCCTCTCAGGGGCCCAGAGAGGCCACTTCCAGCTTTTGAGATGCTAAGTCATAAGAACAGCTAGTAGTAGCTTGTTCATATAATTAACTGATTTCATCGCAGAATAAGCTTGTGCCATCTGAACGGACATATTTCTCTTTATACTATATTTGCACCGGTCTGTCTTCACCCTGTTTTCATGGGCTGTCTCCCAAGGTTCTAAAGGTGGGGGAAAGAAAGAGGGGCAGGAAGAAAAAGTAGGGGGATCCATATCTGTATTAAGTGACTTGGAGAGGAAGAAAGGTCCCTGCGTGTGTGACAGTTGTAGTCTTCTGTGGACAGGGGGGAAAGCGAAGGGAGGAACTGGGGAAGAGGCAGGTGGAATTGGGTTAAAAGTGGCATTTGGAGGAATGGGATGTAAGGAGGAAGGGAGGACAGTTTCAGGGCTCTGGGTAAGAACTGCTTGTCAGTTTCTTCCTCCTTAGTCTCAAATTCCTCTAAGAAAGAAGAAAGGTATGGGCAAAAGCTGGCTTAGTTGCCCCTGCCTGTCATTGCCTCTGAGTCTTCCTGTATTGGGCTCTAGTGCCACCTACTGTTGGGCTCCTTGCCTTCTGCCCTACCAGTCCAATGCAAACCAACCACCACTTCTGCTTTGGCTAATGTTTCAACCCCGCCCCTCTGATCTTGGTGGGATCTGGGCTCATTGACGGCTTCAGTCTTATGCACCATCTGAGAGTAAGCACTGTAAGTGCTGCTTCTGGAAAAGAAAAAAGTAACATGCATATGATTGCATTGTAAAGTTAGCTATATAGCGGTCGAACAAATTTACTGTGGCTTTTGCAAACTAAAGTTGAAAGATCAAATTTTGTGGGGGGTGGGGAGAGCCGGAATAGAGGAGCCCTTAATAAAATCCAATGGCCCCTTTCTCCAGCCCATAAGTTTTAGCCATATTTATGACCCCCTCCTATAGCTGGTGACACAGGAAGTCCTATTGAGTTCAATGGGACATACACTCATTTCAGTGTATATAGGATTTCAACCTAAGCGAGACAACACAAAAGGTAAGGCGGATGAAGCTATTCTGCCCCTTCCCTTGTAATCTAGGTACCACAAAAGTCCACTTCTAGAGGGCTAGAGAATTAATTGCAATATATTGCATAGCTGCATTATCTTTCAGAGATTTTAGTCCCCATCCACCTGAATTGCCCTCTATGCAAGCCTGGCTGAAGTTAGCAGGGCTTGGCCCAATAGATCAATAGATCAACCCACTCAGTTCCCACATCACACAATGTGCACATGCAGCCAGGTGCATCTGAGACTTACCTGCGCCAAGGCAGAATATGAAGATCACAAGGGACACCTGAAACTTCATGGCAGCTTTGATGTTCAGATGAGGAGGAGCAAACCTGGCTTGCTTCAGAGGTGAGGGCTTGTCAGGGAGCTCACTTCAGGAACATAGAATGAAGCTTGGGCAAGGATGTGTTTGAAACCTTCAGAACAGGAGATGATGAAGGGAAGAGCTGGAAAGAACAGGGGGAAACCGGCACTTTAGGTCTTTTATTGTGGGAAGGAAGAGCGCTGCAAAGATGCACAGATGACTCTGTCCGTAAGCGAATGATACAAATTTGCATTCAAGCACCGATTTACTGAGTGCAATTATATCCTGCTCTTCCAATCCAAGGAGCCCAGGGTGGCAAACAGATATACAATTTAAAAACAATGCAAAAAACATTTTAGAACAGTGGGTGACATTCTAAAAACAACTGCAGTTAAAAATATATCAAAGCAGTTACAATTAAAAACATGCTTCCAATCAATGATCTCAAGGTTGCCAGGAATAGTATTCTTCAGCCACCAAATGCCTGGGTAAACAGGACTGTTTTCAGATTCCTCCTGGAAGTCAGTAATAATGGAGACAAGGTACACTGCACTAGGGGGGTCATTCCACAACTGAGGAACCACCACTGTAAAGGGCCTTTTAGATGCATAGATGCATCTGGGCAAATTAAGGTGCCGGATTGCTGAGGTCTTGCATATCTGCAGTGCCCCCAGACACTCTGTAAGCAAAATAAAGCTTTCTATTTTTTACATTTTACAACAGGGAGGGTCCATGGAAGTGACCCAGGGGGTCACCCTCTAACAGCACCCCCAACAGGGAAATCCAGTTTCCCAGCTAATTTTCCTCACCCTCCTTACAGAACTTGGGGTAGAGAAAGTTCCCAGCAGTTGCTATCTCATATAAGAGACATTGAGCAACACCTTCCGTTTCAGACTCAGGTGGTACCTGTTCACTTAAGACTTTGGGAAGAGGAGAAAATTGGATTCAGTTTGCATCTGAAGGCAAAACTAATCACGCCCTTTGAAACAATATGCATTCCAAAAACCAATCACCCTTCCACATTCTAATTTTACAATGCATATGCTAAAGTGTACATTCACTAATGCGCTTATTAGTGAAGCTAACATACTAAAATGCTGCTGGGTTTTCTAATTGCAGACTGTTGTAGAAATACGGAGAACTGAATTTAAGAGTGGGGAAACGGGAAACTGTAATTGGCCAGCTTGCCTATCCCCACTTACACAGTTTAAATTAAATGAAGAAGGTGATTTCTTCTAAGTTTTATCCAGAACAGACCCATTGAAATTAATGGGCTTAATATAATCATGCAAATTAATTTCAGTGGTCTGCTCTGAGTAAAACTTAACAGGATACCACCCAATGCTACTGAAAATGACTTAATCGCTGATCAGCTCCACCCCAACACTTACCAGTTTGATTGGTTGATTTTTGCAGAGGCACAAATGGATCTCCCTGCAGGTCAGTCTCATTACCTTGTGGTTCATATGCTGTTAAGTGCTTATCCCAAACCCATCTCCTTGCCTTATCTTCTGCCTCCCATCCACACAGGGGCCTGGCCATCTGGCCCACACCCCTTCCTCCCCGTCATCAATGCCACTCCTGCACTTCCATGAATCAAGAACGTTTATCATATCCAAATATGACCGAGTTCACTGCACCAAGTTGGAACATGTCATTTCTGAGGAACTGGATTGTTGCGACATGTGCCGCCACTTGGCCAACACAAGAGGATTGGGAAGTCTGGGCAATCTTGAAAAACCTCATCAGAACAGTTTCTGTTTAGCAGCCACAGACTAACAGTCACTAATTATCCAACTCTCTTTCTAGCAGCCTTAAAATGTAAACTCAGGTCAGGGGCCCAGTTTGGCCCTCATGGTGTTGCAGGATTACAGAAGCTGGCCGGCCCTTCTATTAGGCAGACTGAGCCAAAGACCTCAGGCAGTGGGGTGGACATGTAAAAGGGTAAAAGGGTATTGGGAAATGATCTATAATGAATTGGGGAAAATGTTTAAAAGTACTTTCCCAAAAAAAATAATACTTTGGGGATAATTCAGACTAAAATCCCCTAGGTGTCAAAAAAGGTTATTTATGGATGCAACAACTGTGTCCTGTGTTTGTTAGCCCCAAAATGGAAAACGAGTGAGGTCCCAACCAAAGAAGAATGGCAACTTAAGTTGACAGAATATGCACAACTTGCAGACTTAACATATAGAATAAGAGAACAAGAGGAACATGCGTTTAGAGAAGATTGAAAAACATTTATTGAATATATGGAAAATAATTGTGTACAGCTGAAATTGCTGGCAGCATTAAGATAAATTAAACAGTGTAAATAAGTTTTGATGGATGCAGTAATGGAAAACTGATTGGTATAGTGTTTGTAAATTATGCAAGGATTTAAGATATGTAAAATGAACCATGGAACGAAAAGAAGCGATGCCATTGATATCTTAAGCATGTAAAATGAGTATTTGAAATTGAAAAACAGAAAATTTAATCCAGAGGTGAGGCCCTCCACCTCCAGCTCCTCCCCTGCTCTAGGTAGGAGCAATGGGTTCCTCAGAGCAAGGAAATTGGGGCAAGGTGGCCATATAAGTGCTTGTATCACCATCACAGTTTTTGCTCTAGTGGTTAATTGTGTCTAAAATTAGGGCCTCGTCAGTGCCGACGGTACTAAAGCAGAGGCAGAAGTAAAGTCCCCAAAAAATGTAAGCTGGGAAGGAGGCCCCTGGTGCAGGTAGCGCAGATCACGTAACACCAATAAATCAATTTGTGAAAGACGTTCTTAATAACTTTTGGTTTGTGTGTCCTACATCATCTACAAATAAATTACAGCAAAAAGTAGTGTGTTTAGCTCATCTGCGATGAACAGGGCCTTTGCAGAACTATTTGGTATCTGAGGTGAAGGACAAAATAGTGCCTTGCCTGAATTCCTCAGACTGAAGCAGAGTGGGCTGGCAGTTGAATCTCAGCCCACATCCACATCTTACAGTTAAAGCATTATCACACCACTTTTAAGCAGACATGGCTTTCCCCAAAGAATCATGGGACTTGTAGTTTGTTATGAGTGCCAAGAGTTGTCAGGAGATACCCGTTTCCCATGCCCCAAGCAGTTTAACCATGAATTCCTCCATGAAGGGAACTATGGAAATTGTAGGTGATTCTTTGAGGCCACTGATTCAGCATAGGCAGGTAAATAACTGGAGCCTAGCCAAGTTTCCAGGGGCGTTTTCAATGCCAGAATAGGGTGTTACAGGAACCTTGAATGCTCTCCCTGAACAAAAAAAAAAGTCCTGCATTTATTTCATTTTCACTCGTTTGGCTGCCTCTCTCAATAATTGCTTTGTGTACATTTTTTAAAAGAAAAATTCTTCTTTACTAAGTCAGGAATCATGTAACCCATTAGGGTTTGCAATATGACAGCATCACCAAATCAGATCAGAAGAGCAAGCCATGCTTTCTATCCACACTTTGAATAGGTGAACATTTTCACACTGATCTGCAACCCTCCCAGTTTATGGCTGATGTGATTCTCATTGGATTCCCCCCCCCCTCCTTGAAATCAGCACACCCCAAACTGGCTCAATTCTAAGCATTATGTTTTGCTGTCAGCTACTAACTTTCACGGACTTATTCACAGGCTAAAGTGTGTTGCTTGGTTATAAATGGCTATTCGTAACTGAGGGTTTTAGAAAAGCTTTGCACACCTAAACAGCTCCAAAGAAATAGTCAAGAGACTTCACAAATAAGCATGAGGACAACAGATAATGCCTTAACAACTTTATTAATGGTAGCAGGGAAATATGAGTGTTACACCACGGGAGAAAATGGGGAAGGGGGAGCTACGTAATTAGAAACTGCCTGATTTGGCAATTTCCTCAACATGCATTTTCTCACGTACAAACACACTCTCCCCTTTCCCTCTCCTTCCAATGAAGCAAAAGGATTGCAAGTACAAATTTTGCAGGTGTTATTCCAGAAACTGCATGGCCCTGCCCTCTAGTGGCACGCTGGGGAAACTGCTGTTAGAGGCACAACATTCCTCCCCAACCTCCAGCCCATGCCTTGGATTGGATTCTGAAATGATCATATGGGATTTTCCCTCATGGTCCAGGTAAGTATTTTGCCCTCCCTTTCCCTCACCTCCTTGCACACTGTAAAATGAACTGCTTTCCGACGATGTCCATCACTTGCAGCCAGCGGTCTGTGGGCCCACCAAGATCATAGAATCATAAGGGTAGATTTGGAAGGGACCACGAGGATCTGTCGGCATGCAGAGGGCCGGGAGGCCAGCTGGCAAGCCCCGGCTGGGCCATCTCCTTCCAGCCGTCCTGCTGCCATCACCTCTGCTCCGACGTAAATCAGCGACCCGGGCTTCTGAGCCAGGGCACACTATCAGCGGATCGAACTGTGAAAACAGAATAGGTGTGAGGCTTGTGGAAGCATACAAAACTACAGATTTATTAATCATAGATCAGGACAAAGAAACATGTCGTCTCTCTCTCTCGTCATCTCAGAGAAAAAAGCAAAAGCTATACGCAAGGGAAGTTCCAAGCAAGCTGTACTGGAATGTAAACAGACATGTGACACGCAACAATGCCACACGTCTGCTCCTTAAGGTGGAATGGAAATATCAACAGGATCATCTAGTCCAACCCACTGCGATGCAGGAATCTTTCACCCAACGTGGGGCTCAAACCCTCAGCCCCGAGGTTAAGAGTCGCGTGCTCTACCGAGCTAAGATGACTTCATTGTTAGACTTGCGACCCCAGTTAAGTGGTCAGGGATAATGAGAGCTGGACTCCAACCATATGGGCCACTAGCTACCCCAATGGGTAGCTCCTTTGCAAGGTCTTAAGACAGAGGCCACTGGAAGCTCCGCTTCCCAGGATCTTCTAGCCCAGCCTTATAATTCAGTGCTAGCCTGGTTGCCGCAAGTGACCGGGAATTCCATGCAGATCGAGTGACCAGGCAGATGGAGGAGAGACAGATTGATCCATCCAGTAGTGACTGGGATTGGTAGGGCAGGAGGAAGGGAACCCAACAGGAGGCAAAGCCAGAGCCTGTAGCAGGTTCCTAATAAGAAACATGTGCACAGCTTATTTTCATAGAATCACAGAGCTCGAAGGGACCCCCGAGGTCCATCCCCCTGCAATGCAGGAATAGGCAGCTGTCCCTTACGGGGAATCAAACCTGCAACCTCGGTGTTATCGGCACCACGCTCTAACCAACTGAGCTATCCAGATGAGGTGGAGCCAACTAATCCCAGGTCTGACCCACACCAACCTCTCTGCTGAGTTGCACCAGGGAACCCCTGAAAACTAAAGGGGAGGCAGCTGACAGCCAGCGTCACCTGATAGACTGTGCTGTGAACTGCCCTGAGATCGACGGTGAACAAATTTAATAAATAAATAAATAAATAATAAGTAAGGAGGTGACCAGCAGGGTGCTGATTTGAGGTGAGCAGGGCAGTGTGCCAGTCACCCTAACTGACCAGGCTTCATGAGGTTCGATACTTGCATCAAGCCGCTCTTTCGATTCCACCAGCAAGTGGACTGGGCTGCTGAAATACACCACATTGTCTCAAGTGCCACGGAGCTCCCCTCCACCAGGTGGCGCTCTGACTCCACTGCTTCAAAGGAAGCAAAGAACATAAGACACCAGCCCTTTGTTCTTAAAGGGCCAGGCCGCATCCCTCCAACTCCACCAGGCTTAACTTCTGCCCCTGTTTCAATCATGCGCATTTATAAGGACAACCGCGTGGGAAAATCCCAAAAGCGTTAGCAGTGTGACGTTTGCCGCTTTTGAAACCTGCAAAAAGTATCGTTTTTGTTGTATGTTTATTTATACTCCACCTTTTCCCCTGACGGGGACTCAAGGCAGCTTACAGACAAAAGTAAGAATAGCTAAAAACATAGCAGCATCACAGCACTTAACACGTTTTATTGTGGCCAGGAAAAATGCATGTGAGGGCCAGAGTCCGATTCCATCAGCTGCATGAGACGGTGTAGAAAGTTTGATAATACGTTAGTTTCCTTTCCTACACGCCCTTCTCCACCTATGTCCGTGGATATATCTCTAGGAAACATTCCAAATTATGTCACGTATCTGAGGCAAAGTGAGCTATGGTTTCCAAAAGCTGAAGCTACCACATCTCTTACTAAACCTGCCACTGAATGCTTAACAGCACAGAACAGTCAAGTCTTTGGTCCTCCAGATGTTGGTGGACTACAGTGTTAAAGGACTATAACTTACATCACCCCAAGTCAACATGGCCAATAGAAAGGGAAGATGGGAGTTGTGGTTCAGCAGCATCCAGAAGGCCACAGGTTAGTCATGTAACATTTATCATAAAACAGGACGGGGAACCAATTGCCTTCCAGGCGTTGGGTTACAGCTCCCATCAGCCCAAGTCATCATGGCTTACACCAGGGTTTCCCAAACCTGGGTCTCCAGCAGTGTTGGACTACAATTCCCATTATGCCTGACCACTGGTCCTGCTGGCAAGGGATGATGGGTGTTGTAGTCCAAAAACAGCAGGAGGCCCAAGTTTGGGAAACCCTGGCTTACATGCAGCGGTGATCAGCAACATTTGGAAGGGTTGGCCGCCCCTGAGTAACAGGGAACTGTGGAACCTTCTGGGACACTGCACAGAAATTGTTCGTCTAAATCTTGCTCTCGTTGCAATGAGGGATGGTGGCCTCATGCAACTCCCATTCGTCAAAACCAGGTTCCAAAACAAGATCATGGTCCCATGACTCCATAAACATCAACAAGTAGATCAGCCATGATGAAGCTAAAGCAGGAACGTAACAGTGCTAAGGCATCTGAAGAGGAGTCACAGAGGCGCCTAGGGACTGCCGCCTTATTCCAGCTGCCTCAGACTTCGCTTTCAAAGGCCTTCATGAGGACCCTTTGGGAGTCATTGGCCAGCTCTTCCAAGCACTGGCTCAACATGTAGTAAGTGGTGTGGAAGGAAATCCCGCCGGAAGCCAGGGCTCCGTAAATCGGGATCCGGTGGATGAAGAAATTGGCCACCACCAAGCCTGTCCCGGTGGCCTTCCCCAGCAGCCCAATGACCACATCCCTGTTGATGCTCCGGCCTAGAGTGCTGTGGACTTCGGCCCTCAGGACCTCCAGCGGTTTCCCCGACCGCTCGGCCAGACGGGTCAAGGACGCTGCGTCGAGGCCAAAGTCCTGGCGGTAGGTGGACAGCTTCCTCAGCAAAATGGAGACATCACAGGTGAAGGCCAGGCCTGGCAAAGGGACGGCGGCCACCAAGCTGGAGATCAGAGCTACCTTCCAAACCTCCTGGTGAAGGAGCTGCCTCTTCTTATCAATGATGAGCGAGGAGACATTGGGCAGCGACAGCAGGAAGGCGTGGCGCTTGTGGCTCGGAAGTTCTTGCTCCAGGGTTTCCTCGAAGACTTGGAAGTCAAACTTGTCAATCTCGAAGCTGCTGAGCAAGAAAACCTTGGTGTCTGCCAGCCCGGCCTTGGCAAGCTTCTCCCGGCAGTCAGTCCGTATCTCCTCCAGGACTTCCTCTTCAGTTGGAGGGTTCTTCCGCCTCTTCATGGACTCCAGGTCGTTGTCCAGCTTTGTGCGCACAAAATAGAACCGCTTGCCTTCTTTGACAATGGCCTTGGCCAAATGGACGTGGTTCTCCTTAAACCTCTCCGAGGCCAGGATGATGAAGAAGTCGTAGCGAGAAAACTCCACCGCTTCTAGGTAGCTTTCAGCCTGGAAGTTGGGCGTGCCAATGCCAGGGAGATCCCACAGGATGACGTTGGGGTGGCCGGGGTAAGGATATGGCGTAGGCTGGGCTGTGGTCTCCGTCACGCCCGTCTCCGCGGCTCCCTCCTCCTCATCGCCCACACCCCTCAAGGCGTTGACAAAGGTGGATTTCCCAGCACCCGACTCCCCCGTGACGCCAATGTCAAGTTGGGCATTCCAGAGGGTCTCCAAGCTGCACTGAATGCGGGTCACCACTTCCGAGAGGCCTCCCAGCTCATAGGCCTCCTGGATCTCTGCAATCTCCTGCTCGCTGATCACCTCGTAGTCCAAGCGAGTGGGCTTTAGGACCCTGTGGGGGTAAACAGGACATGGCAAGGGATAGGGAGGAAGAACTGGGATTAATACTGTTAACTGTAATTGATCTCCTATTATATTAACATCATCAGTATCCAATGACTAGAATTAATATCATATGAAATTAATGTTGTATTGTGGAGTGCTCCATTCCATTTCCCATTGGTCAGCAGGAATTCCACAGCAATTAAGCTCATTAGAGGTTGCCATCCTTTTTGTTTTGGGTATATAATTTTTGTTAAATTTTCCATTTTACAATTTTAAACACTCATTTTTACATCCTTAAGATATCAATGACTTCCCTTCTTCCCTGGTTCATTTTACATATCATAAATCCCTGCATATTTTACAAAAACTATACCATTCAGTATTCCATTATTGCATCCATTGAAACTTATTTACACTGTTGAATTTATCTTAATGCTGTCAGCATTTTCAGCTACACAAGTTGTGCATATTCTGCCAACTTAAGTTGCCATTCTTCTTTGGCTGGGACCTCACTCATTTGCCACTTGGGAGCTAACAAAACATGGGCCGCAGTTGTTGCATCCATAAATAACCTTAATAAATCTGGGAATTTCAGTCTGAATTATCCCCGACAGGATAATTGGGGGGGGGGGTTGGGGGGGGGAAATACTTTGAAACATTTTTTAAAATTCATTATGGATCCTTTCCCAATACTCTTTTACCATTTTACAGGTCCAAAAAGGTAGAGGGAATGTTATTTCACATGTGGTGGACTT
Organism: Podarcis pityusensis; assembly: GCF_964106645.2. Taxonomy (NCBI): domain Eukaryota; kingdom Metazoa; phylum Chordata; class Lepidosauria; order Squamata; family Lacertidae; genus Podarcis; species Podarcis pityusensis. The sequence continues at coordinate 11,976,885 of NC_138033.1, read as the reverse complement.
GTAAAAAGTTGCCACCCTTTTTGGACCAGTGGACGCCTTTCTAATTCCGAGAAAGTTAACACTACACTACACCGGATTTGCACAGCTTCGTTCGATTACAACTCTGGGTAACAGGAGCATCTTGGGGGTGGGGGTTGTTGCTTGTAAACAAACACTGTTTTCTCCACAGGGGAGGCACAAACAGAGACCAACAAGGCCACTTCTCTGGTTGCTTTGCTCCGAGCAAAAGTCCTGATGACACTCAAGCAAAGGCCGCCAGGATATAAATATCGGCCTGTGGCTGTAATTTACATTGCCTGTCACACTACAAGAACATCAGCCAGAGGCCCTTGTCCTTATGAGCGACGTGCCCATCCCCGCAGGCACCTGGCCTCAAAACTCTGTTCACGAAGTCTCTCTAGGTCTTCTTCCATTAAACTTAAGAACCTAAGAGCCTTGCTGGATCCGATTGGCTGATTGGCCCCGGAAACAATGCCAAAAGTCGAAACGGACGTTCGGCTTCCAAAAAACGCTCGCAAAATGGAACACTTGCGGCGTTCAGGAGCCAAAACGTCCGAGTACCAAGGCGTTTGACAACCAAGATACGACTGTATTATGACTATCCACTTTATCTGTGTCACACTTAATTTTACTCACCTCTATCATGTCCTCTCCCTTTAATCACCTTTTTTTCTAAACTGAAAAGCCCCGACCCTCATAGCGGAGTGGCTTCGTCCCCTTGATCGCTTCGGCAACCCTTTTCTAGCTCCGCAATATTATTATCATCGTCATGAATCTTAGTCATGTTCATTTATTGATAATGATTCTATGTTCCTACGGTTCGCTTAAGCTGGTTTGCCTGACTTACCTCTCATATGTGTGGACGTCCTCCAGCAACACTTTTCGCAGCTGGGGGCAGTCCAGAGCGTAGGGTTCAAAAGCAGAGATCAGGAAGACAAAGGGCTCCCCGAGACCGTGGGCCCCCAGCGACTCAGCACAGACACCCCGCAAGGCCTGCAGGGCCTCGGGTCGGTTGTAGCGCTCCCCCATCAACCGCTTGAGGGTATGAAGATCCAAATCAGCCTTGGTGCGGGCAAAATAGACCTTCTTGCCAGCCGCCCGGGCCTCCCCGGCCAGGTGGGCATGAGTCTCGTCAAACTTGCCATCTGTCGCCACAACAAAAACGTCAGCCTCCTTCAGCCACCGGTCGGCCTGCCCCTCACAATCCAGAGCTAGTTCCCATATCAGTAAATTGGGGTGGGATGGGTCGGGGTACATGACAGGCCCCCCGGATTTAGGCGGGGCCTCCAGCGGGGCACATCCGACATCGTTTTCGGTCACCCCACGCAAGGCATTGAGGAGGGCCGATTTTCCTATGCCGGATTTTCCCACAAGGACCACAGAGACATCCCCTTGCTCTGGGGAGCTCAGCGCAGAGCCCTGGGGGGTCTTTAGAGCCATGTTGGGTGCAGGGAAACAGGGCTTCTTGAGGGATGCTGTGGAAACATAAGGAAAGGGGAGAGATGGAAGGAGAGAGAAAAACAACGTTACTCAGAGGCTGTGATTAAACACAAGGAACTTGGCTGTATATAATTTAAGTCCACACACACATAAACCACCAAAATGGAATGAGCCTGGCCTCAAGCTGAGGACCACAGCCATGGTGTTATCTCCCAGGTAACCTGGACCTGAATGGTATGAGCTGGTATAATCTTGAACCTGGGTAGCAGATCGGCAAGCAGTACAACCCCCGCAAGCAAGGTGTTATATGCTGGCGGGGGGGGGCGGTTTCACCCCAAACGGGCAGCCGGTGCAGATCTCTGAGCAGGAGTGCTATATGCTAACAGGGCCTCACTCCTGGAGAATTCTGCAGCTTCCAGATCAAGTTGCAAGAGAAGCCCCACAAAAAGAGCATTGCAGTAATCCAGCCTTGAAATCACCAGCCCCTTAAATCGGTCACCCCCCGCCAGCAAAAGACGCGACCCTTCTCCTATCCTAGTTTTGGTGTAAGGGTTGAGCCTATGGCATAAGAGGGCTGCTGGTTCTTAGGCAAGAAAATAGGTTGATTAAGCGATCTGGCGGACACAGTGGCGCACTAATACGGAAAGAGGCCGGAGAGTATTTTTGCCTTTTCCACCAGGCCGGGGAGAAGATCTTCAGGCAGCCAGAACGACCCGCCGTCTGACACTTCGTTTTTTGGAAGCTGAAGAAGATGGGGAGACACCCGCCGGCCTGGGCTTGCTTACCCGCTACAAGGCTGCGCCCCGGGACCGCTCGCTCGGCTTCCCTGGCGTTGTCCCCCTTTGGCTGCTTCCTCTTCCCACCCGCCTGCCGTTGCTCTGATCTGTTTTCCCTGCGCATCCCAGAGACGTCAGACGAGCCTTTCCGCCTGACAAGCACAGCCAGCCGGGAGGATCCGCCGTCTCCGCCCCCTCCAATAGGTTTCTATTTCCCAGCTTTTGCTTTGCGCGTCATCTGGAGCCAGGGCGCAGGGGCGCAGAAGCATCCAAAGCCTCGCCGCGCACGGAAGACCCGGAGAGGCGGAGACGAACGGGTAGGTCTTGCCCCTGGGACGCCTCCCTTTTCATTTCGGGGGGCGGCCGGGTGGGGTTGGCTGGCTGGCAGCCATCCAGGACTCCTGGGTTCCTTTTGTCGGAGGGAAACGGGGAAACGGAGAAGTTGGTGTTTTTGCTTTTGTAGTAGGCTGTCCTGTAAGACCAGAACCGGAGTCGGGGGTGGGGATCCGGGACACGCAAAAGAGAGCATATTTATGCACACAGCGCCTAATTAAAGCTGTTTTTTAAAAAATAAATTAAAATATAAAAATCTTAGCCACGTTTCTCCAGGATCCAAAATCCTCACTTGGATTTTACTTTATTTGTATTAGGACCAATCCCGCAAAAGATCACAAAATAGTGAGCAAGCTTTTGAGCTCTTCGGCGTTCTTCCGCATCAGGCTTGATGTTCAAAAACAAACGGAAAGAGAGCAGTTAAAGAACAAGGGCAATTACTGACGGTGTGTTGTGCTCAGAAAGGCCCTCATCTATCAAGATGGAGGCCGGCAGGCTTGTTTTGATTATTAAACGTCTCTTTGAAGGTCTTGGGTTACAACCAGGATTCTGTGACAAAGAAGCCGTCGGCTGACCCCCATGTTTGGGAAAGTCTAGCAATTCCCCGGATCTGCCTCCAGCAAAACACACCTGTTCTTATGGCATTTGCTGTCACGGGGAAGGGCTTGTAGCTCAGCTGGTAGAGCATCTGCTTTGCAGGCAGAAATTCCTAGGTTCAATGCCTGGCAACATCTTCAGGTAGGCCTGGGAATGTCCTCTAGATAGCTGCTGCCAGTCAGTGTAGGCGCTTCAGAGCTATGAACCAACAGCTCGGAGCGTGATTTGGCCACCAACTCAGAAAGTTGTGACATGTTTCCTGACAGGAGTGAGACCCTGTCAGCCTATAACTCCTCTGCTCTGTGATCTGCACTGGCGGCCAGTTTGCTACTGGTTAGTTTTGACATGTTACTGTTAGCACATAAAGCCCCATAACTGCTTGGGGCCAGTTTACCTGCAGGATCAACCTCATCCCATAAATGCTTTGATCTGCAGAACTGGCACTCTTGCAGGTGCCAAGTGACATAACACTCTGTTTGCACTAGTTAAGAAATCAGGCTTTTAGGGGCTGTTTTGGTTTAATGTTTAAGTGGCTTTTTGAGTTGCTTTTCATTTGTTGTTTTTTAAGTGACCGATAAGTTCGATAACTAAATAAAGGATTAATAATAATAATCCCTCATAGAACTGATATTCTGCTGCTGATCCTGAAAGTTGCATATAACTATTGTGACCACTGAGAGTTTTCTCCTCCATTAATTTGATTAACCCCCTTTAAGCTGAAAACACGTACATATTATATATAATATGCATCGGATAATTAAAAGCTGAAGACCAGGCAGAAAAGAAAGGTTTGTGGCCTGTTGCCTAAATATAGGTAATGATGGGGAGAGTGTTCCATAACTGGGGAGCCACAACTGAGAAGGTCCATTCTTATTGCTCTCACTTCACTCTTGCACACTTCCCTTTGGTGTCTGGTTGGCCAATGTGGGAACAGGCTTCTGGACAAGGTAGGCCTTTCATGGTCTGATCCAGGAGAGTGGTTCTTAGTTCTTCTCTTACAACCTCTAGGTTTCCCCCAGGGGCTAAGGAGTGTTCCTTTAACAAAATTTAGAGTTCTATCCAGTGCTGGTTTGCTCAGAAGGAGACCCATTGAAATTAATGGGATGTGGCTAACTGAGGCCCACTGATTTCATCGGAACTGCTCTGCGTAGAGGTTGGATGCAGCCCTTAGTTTTTGACAGGAAGAAAGAAACCAAATATTTGATTTTTCTCTGTTGGGCTCGTGGGCTGGCTTTGTTTGTTTAAAGTGGACAGAGGTGGCTTTGCTTTGGAAACAGGACTCCTGACTGGGACATATTTTTAGTGGTCTGATGCTGGAGCCAAAGTCGTCTTTCTTTATATAGGCTGACTTACTGGGTTCTTTTTCTAGGCACTTTTCCCCTGTCGTTTGGGGACTGGTGCATCCCTTACTATCCAGTTTCCTCCCTTTTGACTCTGGTTGCTATTAGATTATAAGCTTGCTGGCAGAGCTTTTAACTGCAGACAGTGCCTAGCAACTCTCTGTTGTTGTTGTTGTTGTTGTTGTTGTTGTTATTGTCACTTATATAAATTTGCCTTTCTTCCTCTCCTTCATCCGAGGACTACAGGGCAGCTTACAATATGAAAACACCAACAAATACATAACATAGCAACAAGCAAAAACAATAGATTCCCCTCACAGTTTTAAAGACCATAGATTGTTTAATTAGCCAAAGGCCTGGTTGTACAGGGACGTAGGTGGCGCTGTGGTCTAAACCACAGAGCCTAGGGCTTGCTGATCAGAAGGTTGGCGGTTCAAATCCCCGTGATGGTGTGAGCTCCTGTTGCTCTGTCCCACCTCTTGCCAACCTAGCAGTTCGAAAGCACACCAGTGCAAGTAGATAAATAGGTACTGCTGTGGCGGGAAGGTAAATGGCGTTTCCATGCACTCTGGTTTCCGTCACGGTGTCCTGTTGTGCCAGAAGCAGTTTAGTCATGCTGGCCACATGACCCAGAAAACGGTCTGTGGACAAACACCGGCTCCCTCGGCCTGAAAGCAAGATGAGCACCGCAACCCCATAGCCGCCTTTGACTGGACTTAACCATCCAGGAGTCCTTTACCTTGTACAGGAACGTTATTTGCTTGGCACCTAAAGATATGGAACGAAGGTGCCAGGTGAGCCTCCTTGGGGAGAGCACTCTACAAAGAGGAATCTAACCATACTACAAACATAAGCATATATTATGATTTTTTCCTTTGGGGGCGTAGGGTAGGATATGTGCTTGAGCGCCCTCCTAATTCCTGGATCCAGCACGGCATTCATTTCCTGGAATAGCCCAGGCTAGTTTCCTGGTGAGGTAATGGCCCTCAAAGCATGGGCCATTAAGGTAACCAAGGAAGTGGCTCTGAGATAGATCACAAATGGATGGCCCCCCACTTCCTCAACTCACTGTATGGATGGTCAATACATATATATGTGAGAGAGGGAAGGAAGGAGGGAGGCAGGCAGAGATAAGCATCTGCCCATGCATCCCTAAAGAGCACACTGAGAACTGCAGTTAGCATTCTCTTTTTTTCCCTCCATCCTCTTTTTTAAAAAAATATTATTTAATCATTTTTCAATACAAACAACAAACGCAAAAGACACATACAACAAAAACCATAATAATACTAATAACACAATTTGACAATTCAGATTTGAATACACTGATATACCTATGACTAAACCTTTTAAACAATATTTTCCCACCACTCTCTCCTCCCCCTACTTCCCACCACTATCCGCCTTATCGCTAAAATATTCCTTCCAGATTTCTTCATATTTATCCATTTTTAATTTGCGTCGACATGCAATTCGTTCGTATGTAGCTACTGTATTTTTCGCTCTATTTGTTGTTTAGTTGTTTAGTTGTGTCCGACTCTTCGTGACCCCATGGACCAGAGCACGCCAGGCACTCCTGTCTTCCACTGCCTCCCGCAGTTTGGTCGGACTCATGTTTGTAGCTTCTATCCCCTCCAAAAAATTAAGGGGAAATGTGTGTACGTCCTATGGAGCAAAAACAGGCTCCTTGGATTCAGCGATAGCAACGCGAAGCCTCCGAAGCGCAGAGGGATCGCTCCCTCTGCGCTCTGGAGGCTTCGCGTTGCTTTCGCTGAAGCCTGGAGAGCGAGAGGGGTCGGTGTGCACCGACCCCTCTGCGCTCTGGAGGCTTCAGGGATAGCTGCCTGAAGCCTTCGGAGCACAGCGCGAGTTCCCGCTGCGCTCCGCAGGCTTCAGGTTCCTTTCGCTGAAGCCGGGAGAGCAAGACTCTCCTGGCTTCAGCAGAGAGGGAGAGCTGCGCAGCGCCCCTTCAGCCAAGCGGGAGGAGAAATGGAAGGGGCTCCGTTTCTCCTGCCGCTTCGCTGAAGGGGCGCTGAGCAGAGGGGGGAGAATTTTTTTTCTTGTTCTCCCCCCCAAAACAAGGTGCGTCCTATAGAGCGAAAAATATGGTAATCTGTCCATATTATCAATCCATGTGCTCAAAGGAATCTTTTTGCGGCTCTTCCAATTCACCAAAACATTTTTTTTTGCTTCTAATATAGCACAGTACATCCATTTTTTTTGACCCCTTGTAATCTCCCACGTCCTCTTTGCAGCTCCAGCCATGGCCGGTTCCTCCGTCCTGGACGAATCGCACCTGAAGATCCTGAAGGCCCAGTATGAGGCCCAGAGCGCCAGCGGTGCCGCTTCCCAAATCCAGGCTCTGGTGGACTGTGTGAACACCCTCAAGATCCAGGTCGGGATCCTGGGAGAGCGTGGCTCAGGGGTGAGCACTCTGGTCGGGGCTCTCCTGGACAAGCCCCGCCGGGTGACGGATCCATGGGCTTATCTCCGAGAGGCCCCTGAGACCACGAAGCAGCCGGTTGTCCATGCTCACCCCATCTACCCCGACCTCACCCTGCACGACCTGCCGGGCTTTGAGGCATCGGAGAAGCCGTCTGCCTACCTCAAACGCTTGGGCGACCTGAGCAAATTCAGCTGCTTTGTGGTGGTGGTCGGGGCTGGAGGCTTGAGGGACAGCCACCTCCAAGTCCTCAAGGCCATCAAGCAGAAGGGGAAAGGCCTCATCCTGGCACGCACCAAGGTGGACTTGGACCTGCACACAGCCGAGCGGCGGCTCAGATCCAGGTACAATCCGTCCGAGCAGCTGGGGCTAATCCGGAAGGAACTGGCAGGTGTTTTGACCAAGCATGGGATGGACCCCAAGAAGGTATTCCTGGTGTCAGGGCTGGAGACGGACAGATATGAGTTTGCACGCTTTGAAGACAGCCTGGAAGGAGAGGTGCTCAATTTGAAGAGGTGAGTCGGGAAGTGAATCTCTTGATTCACTTATTTATTTGTGAGTTGCCACCAATATCTACGCTCCAAAGCAATTTACAGAGATATCCTTAAAAACAGCTAAAATAAAAAGAGTGCAAGAACAACCAAGTATGGGTTTTTTCAAAAAATGATTTTTTTTTATTTAACTTGCTCCAAACAAGCTTGCTCCATCTTCTTCTATGTCACAGCCATTAGATATTTGAAGATGGCCCCTCACAGCCATGCTCTCTTCTAAGACTATGCCCCCATCTTATAATTATTTTACAATAATAATCATAATTAGGGATGCATTGCAACAATCAATGCAGAACTCCTATGTGTTGCCTTTTAGCTAGATCCACTATTTACACGGGCAGTGATTTGGAGTCCTCCAATATCTTCTTTTGGAGTTGTGTTTTCCTCAAAGTCCCATTGTACTTGCAGCCCATTCTCTTGAAATGGGAGCACCTTACCTTTTCAGTGTTCCTAAGTGCTTCGCTTTGGAGCATACCGTAGCTAAAAAGCTCCCCTTTCCTTCTCATTGGGTGGCCCTAGGAAGCTGGAGACAGGGAGAGTGCTGGGACTCTGCTGCAGAAATACCAATGGGTCGGCCATCCCCTCTGACCCCAGACCACTACACCACTGGCTTCGGCCTTGCCAACTGCCAACGTGCAACTCCTGAGGAAATGCAGCCCCAGACTGTGGATATTTATTATTCTGTTCTCTCTAGAACTCACGATGGAAGCCTGGAAGATTTGAACAAAGTGAGCCAGAAGAAGATCAAGGAGCTGTACGCGATCTGCCAGGACGGCACCTTGTCAGAAGTCCCAACTGTGATCTCATCCGTTTTGACGGACCCCACACAAATACGACTGGACGTCGCCGTGATAGGTGAAGTTGGCTCAGGGAAGTCCTCGCTGGTTAATGTTCTGAGAGGGGTGGGCTGTGGGGAACCAGATGCGGCCCCCACTGGGGTGACCGAGATGACGAAGAAAGCCGTGCCCTACCTGCTCCCAGCTGTCCCCAACCTTTACCTTTGGGACTTGCCAGGAGTGGGGCTGACAGAGGAAGACGTGAGCCACCTGGATCTCAGCCGCTACGACTTCTTCCTGCTGGTGGCCTCTGAGCGCTATAAGCACACCCACAGCTGCCTGGCCAGAGCCATCACCTCAGCAGGGAAGCAGTTCTTCTTTGTGAGGAGCAAGATAGATGTGGATGTGGAGACCCGGCCTGGGAGCCAACCTGTCGCCAAAGAGGAAGTGCAGAGTCAGGTGCGGAAGAGCTGCGAGGAAGCTCTGAAGAAGGACGGCGTGGACTCCCCACAGGTCTTCCTGGTCTCCTGCCTCAAGCCAGATGCCTTCGACTTGCCGCTCCTCCTGGGAGCCCTCAGCAGCAACGCTCCGGACTTGAAGAAGAAAGCTCTGAGGAAAGCCCTGCCAACCGTCCTGTCCCGAGTGGTTAGGCGGAAAGCCAAAATGTTGATGAAAGATGTGTGGGGGAAGGCCCTTCAGAGCTGCCTCTTCTGTGTGGAGCATCCCCAACCGGACGTGGTCGACAGCCTCACCACCACCATTGCCAGCTTCTGCATAGAGTTTGGCCTGGATGAGGCCTCCTTAGAGTACACTGCCCAGGCTACCGGCACAACCCGCCGGCTGCTTCAGGCAGTGATCCAAAGCCCCTTTGCTAAACCACTGGACCCTGCGTACGTGCTCAGCCTCATCACCAAGCCGACCTCCCTGACCAGCTGGGCATGGAGCTATGTGCCCTATTTGGGGCGGGGTGTCAAGATGGAGCCCGAAATCTCCTTTGAGTCCACCTACCAGATGTTGAGGCGAGCTGTGGTGGAACTGTCTGAGAATGCAGAGGCGGTGCTGCTACTGGCCTACACAGAGAAATAGAACTGGGTAGGAACTGATTTAGAGGGTGCGACGCTGAACACCACCCTTAACAATATAACCTATCAACGTAGACCATAAGGAGGACGAGATGGAACAAGACCAAGGCTCTCCAAGGAGAGTGGCATTATGATGGATTTTAAAAAGTAAAGCGTCCAACTGTCTTGGTTATATACCATCATGACCATCTGAGACCAAGACTTGTGGCAGAACTTGGCTATGAGGGGGGGGGGGGTCTATTTGTCGCTGAGATGAGAAGAGACACACTGGGTTGCATCACTTTAGCCAGGGAAGACAGGGGTGTCACACGATTCACCGCAACTATCTGCTGAGGCAGCTATGCTAATTTCTTGACAACACCAGCCTTCTGTTGGGAGGGGTGGGGATGAAGAGTCAGTTCTGTAAGCCCCCAGTGGTATAGTGTGCACAAAGTTGTTGAGACCCCAGAATTGTTGAGCTTCTTTGGGGAAACCTCCCCCGAAGATAGCAATTTTATGCTTTTTGAGCTGTTTTTGCTGTTTATTGCGTTGCATTGTCATACATCCAGGTTTTCCCTGACATTTTGCAGATTCAAGATTTTTGCCACTTTTACACCTGAAAACCAGGACATGTCTGGAATGTTCGTGACATATGGCAAGCCTAGCACAAGGACAACTTTACCATCTTACATGATTTTTTTTTTAACGGAGCCAGTTCAAAACAGATCCTTTTTGAACTCAGCTCATGCATTGTTAAGCATTGCCTGTGAGAGTCATTCATTGCCCTTTTGCAGTGCCTACCGATCCATTGGGCTCACACTGGTCTCACCTTGAAAATGTCCCCCTGAAAGGGTGCCGGTTCTCGTTTTAGGACTGAAATGAATGGAAGAGGGTAAGATTGTCCAAACGCTCCTTGCTGCCCAGTTCAAACCAAGTAGGCAGAAATGTTGCACATATTAGCCTCAGCCACAGGGCAGAGCCAGCTGGGTTCCTGTTCCCTCCCTACCACCTCTCCTTGTATTTCCTTGTCTTTGGTTGCTTATTGTGTGATCTTGTTTCAATAATCTTATTACAGTGGAGGCTGGCACAGGTGGGAGCACTGCCTCACCAACGTTGAGTGCACCCACCTGCCTGCCACCTCCTTTTCAAGCGGTCCATGGCTGCCAGCTTCCTTCTCCTCAGTTTCAGTGTTGGCTTTGCGTAACACAACAAAGGGAGGAGGAGGAAGACAATTTTATTTGGTGCTCATTGGCTCAGGCTCCATCTACTGCTGGTCTCGCTGCCTTCCATCCCCAGTGGGCACCATCAGCCACAACTTACTTGTGAATTCAAGAACCCTCCGAAGAGCAACTTTTGACTAATTGTTCTGATTGAGAGTAACTTTCAACATGCAAAAAGCAAGTTGCCTTAGGAGCACTGCTTGGCCTTGGTTTAGAAACCCTTGGTTTAGAAACAAACAAATACCTTAAATCACAGCCCAACCCTTGCTTGGCTTTGAATGGCAGACAGGGAGTGGAGGTGGGAGGGAGAATGAAAGTGCAAAGCCTCTTTGTTTGCACAAAACTAGGTGTGCATCTTTTCTTTTCTTCTGGGACCCTGATCTATGCACCCAGAGGGATTGACATGTGCTCTTTCTTTTCAGAAGTATTTGTTCTTTCAAGGAACCGAAGAGCCACTGTGCCTGTATTGGGAATGGAGCCTCAGAGGCTTTGTGTTGTTCAAACTAACTGGTTTTTTTTAAAAGGCAAACACAAGTTGTTGATGGGCACAAGGAAGAGTTATTAGTCAGCCACTCATTATCTATGGCATGTTATGTATTTGTTAAGTCATGCTGCAAGATGCTGCTAGAACAGCCTGCCATTCCTTATTAATTGCTTGCTCAGTAATAGGATGCTGATGCTGGGGTGGAGCCCAAACAGCTGTTTATTCGCAAGTCTCTCATCCGGCACTTGCTCAGCTCAATGCAAGAACTGTTGTTTATGTGGCATCGCTTGCTGTTACCTATATGATAAATAAAGTTGTGAAATGGTGGGAAATGTTGACGTTATATGAAGGTGAGATTGAAATCTTTACTTGGTTATTAATCTTACACCAGGGTTTCCCAAACTTGGGTCTCCAGCTGTTTTTGGATGGCAATTCCCATCATCCCTAACCACTGGTCCTGCTAGCTAGGGATGTAGTTGTAGTCCAAAAATAGCTAGAGACCCAAGTTTGGGAAACCTTGTTCTCCACCTACTATATACAGGGTGGTATCTACCTTTGACCTGCCATGGCCACTGGTGTGTAATTATGGGAGATGTAGTCTAGTCCCAGGTTCCCCATCCCTGCCTTGCTGACCAATCCGGGCAACATTTTCATTGCTGTACAGTTATACCTCGTGTTGCGTTAGGTTCATGTTGTGTCTTTTCGGCTTGTGAACGCAGCAAACCCGGAAGTGTATACTTGCAGGTTTCTCCCCACATGCATGCGCAGAACCACTCTATCGCGCTCTGTGCTTGCACAGAAACTCCACTCTAGTTGTGGACTTTTAGGGATGCGAATGGCACCCCAAAACGGATCGTGTCCACAACTAGAGGTACCACTGTATTGAGATAGCAAATCATAGAATTGTAGAATTGGAAGGGACGCCCCACCCCCCGGTCAACTTTGGATTACTTCCAGAACAAATCCATTGTTGTCCTGAGTAATGTTTCTGCCCCCTTAACTTAAAAAAACCAGTAGCTATATTTATACATCTCAGAAGCCACTATTATTTAAAAGTTCACAATATTGCCATAAGACTTTGCGGAAACTTACTGTAACTCTTGGCTCAGATAGGAGCAGGATATTGGTGACTTTCTACCCATCCATCTCCCTCCCAAAGCATGCTAGACTCTTCTTTTCCTACAACACTAATGTGACACAACACAAATCCAAACATTATTTTCTTGTTGGCGAACATAAATTATTTATTTCCAGAGAAGATCTAGGTTCTATTTAAATACTTGTGATTAGCTATGCGTGCCATCAAGGAAGCACGTTAAAAAACAGGTTGTGTGTGCTTTGATCTGGAAAGGAATGTGTGTGTGTGTGTGTGTGTGTGTGTGTGTGTCTAACTGTGACTTCCTGGCTTGTTCGTTCATGCGGAAGGAGAACAAAACAGTCCCACGCAGGCAAATATGGAGAGCATAGGAAGCTGCCTTCTACAGAGTCAGAACCAATGGCCCATCTCGGTTAAGTCTTGCCTAGATGGATGGGAAACAGCTCTCCAGGATTTCAGACAGGGCTTTCTCCAAGCCCTACCTGAAGATGGATGAAGACAGAACCTGGGACATGCACCCAGACACTTCTAGTAGCCCTACTATTTATGGGTACAGCATACTTCCCTGCTTTTAAGACACATTTCATTGCTAAGCAATTTTCCTCCTTCCGCTAAAATATCCATTGTGTGCTGGGTGGAATGTGGCTGAGCGAGTATGGCAGGCACCTATTGGCTAGTGCCTGTGTTATCAATGAGTAAAGAGCAACAACTCATTATCCCACATTAGACATGTGAACGCAAATCATTGTTAACGTTTTTCAGTTTTATTTTGTGAATTCAGATGCTGAGCTTTCTGCTGTGCTCCTCTAGCACAGCAGTACTTGTATAGCCCTGTAGCAATATATGAATAATGACAATGACAAGCTGTAAATGGGGATACAGCTCTCTCAAGACAGCCACACAATTAATTTTAATGGGAAGAGCCATTTTTAACTACTACTACTACTACTACTATTACTACTACTACTAGAGTTGCATTAGTGAGGAAAGAAAGAAATCGTGGGCTGCTTTTATTATCCAGGGTGGAAATTATAAAATGAAAAGGGCCAGGAGCTGAATCTGAGGTGCCATAAGCAGTATTATACTACTATAAACGGTCATAGCTCTTCTCCAAAACATCCTACTTGGTTAAGGATTCCGAGAGCTGTGAGGAGACCCCTATTCCCTTCACAAAGCTATAGTTCCCAGAGTGGTTTAACAATCAATCCCTTTCCCTAGTCAACTCTAGGAAATGTAGCTCTGTGACGGGATTAGAGATCTCCTGACAACTCACAGCACCCATAACAAACAACAGTTCCCAGGATCCTTTGGGGTAAAGCCATGACAATTTAAAGCTGTATAACACAGCAGGTTGTAGTGCAGGAGGGGCCTAAGTGCCTATTTGGGCAAGCAAAAGCCATTCCATGTGATCCAGCATGGTTTAGCAGTGTTCACAGCTCAGTTTTGGGAGAACGCAAGGTCTCATGTTCCATCTGCAACATCACCAGTTTAAAAGGATCTGGGATTTGAGAATGTTCTCAAATGTCAGGTGGCAAAAACAGTACTGGACCAAGCAGACCAATGACTCAGTATATATAGTGACTCAGTACAAAGTAGATTTATTTGTTAGTGTTAGGTGCCTTGGAATGGAGACTATGCTTTCAATTTCTAGCTGGCAGTGCCACCAAGTGGACAGCATAGGGCTGTCACATTTCTAACACATCGCACTGGCCAGAAGAGCCAGCGTAATCTGTTCCATGCTTGAGTAGCAAACAAACTGGAGTGTAAGAACTACAGTGGTACCTCAGGTTAAGTACTTAATTCGTTCCGGAGGTCTGTTCTTAACCTGAAACTGTTCTTAACCTGAAGCACCACTTTAGCTAATGGGGCCTCCCGCTGCTGCCGCCGCGCCGCCGGAGCACGATTTCTGTTCTCATCCTGAAGCAAAGTTCTTAACCCGAGGTACTATTTCTGGGTTAGCGGAGTCTGTAACAAGGGACAAGGAGGGGGATGGAGAAAGGGTAAAAGGTAAAGGGACCTCTGACCATTAGGTCCAGTCACGGATGACTCTGGGGTTGCGGCGCTCATCTTGCTTTACTGGCCAAGGGAACCGGCGTACAGCTTCCAGGTCATGTGGCCAGCATGACTAAGCCGCTTCTGGTGAACCTGAGCAGCGCACAGAAACGCCGTTTACCTTCCTGCCAGAGTGGGTAATCGGCGGACTTCAGCAGAGTATCATGCAGCCTAATGTCTGGGGAAAGAGGGCAGGAAGGGGAAAAATACAGAAGGAAGGCTGAAATGGATGGAGGTAGCAGAGAGACTCTGCAAGACACTGGCTCAGATCTCTGGGAAGCACAATGTACTTCCCCCAGCAGCCTGCTGGGTGGGGAAGGAAAAGGAAGGAGAGAAGAGAGGTGGCCCTGCCCACTTTTGACTCTGCCTCCCTCCCTCAAGGGAATGCAGCCATCAACAGGAAAAAGATTCTCCACTGATGGCCTACTGAGAGCCTAAGAGGTGCTTCTGGCATTGTACACAGAGCTGTGGAACGTAATTTATATTGTCTTCTGCAGTGCTTTTCCTCTTAAGGTGTCAGTATTCACCATGAAGTTGTTACAGTAAGTGCCATGTTTTTAACCACTGCTTTTCTTCTAGGAAAAGAAAAGGTGCCGGTACTGTGTACCCTCAAGTACCCCCAGGGAAGAAAAGCACTGGTATTCTGCCTCCCAATCAGCCTTACTCTCACAAGTAGAGAATCCAATCAGGATACTCACAGCTGAAGGGGTTGGCTCAAATCCAAAGCTGTGTGTAGTTCAGGTTTAAAAAGCAAGAGAATATTCTCACTTGAATTCTCCTTTCCCTATAAAAAAGCACTTGTAGGGTTTAATCAGCTGACTTAACTTCTACTCTGCACCCTCAAACATTTAACTTTTCCCAACCTTCTGCAGGAAGCAAGCAGGTTCTCTGCAAGGCTACCCAGAAATTCCAAGCTTGGGCAGGTGGGAGTGCAAAAAGTGTGCCCTTCATGACAGCCGAGCATCTAGAAAAGGCAAAATACTGATGGAAGCTTCCCTCCCCTTTGACCAGTAGCAAATCTTGCCATGAACTAGGTGGAAGTCAGCATCTCCTAAAAGAGACTATTCCCATCCTCGGTCCTTCAGTTATCCTCACTCTGTGGAGACAGCATTTCCTCTAAGGAAAATACAGCTTTGCATATATCCCTGTACCAACTATTCTTCCTGACTGCAGCAAAACCAGATGTGACACCTCCTGAAAATAGCGGCTTCCCCCTTCTGTTTCTGAACCAGAAAGGACCCATTAATCCTGTTCTTTGTCTCATTCTGGCTCTGCATCTCACACTGCAATGCCTGTCATCTTCCTGTCTCCATCTGGATCCAGGGAATAGATACAAAGCTATAGCTTATATTAGAGCTCCCCGCGGGCATGGCGGATGTAGTGTTCATGCAGCCCAGCCTCCTGGTTAAAGCTCTCCCCGCAGTCCATGCAGGAATAGGGGAGGGAGGGCAGCAACTCCTGGGTCTGCTGGTGGAAAGCCTGGTGCCGACGCAAGTTTGAAAGCTGTCGGAAGCTCTTGCCACAGTCCGGACACTGGTGAGGCAAGCTGTGGCCCGCGGCATGGCCCAGGCGGTGACGCTGGTAGTTGGCCAACTGGCTGAAGCGGCAGCCACAATCATGGCAGTCAAAGGTAGGGCGCAAGGAGTCAGTTGGGTCGGAGGGCGGGGCTGGCGCATGGCCCCGCTGGTGGCAGATGAGCGCACGTGAACTCTCAAAGGCCTTGTTACATATGAAGCAGACAAAAAGAGCATCACGCAGATTGGCCTGAACGAAGTCCTCCGGGTGTTCCCGCTTCATGTGCCGCTCCTTGAATTTCTCATCTGGGAAGGTGATCAGGCAGTGAAAACACTGATTGGCACCCAGGCTGTCTGGAGATGAAGAGAAACAGAGGGAATCAAGCAGGGCCTGGCAGAACCTGCAGCTTACTTTGCAGAACCTCCCTGAAGAGAAGGAGAAACAGGTGGAGAGAATGTCATGAAAAGTCTGCCTTTCTGGCAATCAGTTTTTCATCAGCAGGACACTATTCATTCTCACAACCTTTGGACTACGCAAGCTATGTGGGCTTAAGTCAGCATTGTACACAAACTACTGAGGAGGTGGTTGCATAAGCTACACTCTCCTTCATCAGCTGTTGATGAAGTGTGACATCTGATAGCAGAAGTGGGAAGACGGGAGATACCAAGCAGCAGCTGCCTTCACACACTGTTGTGTTTCTCCAGTCAAGTAATCACTGTGGAACACTTTGGCTGTTCCCCGGCAGGGATAAAGGGAGAATGAAAAGTTGATCAGGAGAAGGGACTCACATGCAAACTATCAGGATGCAAGTGACATGGCAATAAAAGTGGACAGGCATTCCTCACCTAGAGGCGGTGGTTACTTACCTGAAAGTGAGCATTAAATTAAGTAGCAGTTTTTAAGATTTTCCTCTATAGTCATGAGAGCTAGAAGCTTTCCCCTCGTTTTTTAATGAAAGCTAGGAAACTGCAGAACCTGGGCAATACATTGGGTTGCATGCATAGACCTAGAGCTGGCTGTCTGCACTGCAAATGGTGCCATTCAGAAAACCTGTGTTTCATGATGCCATGCAGTCACATCCTTGTTCATATTTCAGAATGCTGGCAGAGAAACATGATAAAAGGAAGAAGATTATGACTTCTAATGCAAATTTTTAATAATTGTTTATAACAGGGTGCTAGAACCTCTCTTTCACCAGCTGGAGAATTGTTTAAATTCTAAAAGCAAGAACAAAACCACAGTACTCACAGATTGTACTATTGCTAGGGGGTCCTTTTTCTCTGTCATTTGTGCCTGGGCAGACAGGGGGCAGCATTGTGGAGCTCACCTCCTCTACACAGATAGGCTCTGGCTTACAGATTGTTGGATGCTCCTGGGCTATTGAAACATCAAGCCCATTGCAGTCCGACACCTTTGTAAGAAGATGCTCAGTCAACAGTGGCGTACCGACTGCAGAAGAGTCAGCCATTGCTACCTGTAAGAATGAAACCAAGTTGTGAGCAAAAACCCCAATCCCGCTTGGCTCCCTTCCTCATACACAACTCAGGTTATGCCCATGTGTGATGCACTCCTTTTTAAAGGAGATGCTCCTCATAGCTTCTGCTTCCAGGAAATGTAAAGAGCAGTTAGCGAAGCAGCTTTTTTCAACATACTGTTTCAGGTCAACCAAGTGAAGAGGCACCTGTAAACCAGAAGACAGGCGGACTCTTGTTGTTGCTGTTTCTGTGCAAACGTTACTCAAAGTGTTGTCTTCCAAGGAAAAATACATGCACAAGCATACAGTTGTTGCTTTTTTAAGACCGCTGTTGTGCTAGCAAAAGTATATGCGGACATTCTAAGAAGCTATTACCACTTGTTTTATGGACCAGCTTACCAGATTTTTGGTAATCATCATCACCATTGTATTATTTATTATATTTCTATAACATCCAAGGATCACATGGTGCTTTACGAACCGAAAATGTGAAAATATATAACATGCTAATAAACACAACCACCACCACCCAACGTGGCTTGAAAGGTTGTTTTAACTAATAAAGTGCTATACATCTGGGCCCGCCCCCCAACATTTCCTCCTCGCTGACCGTTTCCTAAGAAGAGCCTCCTCCCTCCCTCCCGCCCACCTCACCTCTAGCCCCACAATATCACCTCCACCAAGCCGGGAGGAGGAGAGCCCTCGTGGGACTACAACTCCCACAATCCCCAGCCATGGGTCCCGCTGGCTGCCGCCGCCGGGAGCTAGAGTCCCCGAATGGCCTGCTGTGGGAACCATAGGCTCCGAGCCCCTCCTCTAGGCTAGCGGCGCCCCCTCCCCCCCTACGCGGCGGCTCGGCCTAGAGCAGCCTCTCTTCCTCCCTCCGCCCGCGGTCAGGTCTCCCACCTTCGCCTCTCGCCAGTCCCTCGACTGTTCCAGCTCCTCCTCAGGCACTTCCCTCTGCCATCTCTCCACTCCCGGCCCTTAAGAAACAACGAAAAGCCTTTCTCGAAAAGGCACGCTCGGCTCCCCTGTCAATCCCTGTCAACGCAAAAAAATAAAAATACACATCTCAACCGTCACCTTTCTCTACATTTTTTTCCCCCACACTGTGTTGGCCCTTCCTCCTCCTCGCCAATTTCCTGTAGAGTGATGTCTACACATCCGCCTGACTACTACCCATGCGCATACTTTTATCTCGTTGCCGCCGCAGCTTTTTATTCGTAGCATTGATACAGGAATAGACTGGGACTGGGGAGTCTTCAAGCGTTTACCCCTCTGTGGTCCCTAGACGGGCACACTCCGTGATTATTTTTTCAGGCAATATTTTAGGCAGCCCTGATGTGACGTAAGGGGCGCGATGCGTCCAAATAAGACGTTGACGATAGGTGGAAAGGCTCTTTTACCATAGAGTTATGGGGCAAGCGCAGCCTCCTCAATGAGGTCGCCTCCGATTCGTCTAAGACAGTCTATGGTGACGACCATAGATTTCGTCGCTTTGTTGAAAAAGGGGGCTTATGCGCATGCTCTTTGCTGCTTCCGATCCCAGCCGCGAAGTGGAGGGCTGAGATGGCGGGGCGCATGCGCTGGCTTGATCAGCCGAGGCCAGCTCTGCGCTTTTAATAGCAAGCATAACGGGAAGATGTTCAGCAGGTGAAGCTTTGCCCAAAGCTGCGGATAGGAAGGAAATCTTCACCGGCTGAAATTCTGCCTGGTTGTTCCTACTGCCGTGCCAAAGCCAGGGCAAGCTCTACCATGCAACTTTCTCTTATTTTAGCCCCCGTTTTCCTTGTTTTCATTCACACACACACACAGGGGGGGCGGACCGTGAGATCATGATGAGGGTTCTCATACTTTCCACAAATTGCATGATTGCTCGTTTCGGGAGCAAGTAGAAAAGTATTTAATAGTCGTCCTCATCATTATACCCCTTCTTACATGGTAAACAATTTCCAGAGGGGTTAGATGTGTTAGGACTGTTGGCACCAAAATCAACAAGTCTTGTTGTGCCTTAAAAGACCAACAAGTGTTTTTTTATTGTGGCATGAGCTTCCAGGAGCCAGAGTCCACTTCCTAACAGAAGAGCTCTGCTGGATCAGGCAAATGGTCCATCGGAGCCCAGCATCCTGTTCTCACTGTGGTCAACCGCGTGGCTCTTCATGTAAGCCTGCAGCTAGCTGTTTGTTCTACCCAGCAATGGGTGAAACCAGAACATGTTTTATAATGAAGGCAGAACTGAGCAGATTTAAATCCGTTTTGGTTCACGTTTAACAACACATGGTTTGGTTCTTTGTTAAAAACAATTGGAGGCAGCTCCAAAAAGCAATGTTTTTTAAACAATAAAAACTAATATTGTGAGTGGTATTTTGTTTGTCATACCTATCCTGAAAACTGAAGTTGCTGTCTAGAATAAGGAACTGGAATGATGGAAGTCTCATGAAAATCTGGGTAATCAGGAGAAACAAATCACTCTTGAGACAGCCTTGCAAACTTTCAAGGTATAGCTATAGAGCAGGGAGGAGGAAAGCCTACAACTCCCATCATCCCTAGCTATGCAAATTTACTTGTGAAATCCCACATACTGGGACTTGCTTGACAGGAAGTATATAGGATATAGTATTAAAGTATTTAAGGATATAGCATTTAGTGAAGGGATTTGCCACCCAACAGAGCTGTAAATATGTGCATCTGAATTAACAGATTCTGACAGAAGGAAATGTTTGCCCAACAGTTTCAGTGCTTTTTTTAAAACTTAAAAATAAAGGAGTACGTTCATTCTGTATCAAGAGCTACCTGGGAACTATGCCAAAGCAACACAGCTATTTCCTAATATGTGCTTCAAGTGCATGAGACAAGTGCGTTCATCTTTCCTAACAGAGCTAAACCACCACACATATGGCAGAATTGTAGCTCCTAAGCTATACTACAGATCTATTTAGCTTCTCCCTCAACTGTCACCTGGCAGCAGCTATGCCATCAGGCTGCAGCAGATGGAATAAAGGGAATGAGGGCTCCTCCATCAGCTCTGCTGGGAGACCAGTTCCATTTGGCTCTTCTGTTCCCAATTCCAGCTATTTAACTTAATAATTGGTGTGTGAGTTGAAATTGTTCCTCTTCTGTCCCCATCTCTTTTCCTTTTTGTGTTCTGTCACTTAGATTCCATGCATTGATGGTAGCATTTTTACTGGTGGTATGTAAACTTCCCTTTGCTTCTGTGTCTTCTCCCTGTACTTTTGGCTACTCCAAAAGCAGCTTTCAAACAGGAACTGGATGTTAAGGCTGCATGGTGCTCTAGTTGTTTCTCTAGCAGGGACTGGGGACCTCTAAATAGTGTTGGACTCCAATTCCCATCAGCCCCAGCCAGAATGGCCAGTGGAAAGGGATGATTACAACTATCTTCATCCCTGGCTATGCTTGCTGGGGCTGATGAGAGTTGCCATTCAGCCAACACCTGGAGGGTCAAAGAGTTCCCCTGCAACTGAAATAGCCCCTCATCCATCTCTGCAGCCAGCCAAATCCAGTGCCATTGAGCTTCCCCCATTCACGAAGAGAGAGATGGGCACAGTGAGAAGTCACACATACAGAATCACTTTTATTAAACCGACTCTCCCAGCTACTGCGAAGAGAGGTTGTTAATATTCATGATTGATGCTGAATGGATGCCGTCTCTAGAAGCCGCTCTCTTTAAAAAGCCAAACACACGCACACGCACACACAGAGACAGACGGAACACAGCTTCGGTTCAGCATGGACCACCCAGGTGCCAAAGATGGTGACAAGCGAGAGGATGGGCACCTAAATTGGGAAGGGGACTGTCTACACAGTAAGAGGGTGGGCAGCAGGGATGCAGGACCCTCGTGCACAGGACATGCCGTTCTAACCCAGCCCCTTCCTCCTCCCTCAACCTTGAGATAGGCCTGGAATAAAATCTCTCCTGGTTCAATTGTTTAAAGATGAGCAACACGCCCAATACTGCTTCGTGCTTCCATTGCAAAAAGCCCATTGACATGGGCTCCCTTTGGGGAATAATTAGCTAGGACCTACAGGCGCCAGACCCGTAGATAGCTCCTCTCTCTGGGGGCAGGGAGAAGGCAACAGCTCCCTTCCCTGCAGGTGGGCAGGGGGCTCCTGCGTTTGCTACACTTACTCTGAGGAGGCAGGGCATGCAGGAGGGATTGCTCCGAAGCAACCGCGTACCCTCCCAACTCTCCTCCCCTCCTGCTAAATTCATTTTAGAAAAATAGAATGAAACTAAAAGAGGACCTCAAAAAATAAAAAAATGAAGGAGGCTTCACTTCTCTCCCAGAGTCCTGGCGGGCGCCACTGATTAGATTAGGAAGTGGGATTGGGGAGGGGCAGAAAAGATGTGATCTACAGCTCTCCTCGGGCATGGAGCATGTAGTGCTCGTGAAGTTCTGACACCAAGCCAAACTCCCCCGGGCACTCGGTGCAGTGGTACGGTCCGTCGGCCCCATCTGTGTCCTGGTCCCCGTTGGCCTCCCTCAGGGTGGGGGAGGGGGGGAGCTTGTTATGGGGAGCGGGCGGGGGGCTCCAGCACCAGCCGTGTTCGCAGCGATGGCCCTCCAGGGTGGCCGGGGAGGCAAAGCCCAGGCCACACTCGGCACATATGTAGTGAAAAACTCTGCCCCGGCCAGAGGTGGGGGCTGCTCGCCCTTCCTGGTTGTTGGGGTTACTGGGCAGGATCAGAGGCGGTGGCTGTTTGGAGGAAGAGGAGCCGCTGTGTGGCCGCTTGCGCCCCTCGTGGTAGCTGCGGTGCACCTTCAGGGCGCGTGAAGTGCCGAAGCCACGGCCGCATTCGGGGCATTCATGCCACTCAGGGCTGGGAGCCAGCGAGGAGCTCAGCTGATCCTGCCCAGCCTCTCCGCCATCTTCCACCAGTTCCCCAACTGTCGCCTGCGGCTCTTTGCTCCGGGGGCCTAATAAAAGAGGCAGAGGAAGGGGGAAATGCAGTGAGGTACAAACAACAACACCTCCAGGTTTCGGAGTTACAGCAAGTTCTTCCCATCTGCCTAATATTTATTTTATTTATTTTGCATATCAGCTTCTGTCATTCAAAGCGGGTGGGGGAAGTCAAATCCTGGGGCTGGGGAAGTTCTGGGGCTCAAAGGCAGCCTGAAAGCCGCACCCTGTAATCCAGAAATTCTGCTAACTCCTCTAAAATGTGGAAGGATGGCAAGGGCTACAGTTAGCGGTGTTGGAAATGCACTCCTGAAATGCTCAGAGGTGCTTTCTTCATGACTAACATGAGGCTGCTGAGCTGAATCCCTGGCACGGCGAATGGGTGGCTAAATCCAGAGTCAAATTGAGCCCCAGCTCCAACACAAGACCCCCCCTTTAACAGTCTAGCCATTTTGCTACAGGGAAAGCTTGCTTTGTGATATGACGTTTTCATGTCCTTGTACCTGGAAGGCTTTGGGCTGATGGGGTAGGGGGGCTGCTGTCTCCAGAAGATACGGATGTAGCTTCAGATTCATCCTCTTCCTCGTGCATGGTAGAGACACCTAGAAGAATCACAGTCCATAACTGGCAGAGCCTCAGACAGCTCTAGGCTAGTTCATCAGAGGAGGAGGCTTGAATACAGATGCATTCAAAAGTAAGGACTCATCCCAAATATCCCAATCCATTAATGATTTTCTATCTCCACCTTCCCTCTCCTTTCCACACACATAGCTCCACATCCCTCATGAATAACTACTCTTTTGAAACCTCAAATATGTTTCATGCACCTATTTATATAGATATAATGCACCTTTATCCACCAAAGGTCTCATTTGAAATGCTGTACCTTCAAAATATATTCTTAAAAATGCAGCTCCTTTGTGTAACACATTGCCCACCTTTACAATGAAGTAGGATATTGACCAAAATAAGTAAGTAGTCAAGATACTCAACAGCCCTTGAATCAACTCTGGCTACACCCATGCCTATTTTGCAGGTGGCAAACTGAGGCTGAGACCATTTTGTGAGCTGAGATTTTAAGGCAGGGCTCCCCAGGACAAAAGACACTTCCAAGGCCATGTTCTCAACCTAAGGGACTAGATATTTGTTCCTCTTCTTCTTTTTAAAAATGGAAAGAATAAAGCCAAGACTGAGAACACTAAAATCTGTATCTAGTTCCCATTGTCACACTTTCCATGTGCTTGTGCAGAACTAAGAAAGACACACAACCTTGCCTGAACTCTCATTCCACTAAAAGGCTAGCCATCATAAATGAAAGCCCATCAAAAGGTCTCACAAGAGTTTTCCGCTTCTGAATGATGCTCAGGCTTGCACAAGTTTCCAGGAGAAAAATGTATATTCTGCAACTGCCTTTTTACAAGTTCTAGGTGTCTGAACTGGGTCCCTGACATAGGATGGATGAGCAGACAGTGTGGCTCAACTGCTGTGTTTAGAATGGGAGGAGAAGGGGGGAAGAGAGAGAGAGAGACCCAAGTTCAAAACCCTCATCATCTGTGAAACTTCATTCACTTACACTTTCCTTTGCAAGTTTGTTGTTGGGTTATTGCATACATTTCTTTTCTAAGCCCACCCTAAGCTCCATGGTAATATAATATGCCTAAATAATGAATCAAAATGATGATTTTGGTCAAAGAGAGCTCACAATGAACGAAGCAGATCATACATCTGTATGCTATAGAGGCTGGCCACAAATTGAGCACTGCCATGAACACATGGCACCACTGCCAGCCATCCAGAAGAGATCACCATAAAGACAAGTATCTCCTCCTCAGTGCCTACTCCTGCTCCACAAATGTCACCTTTCAACTGGGAACTGGGATTTCAAGGCCATGAGGTCTATAGACTGAGAGAATATAATATACAGAGAGCCCATCTAGCCCAATATCCTGTTCTCACAATGGCCTACCACATGGCTATGGGAAACCAGGGAGAAGGATCCAAGCACAAGAGCACTCTCCCCTTCCAAGGTTTCTTGCAAGTGGGATGGATACTACCTCTGACAGCCTTATACTCTGCCCCTTCTCCACGAACCCACTTGGTAGAAGGCTTTTCTTTCCCCCGCAGCCCCCCCCCATGCCCCGCAGTCTGCTAAGAAGCTACTATTCTGCACTTTCCATGCTGCCTGCAAAAGAAGGCACCTCCTCTGCTCTACAGCCAGAATGGAGACACAAAGCACTCCAGTAGATTACTAACAAAATACTAGTAGCTTCAATGGGCTTATTTAAACAGCTGTGCTACTCAGCTCTTGGGAGCCAATCCAAGAATAGCCCACTAACAACAGGTGGGGTGTGCGTGTGTGTGTGTGTGGATCATACCTACGATGAAAACAAACCAATGCTTAGTCCTCAGCAGTACTGTGGTTAGGAGAGTGGGACAAATGTTCTCCTAAAAGTTCTGCAGCTGCCTGCGCCCTTTCTTGTAGGATACCACCCCCTAGTGCCCTGCTGAAACAACTGCAGCCAGTGGGAAAGTTAACGGTAACACCAAACCCTATGCAGCCTAGCTCTACAGGATGCTAACATCCAGCCCTCTCATGCGAACGGAGACTTACTACTCTCAGGGCAGCCCTTGGACGTAAATCAACTGTTGCTCTGCTTAGGCGGGCCAGCAGATCTGCGAGTTGGCAGGGAAGAATTATATTATGCTCCCAATCCCCCTAGCGCAGTGGGTCTAGCACCTACGTACAAACCAAGGCGCCCTCTACCTGACCACACAGGCCTACTGGCAGGAGGGAGGGAAACTCAAGCACCCCCATACCCTACCCTCCCACCCCCTCAAAGCAAACGGGAGTTCTCCCTTGCAGCTCACTACACTTTGCTCACCGGTCGAAGTCCCCTCCTCCTCCTTCTCCTCCTCAAAGCCAATGTCCTCTGAGCTCCCAGCTTCCACATGCTTGGGTACTTCAGACATCACCCCTTAACGCCAGCAGCCCAAACCTGGAAGAGGAGCAGAACTAGTTATAAATGTCTGGCACAGGCTCCTCGGCTTGCAACATGGATGGAGGCACTGGGGGCCTGGGGGATTTGTGGGGTGGGGAGAAAGAGAGACCCCCAGAGAGCACAGGAGGAGGAGGGAAAGAGTGGAGGATCAAGGGGAGACTTCATCCCACAATGCCCTGGGGCTGACACTGTATGGACCGCTCCCATAATGCTCTGGGAGAGCAGAGGTCAGCCCCTCGCCCCAGGTATGGAACAGAGCTGAGTTCAGTCCCCATAATGCTCTGGGGCTTCATGGACCTCAAGAGGAGCCCACAATCCCATGCTGCACTGCGACTAGTGGGGTGGGGGGGTATTAAGGACCATGGGGGGAGGGCAGGCAAACAAGCAAAAAAATCTGCCCCTTTCCCATAATGCACCGGGCGGGCGCACACACGCACACCTAACACTCACCGGTTCCTCCGGATTTGGGGAGGGGCAGCCCGGTCCCCTCTAGCCACAGGACCCTCGCTGCGCAAGCGCAGACAGGGAAAGCAGGCGGGGCCTGCCCGCTCAGCGCTCGTCCCCCCTTGCGCGTGCGCCGTTAGGGCCTCGACAGCGAAGGCTCTGCGCATGGGCTCTGCGCATGGGCGGGTGACGGAGAAGGGGCTCGGCGGCCGGCGCGCCGCGCATGCCCGTCTAGCAAGCCGCGGCCTGGGCGGCTTTTCCCAGTCGTGTTGCCGCGCTTGCGTAAGAAAGGCAGCTGCCGCGCCGTGGGGAGGCCTTGCGCATGCGCGTAGTAATTAACCCATTCGATGCGGGGAAGGGGAAGGAGGAAGAAATAAGTAAATAAATGTGGATTTTGCAGCGCAGCCCTGAACGTGCGCACTGAGGTTCAAGGCCCCATGAAATTCAATGGCCCATGCGCAATGTAGGATTACTTACATAGGACTAAGTGAACTTTCCTACTTGTCTTGGCGCAGCCTTACCCAGCCCTCCAGATGTGCGGTAAGGCTCCAAGCACCTGGACTTTGGAACTCCCTGCCCATTGATAGGAGGCAGGCTCCTCTACTGCACATTTTTCGGCGCATGCCGAAAATATTCTTATTTAATAAAGCGTGCCCGGATGCTTAGAAAAATTGCACGAGTTTTCATTCGTTTTGGTCTAATTTTATTGTGGTTTTAAACTTTCTGTACGGTTTTTAAATTATGGTTGCAATTTTTTGTGCGTGATGATTTTATTGGTTTAGCTTTTTTGCAAACCGCCCCATGTGGTTTTATCTACAATCTACAATCCCATCATCCGTGAGCTTTGACCAACCGCCTGCTGGGGCTGATGGGAGTTGTAGTCCAACAACACCTGGAGGGTCGACAGCCAGGGCTACTTTAGCGTTTTGCAACCGCGAGGAATACCAGTGAGGCCACAGACCCTAAGGACCATCTCCTTCCTTCCCCGCCTCCAAGGTTGTTCGCTCTATTCATCACTAATAGAGGTCGCCTGTCTTCCCTCATTTGTTAAGGATACTTTCCTTTCAACGTTGCTTTCCTCCCCTTAACATCTGGAGGGACCACAGATTTTCCCCATCCGTGATCCCAACCATCCTGCGTTTTCTCCGCCCAGCTGACAACGGAATGGTACGGAGGTGTTGACCACATTGGGCAAAAGATCCCTGCATTGCAAGCTCCTCTTGAGACGACCATGCTGTAAGTTCTAGACTCCCTCCATGCAGACTGAAAGTCAAAATACGTGAATAAATCATATTTCTTTAAACTACGACACCTCCGCTGCATCTTCAGTTCTCCGAAGGAGCACAGACCCCTGGAACCACCTGGGATTTTTGCTACCACTCGGCAGAGAGTGCGGGTGGCGCTCAGCTTTTTTAACGGTATGAAACTCGGGAGTCCTCGAGGCTGCATCTAGCAATAATTTGAAGGATGAGAAACCTGCAGCCTTCCAGGTGTTATTAGACCTACAACTCCCATCAGCCCCAACTAACACTGACAACAGCCAGGGACGATGGAGTTGTAGTTGCAACGTCTGCATGAGAGGGAGGAAAGCAATGTAGAAAAGAAAGGGGGTGGAAGGCGGGGCCTGTCATTCTCAGCTCCCCAGAATTGCTGTGAAGCCACCTCTATTATTCAAAGCAATTGCCCCTGGTGGTTGTGGTGTCCATATCGGCAGAGGGAAATGGGAGTTGGAGATCAACAGAAAGCCACAGGTCGCCTCCATCACCTGTTTATTGCTCTCCCAGTCGGGTATATTTGTCAAAAGCGCAGGACGACGAGCCCCTCTCTGGTCCCTTTTGCTAGAGGTTTGCAATGGGGGTGCTTAGTGAGACGCTCTCCTGCCTGGGTTTTGCGGGCAAAAATCGAGATAGTAAGGGGCTCATGGTGGGTTAGAAAAGGCAGGCAGCAGCCACGAGAGGGAGCTCGTGTATTAAGACAGCTGAATGAGAAATCCAGCCTTGGGGGGGGGGGGGGAGCGCGGCTGCATGGCGCTGCTTTTACGCTTCAAGGGAGGCAGCGCGCACCACTGGTAAGCGCGTTGGGGCTTGCAGTAGGCAGGTGCGTGGCCTGGGGCGGGGGTTGTGTCTGAAATGGGACCTTAATTATTATGGATCTACTCTGAGGCGAGCTTAGTTGGATGCCACCCGCTGTCCCGACGACGTTTATTGAAACATTCATTCAGGGAGACTATATATTATAATAGGACATCGCTTTCCAGTGCATTTTTCTCATGGCACTCCTTATCGCCAAAATAAAAAGTCTGATCTGTTGGAGGGAAGCGACTTCGCTTCTCAGGAGCACTAAATCCACTGTAGTTCTTCGCCTGGAGTTTGCCGGTATGTGACTGAATCCAGCCCGTGAAATAGCAGCAAAATACCTCCTAAAGTAAACAGAGAGGAGGACGCAATTTCCCGCTGCCCCTTTAAAATAACGGGGAAGTGGGGAGAGAGAGCGGTTAGAATGAGGGTGATGTCATCTTCCTGGGGGGGTCACGTGGGGCTGCTGATTGCTACTGAATGAAGTCAGATTTATTTTTATTTTATCCCCCCAGCGGAGGCATGGAATGCAATCCACCTATGGGAGCTTTCCGCTTGGGCTGCTGCGTCTCTCTCGTGTTGCAGATACTTTAAAACTGTCAGGGCTCATGCAACGTCTCACTGGAGCGAGTCCTCTGGGCGGAGGGAAGGTTTTGCAGGACTGCGCAGAGTTCCAGCCAGCTGCTAGATGGTGGGGAAGGTGATCCAGTGATGGACCGGGAGGAGCTAGATCAGGCGCAGGGAGCCAATGCCGGTCTGCGGTGATGGTACCAACAGTTCCAACATCATTTAGGGTCACAGAGCCTGAGCTAGATCTTGTTCCCTGATCTGGGAGGGCAGCACCCACATGCTCTGACATGTCGAGCGATGTTTTCTCTCCCCCCCCCCCCCATTACGTTTTATTAAGTTTTAACATTTTTAACATATACAAGCGAAAGAGAATTTCGTCTTTTCTTTTATTTTTAGCAGCTTCCCATCCCTATTTTCCATGGAGTTGCGCTCTCTCCCCTGCTGCGCAAATACAACAACAACAACAACAACAACAACAACAACAACAACAACATTTATTGTTTATACCCCACCCATCCGGCTAGGTATAACTCCACATTTACACCATACATTTAAAGCATTCTTCTACCACTTTAACAATCCTGACTTCCCCCCAAAGAATCCTGGGAGATGCAGTTTGTGAAGGGTGTTGAGCAGGCTTCCTCAAACTCAGCCTTCCGGATGTTTTTGGCCTACAACTCCCATGATCCCTAGCTAGCAGGACCAGTGATCAGGGGTGATGGGAATTGTAGTCTCAAAACATCTGGAGGGCCAAGTTGAGGAAGCCTGGTGTTGAGCTTACACGCCTACAGTTCCAAGTATCCTTAAACTACAATGCCCAGAATTCTCTCCATGACTTTTAAAGCGGTATAAGAGTCCTTTAAATGTACGCTGTGGGTGCCTAATTGATATGTCTGACATTTATTACAACAGATGGCGGGGAGAGGGCAGGAGGCCGTGATATAGCTGGTTGCTTCTTAGCGATAGCAGCATTTTTGCAATGAGCAAAATTTTTGCAGTACAGTCCCCGAAATTTGGCTATTCCTCCTCATCACAGATAAACTCGGGCCTCAAAATAATTCCTTTTTAGAGGAGGAAGGCATGTTGCATCTTGAATTTGCCTTTTCCACCTTCCAAGTCATCGGTGGCCTTCACTACATCAGCACCAACAGGACTACTCAGTAGGCAGTTGAAGCACGTGCTTAGGGCACCCAGAAAGCAAAGGCATGTACACACACACACACACAAAAAGGCATGTACACAAAAAAGGGTTTTTTTAATAAAAAAAGAACGACGCTTGATTATTATTTTCTAAGCATCCAAGTAGACATCCGGAAAGAAGTTATATTAATATCAGCATATCTTTAAGTTTTGCATCATTTCAAAAAACAAAAAGTTATTTTACAGTTTAGAATTATTTTTATTTTGAATTGCATATGGGGTGCGGGGTGACGGGCACCACACACACACACAAACACACATCCCTTCTGCGTCATCTCCTCCACGTGAACTCTCGTTTCTCACTGGCACCCATCTGCCATTGACACCAGCCCATCCGTCTTCCAGGGATCCGTTTGAGTTTTTGTGTTTTTTTAATGAAAGAAGATGAAGAAAAAGCCGAGGTGAATGATTTATACAAGAGCTGTGAAGCGCTTTGAAGAATTGAACCATGCGACACAGAAGCAAAGCATTCTTTAGAAGCGCTCCTTTCCGCCAGGAACAGGAAAAGGGACGCCTTAAAATTGGCTACCCAGTGACGCGCGCGGGCCCAGAGTTACGACTTGCCCCAGCCCAGCCAGGAGAGCTTTGCGCCTCCGTGCCAAAGGAACAGCCAGCGGTGCGTGCAAAAGGCTCTCCGACGCGCGCTCACACCTGCACCGCGTCTCCAGCGCTTTCATCCCGTCTTGTCCACGCTTGTCCCGCCCGGCCTCTCCAAGGAGCTCCTGCGCGCTTCCCCGGGCACTTTGCCTGCGAGCCGGCCGAAGCCATTGATCTCTTAACAAGCCGAGTTCAGAGCTGACAGTGCCGGCCCCGAGCAGGCGCTTTGGTTCGCGCTGACCCAGGTCCGCCCGGGGAGTTTTCTCCAGCGCGCTTTTCACTTTTCGGTGTAAGGTTAAGATCCAAGCAGCTCCTTCTTTACCTAGTCCTAGGTCCTTCAAGGGCTGGGAGGGAGGAGGGGCACAGGCCCGGGGCTGGAATTTGCATACACTTCGCATGTGCTAATTTACTAGCTATCGGAGCGGTTTAACAATCACTTCGTCTTCTTAGGAAACTGTGGGTACTATAGCTCTGTGCGGGGATAAAGGGTCTCCTAACAATTCTCAGCTGCCCTATAATCAGAAAAGGGTATTATTTTATAACATAACATGAAAAGTACCAGGAACCGGCTTTGTGATCCCATATGCACTATACCGACGAAGTAGTATTATATTACTATAAATAATCATAGCTGTTCCCCAATTAATCTCGGGAACTGTAATTTGTTAAGGGCGTTGTTAGGAGACCAGTGTATTGCCATCCCTGTTATAAATTCCAGAGTGGTTTGACAATCCCCTTGAGGGATAGCTCAGTAGAGCACGAGACTCTTAATCTCAGGGTCCAGGGTTCGAGTTCCACATTGCGTGAAAGATTTCTGCATTGCAGAGTGCTGGACTTGTGGTCACTTCCAGCTCTATTATTCAGTCCCTCTTTCCAGGGAAATCTGGGAATGGTAGTCTGTGAGGGGTGGGGAGTCTCCTAACTAACTCTCAGCCCCCTTAAAAAAAACTATGGTCCCCAGGATTCTTTGGGGGGGGAGCTGTGACGGTTTAAAGTGGTATGAAACAGTGGTACCTCGGGTTACATATGCTTCAGGTTACATATGTTTCAGGTTACAGACTCCGCTAACCCAGAAATAGTACCTCAGGTTAAGAACTTTGCTTCAGGATGAGAACAGAAATCGTGCTCCGGCAGCGTGGCAGCAGCAGGAGGCCCCATTAGCTAAAGTGGTGCTTCAGGTTAAGAACAGTTTCAGGTTAAGAACGGACCTCTGGAACGAATTAAGTATGTAACCCGAGGTACCACTGTACTTGAAGCGTAAAGTGCAGATGGGGCTTTGTGGGGGTGTGACAAAACATCATTTGTTCTTAAGTCCACATCCCAGTTAAATGCATTCCAGTGGACATCTTTGCCCACCCTCAACAATAATTCTCTCTTATAGGCCTTGTGGTGGAGACTGGAGAGGGATTAGGAGATCTGTCCTTGTCTACAGATTTTGTCCTAATCAAAAACAGCTACTTATCAGCAACAACAGAAACGCAACCACGGAAGATTCAACTAACTGGAGCCTGCCTTGCCCTCCCCCCCCCCCCCATATTGGGTAGTATGATTACAAGACCCAGCAACTAAAGCCATGACATCAAGGACTCGTCCAGCTGCTCATCTTCCTCTGTCACCTGCCAGCAATGCTCATGACAAAACATGTTGGTCTCTCTGTTCAAAAAAGGACAGGCAGGCACAAAAATGATACAAGGAATGTCTACATTTAGAAATCAGTGGGGGAGCATTTCAGTTTCCCAAGAGGACATTCCACAGCAGACTAGAACATTGCCCTTGTCTGCCGGAGGAATTTTAAAGGGAAACATTCCAGTGCAAAAGAGCCGAATTAGAATGTAGCACAGAGTTTTATTCTATCTGTTTGGGCTTGAATAGAGGCGATGGCTTTGTATCCCATTAGAGATTAATTAACACGGCAAATCAAGAACAACCAAGCACTGCTGTTGTGAATGGTCACTGTGTTTATTTTGCAAATATTTAAGGTTTAATTGAACTGCCGCAGTTCACTCGGCATGGCCATTTGACCCCACTATTATTGCACACTCAGAAAATCATAGAATTGGAAGGGACCCAGAGGGTCATCTAGTTCAACCTCCTGCAGTGAGGGAATCCTGCCCACAGCCATCCCTGAGCAGGCTCAAACTACAGTACCAACCTTCTGGTTGGCAGCCAGACACACTGATTCATTGCGCCACAGATACAACAACAACAGCTTTGTTACTTATAGCCCAGTCTTTAAGGTGCCAGAAGACTCTTTGTTTTGTTGCTTTAAAATACATGCTTGTGAAACTACAGTGTGTAAGAATTGGGTCTCTGCATCGGCCAGTGTAAGCAGCACCTAAGGCAGAATCAGTGCTAGACCCCAAATTCAAATCACTGCAGAGACAGAGGGCGCATCATGTGGGGCTATTGGCCTCAAGTTTCTTTTTTAACCTGCATCGTGGGGGAAATGGACTAGAATAGCAAGTGACTAATAAGTCTATCAGCACCTTCATTGTACAGCTTTTGATGTATCCTGAAGATACAGGCCTTTCTCCTGGCCTTTGACACTTAAGATTATACATTTTTAGGATCTGTTCTAGTTTTAAATGACAGTCATTTAAAAAAAACACAAAAACCACCTCTTTTAATGCTGCATTTTATATTGCTGTAACCTGCCCTAGGACCTTCTGGTGAACAGCAGATAATAATAATGATGATGATAATAATAATGATGATGATGATGATGATGATGATAATTGCTTAAGAACTTTCTTTAAATCATACCTGCCAGCATAAGCTCACATTTCTGTATTCTGTCTTTGTGAAGTGTTTCGGTTTATTCTACTTTTGTTTTGTTTTGGAAGAGGCAAAGAATACTCGGAAGCTCGAACACAGCTTGTGCTCAGATCCTGGATTTCTTTTCATTGTTTTCTATAGGCCACTCACATTTCTGCTATGAAGCAGGCAGAAGGCGTGGGAGGGGATTCCGAAGGACTCAGGGAAGTTTAATCTTCAAACAATTTGAATTGCATCTCCAGCCTTTTCCTGCTGATGTTGCCCAAGAGGCTGTTAGGGACCAGCTAAGATTTCACACTGCTGACAGCGTGTGGCATCCAACTCAGCGCTACTCAGAGTAGATCCATTATAATCAATGGACTGATGTTAATGGCAGAGCCATACTCTGCATACTGCTAGTGTTGTGTCAAACGCACTATCGTTCACCTTTCACCGCAAATGGGTTTTTCTGACGTACAAGATCCAGCTTCTTCCAAAACAATGGGATGATGGAACTGTTACAAACATACACTAAACTGGTTGGGGTTTTTAATGTGCTTCATTTTCAGAACAATATTGCAAGGTAGGTTAGGCTAAAAGACTGTGATGAGCCCAGACTCCCACTCAAGAGCTACAGTGGTCCAGCATCTGCAGCATGGTCCCTGCCTCCAGCATCCTAGAGTCACCCAATCATCATGAAAGGGGAGCATTTTTAGCCACTGAAGAAGTGGTATTCTCATCATCTGATCAGAGCCAATCAGAGTGAAAGGAGGTGAGTTAGCCACTGGGGATTGGCTCCTGGGGCCACTCCAGAGAAGATGTACAGAAAGAACAAGAAAGTGGGGCAGAGCTTATGCCCATGCTACCCAGGGCGGACGCACTCCCAAGGGGGGCGGGGGGCACGGATGGTGCCCCCCCAGGTGCGAGATAGCCACTTTTTTAAAAAATAATTTTTATTAACCGACCAATCAAATCAAATCACATCACATAAATTCTGAATTACAAAGCCGAATTTTAAGTTTTTGTTGAGGGGACCCATATTTCAAGTTCCGAAGGGGGATTCCGATCATCTTCTTGCTACTGCGTTAATATCCACAAATCAGTCCAAATAATGTTCATAATTCTATCCAGTCTTATCTTGCTGTTTCCACATCTCATCTTATATTTTTTCTTTTTTTCCTTTATGATCTCTTCTGATAATCTCCTTAAGCAGATAAACACCGATTATAATCCTGTGTGAATTTTCCGTTCGTCCAGTCCTCATATCACGATGGTTTCCATATATCATCGCTTTCATAAATAACATCACTCTTTCCATCATTAATCTCACAAAACTGTCGCTCTTAAGTCCCTCTGAGGAGTCTCTCCCACAATATAAAAACAGCTCTGTTCCTCCTCCCAGACTTAAGTCTTCCGACAGAACTTGCCAACATGGCAACGGTATTTTTTACTGCGTCATTCCAAAGCTCTTATACTTTCCATGATCTTCTTGAAACATGCTTTGGTTAGAAAATTATCTCCACACAGTCATAAATCCGCAGCTTAAGTCATTTGCACGGCATTACTAACTTGTGACTTGTGGGGGGGGGGAATTCTTGGTTAATCACATAGAGAAAAGAAAGGAAAGTTTTTTCCCCCTCCCCCATCCAGTCCCTTTGCCATACCGAGCCTCGGTGTGTCTTCTCATGATTTATTCTTGTTCCTCCGACCCGTCTTGTTTATCAGAGATCTCTTCAGTTAGCAGTATTTACTCCCCCTTCTTCCTTGAAATATGTGCATTCGCTTCCTCCTAATTGTTTCTTTTGAAGTTGCTGCAGCTAGGGGCGCGGATCAGAGACAGCGTCCAGGAGCGCCGAGATCCACAGGAGGGCTTTCTGCCTAGTGCCCCCATCCCCACAAATTCGGGGGGTGGTATAGGGCACAGCAGGCAAGGGAAGTCCCCCCCCCACCCTTGGGGGGGGCAGGGAGGCTATTTACTCCCATCACAGCCTCCTAATTACCTCGTGTGGGTCAGAGAGATGTTATTGTCAGCCATCTTCCGATGTGCCCCTAGTGGCCCCTCCTGCGGGATAGCCACTTGGGTGCATGGAGTGGCGTGCGTGCCCTGCAGCCAGGGGTGGAACGAGCCGCCAATGGCGGACATTTGGCGCACCGCCCACCCACAACTCCCAAGCCTCCCCCAAGCTGTCAAAACGAAGGGGGAAGGGGGGAATGCAACCGGCAAAGCAGCGCAGCTCCCCACTTCCCCCAACAGCTTGGGGTAGGCTTGGGAGTCGAGGGCGGGCAGTGCGCCAAATGTCACCCCCTCTTAGCGAAGACACCTGGAGCGGTCCACCCCCACCGCACCGCCCTTCCTCCGTCCCTGACGGTGGGGATCTTCTGTATGTTCCAAAGCTAGGCATTCAGGAATGCTGAAAACAAGTGCTTCTGTTTCTAGAGATTGGTGTGCAGGTTCTGTTACGTGCAATCGAACTTCGTGGAAAGCACAACTCGGGTCAATCCAAATTAAGGTATTGGAGCACTCAAAATCCTTTGCCCAGCTTCGTGCACAGAAAATAGCAGATCTAACCGAAAGGCAACACATGGATCCCCTATCATTATTACTGCATAATAATGTTGTATATTATTGTTAAAAGGTAAAGGACTCCTGAACGGTTATGTCCAGTCAAAGGCAAATATGGGATTGCGGAGCTCATCTCGTTTTCAGGCCGAGGGAGCCAGCGTTTGTCCACAGACAGCTTTCCGGGTCATGTGGCCAGCATGACTAAACTGCTTCTGGCACAACAGAACACCATGACAGAAACCAGAGCGCATGGAAACACTGTTTACCTTCCTGCCGCTGCAGTACCTATTTATCTACTTGCACTGGCGTGCTTTCGAACTGCTAGGTTGGCAGGAGCTGGGACAGAGCAAGGGAGCTAACTCCATTGCGGGGATTCGAACCACCAACCTTCCGATCGGCAAGCCCAAGAGGCTCAGTAGTTTAGACCACAGTGCCACATAATTTATAAGATTATTGTACAGGCAATTTTCATTTTGCATGGGGGTTCCGTGCTGGACTCCCATATGTGTTGATGCACTGTGCCTAAAACCATACCATTCTATTATTCTATGACCCTATCTGAAACCCAAACAGCCACTGCCAGTCAGTGTAGGCGGTACTGAGATAGCTGGACCAATGGTCTGTGTTATGTACTGAAGTTCTCACCCTGAGCCAGCAGGGGGATACTGTAGATAGTTTTCACTCAGGTCCACATATGCAAATAAGGAATTGAAAGTGACGTTCAGTGATTGGATAGTTACAGAAAGTTGTTACTGTTGCGTTGTAGTGGAGCTCTACATAAGCAGGCTGGCTGAACCCTTCAGTTCAGTTCTGTTCTGGCCTGTGAATAAACAAGAGCTGTTTGAAGAATCACTGTGTCGTCTGATATGTTCACCCACAACTTAACAGTCTGACTCAGCCCAAGGCAACTTCCTAACCTACCCACTTGATGGACATGTGCTTCCAAGAAAAAGGGAAGCTGGGTAGGGAACTGAAACCCAATTTCAAACACTAATTTTTTTGGGGCCGGATTTACCGAACAAACCCAGTGCAAAGACTTCTCTTGCACGATGGATCTTTCCCCCTTCTTCTTCCCTGCGCCCCCTGAGGTTGGCTGGGGGTGGGGTTTTTTTGGGAAAAACTCCCTGAACAGAGTGTGGAGGGATGAGAGGGAGGATCTTGCCATCTGGCAAGATGAATTGCATGTGCAGGCAGAGAATTTGTAAGAGAGCAACATTGAATTCTACTCGGATAGCCTAATATTTATCAAAATATTTCAAAGGCATATGTTCCGACCAAGACAAGCAAGTTAATTGCTTATTATATAATTACCAGTGCATTTTTAAAAAATAATTATAATAAAAAATTGTGTCCCAGGCTCTCCCAGCTAGAATGATGTAGAAGCCTCCCCTGCCAGCCGCCTGAAAAAATGTTGTTTGTCTTAATGGCATTCTTTTAACTTCTCTCAAAATCCTCACAGATGTTTTGCTTCAATGGGACTCTCCAGATTTGCTTTGAAATGTGGTGGCAGATCTAATTGTGCTCCTGGTTCCTGCCGAGTAATTAAAGGTGCCATTTTGCGCTTCCCGTTGCGCTTTAATTTGTTGCTTTGCTTCCTCTGCTCTTGTGCCTTTAACTGGCATGAAAAGATAAGGAACTGCCTTTCCTCCCTTAACTGATGCACGACAAGCTGCGGTTAACGGCATAGGAAGAGGGGCAGCATTTTTTAAAAAAAACCAAACATTGGCAATCTCTCTGCCACTCATCCAATTGTTGCTTATTATTCCACAGCAATGGCCAAGACTCTCCCAGTTGTGTGTTTACAGTGGGGCTCTCGAAGCTTTATAATAACCACAAATGTCGAGGTGCAAAGCCCCTGAAACTGAATTGGCACATCGCCAAGGGATCGGGTGCCAATTCTGGGACAAAGGCCCAGGTAATTAGCTTCTGGGACACCTGGTTTTATCGTTAAAACATTACTCCGTGAGCAGCGTGCGACATCTCCAAAGGGCCTGTAGTTGAGTTTTATTTACTTGCAGTCCCAGTTTCTGATTTGATCCCAGAATGTCCCTATTTACGGCATCCCTATTTTCATTGGAGAAATGTTGGCGGGTATGGAGCTATGTGATCCCCGAGCCAAGGAGATATGTAACTACACTACTTTTAGAAGACATCTGAAGGCAGCCCCAAATGTTTGTTTTTATATACAGTGGTACCTCCGGTTAAGTACTTAATTCGTGCTGGAGGTCCGTTCTTAACCTGAAACTGTTCTTAACCTAAAGCACCACTTTAGCTAATGGGGCCTCCTGCTGCTGCTGTACCACCGGAGCACGATTTCTGTTCTCATCCTGAAGCAAAGTTCTTAACCTGAGATACTATTTCTGGGTTAGCGGAGTCTGTAACCTGAAGCGTATGTAACCCGAGGTACCACTGTATGTTGGAATCCACCCAAAGTGGCTGGGGCAACCTAGACAGATGGCCATAAATAATAAAATTATTATGCTTATCATTATTATGGAATAGGATGTCCCTGTTTTCATTGCAGAAATGTTGGCGGTTATGAGGGTCCCCGTGCCACCAAAGACTTCCTGAGCCAGTGCTTCAGCATCCAACCCAACCAGCCTTTGCCCCGCCCACCCTGCTCTGTGATGTCATTGGGACTCATAGTTTTCTAAGGAAAGGACGGAACCAGCAGCTGCCCAGCCCACTTAGGGTGCAACAAACCAGTGCCTCCATGTGAAGGTGGTGATGGATGGACCCAGCTTCTCCTTTCCCTCTTAAGCGGTCAGTTTCCTTCTTGCTGTTTGTGGGTAGCCAGGGGATATCCTGAGTGGTTATTTCCTTATAGTGTGCACAAACACAAGGATTCTCATGACACAAAACCACTCTGAAACGGATGTTGCGGCTCACCTCTTTCAGTGTTGACTCTAATAGTTCAGAGCAGAGGAAAACACCTCACACAGGCCTATGACCACTGCTGTTTTACTATAAAGGTGCCCATATTCATGTCTGAGGCCCTAAAAAAACCGACATCAGCCCCAAATACTTGAAAAACAGCCTCTTTCTCTACAGACACTCTTGGGTGTTATGATTGTCAGAGGTGAGGGGTGAGGGTCCCTGGGCAGTTTTGCCGCCCTCAGAAGTTCAGGGGGTGGCAGGCCCAGGAGAGGGCTTTCTTTGTGGTAGCCCCTCAGCTGCAAAATTCCCTCCCCACAAAGGTGAATCTGCCACCTTAGTTATGTACAGTGGTACATCGGGTTAAGAACTTAATTCGTTCTGGAGGTCCATTCTTAACCTGAAACTGTTCTTAACCTGAAGTACCACTTTAGCTAATGGGGCTTCCCGCTGCCGCTGCACCACCACGGCACAATTTCTGTTCTCATCCTGAAGCAAAGTTTTTAACCTGAGGTACTATTTCTGGGTTAGCCAGGTCTGTAACCTGAAGCATCTGTAACCCGAGGTACCATTGTAGTTTTTGTTGAATGCTAAATATGCAAATATTTGCCCTGGCTGTTGACGTCTGAGCTATATAGATTTGGACCCACCCTAGTATCTCGATTGTCAGATGTTTTAAACCTTTTAATGCTCTGTTTTCTAATCACTGTACTGTTGTTGTCAAATTGTTGTAACCTGCCCTAGGATCTCCTGGTGAAGAGTGTGTGAGAAGGCATAAAAGTATTAGTAATCATCATCATAGCAACAATATCATATTTTACTGTATCTTGTTAAGTTGCTTGATATTTTCTTTTTTGCAAAAACAACAAATGTAAACAACAACAGCAATAATGCTACCCCCATCTTGCAGAGGCCCAGCTTGCCTCAGCCAGAAGTCGGACATTTAAGTTTGTCCATTCCCATACTTTTCTAGCAGAGATTCGGCAGGCATCCTTGCTTTTCACTTTCAGGTGTCTCTTGAAGGCTTTTTTTTTTTTTTTTTAATGCCCACAGGTCTATGCAGTTGTTTAAAAGTTTTATTTCGTTTTAACGATCTTTTGGTATTGCTTTTTAAGTTTTCTCTTTGCAGTACACCTCCCTGATGTCTTACGAGAGGGTGATACTTTCATAAACAAGATAAACAAAAAGACATATTGCAAGCTCAGTTTTGAAAAATGACTCCGAGAGTGAGCCTCCCAGAACAGATACCTCAGAAAAGAGTCTCTGCCCCACCCCACCCCTGCAATACCTCCCATCCCATTTGCTAGAATGGCCTCCCCAAGTAGACCCACCCTTACACCCACTTTCTTAAGGTTTAGGTGCTAAGTTAGGGTGCTTCCATTTGGGCATATTGGCAGAACACGGATTTTCAGAGCAGGGACCTGATGGGATATTCATATCGCATTCCTGTAATCACTGTTTTATCTGGGGTGTCTCATTGTTATGCTGCTTCTGTCGTTTTTATGATTTCTCTTTTAAGCTTCTAAATCTATTGTTATGGTGATTGTCTCGTACTCTTTTTTTTACGATGATAATGTTATTTATTATGTTGCCTTACAGTGATTGTTCTGTGTTTTTAGCGTGAGCCGCTTTGGGAATGTTAGCTTGAAATGGGAAATGGGCTATAAATATTTGAAATGACATATAAATACAAAACAGTCCCTTGTCACCAACCAGTCGCCCAGTGCATTAACGGGGCTGCTTCCGCTAGTCCATGTTGGTTGATCCCTGCTAATGCTCGTGATTTTATTTAATTCATCGTTGCTGCGCCGACAGATGACACAGGAACCTTCGGATTTGTCAGCCGCTCTGATTAGCTCTTCTTGTGTCACAGGGCGGGAATAAAAATAGCTTAAACAAATAACTAAACAAATAAATGGAAGGCTTTCTAGGCAAAGGGTCCAGCTGGAGTAAGTGCCTCGTGTTATCTCTTCCTCCTCTGTCTCTGTCTCTCTGTCCTGGAAAGCTTCCCACAGTTTTCTTGGCTTAGTTGACTTTGCACAGATAATGGTATAAAGTTCTTACTGTTATTTCGAAGGAGAATTTAATACATTTGTGCCTTATCTAGCTTGGCTAGGACAAATGCAGTTCCCACGTGGGTATTCTCAAGGTTATAGCAACAAGCAAGTTACCTTGTACTTTATAATACTTGAAATAAATAGAAGGAAGTTTCAGTGGTGGTAGACTGGTAATCACAGCAACAAAACTCTCATGCTCTCAGGGAGAGGGTCATACAGACCCCCGCCCAAGTGTCCCTATTTTCCAGGGACAGTCCTGGATTTACAGAAGCTGTCCCGTTTTCTGATTTTATCCCAGAATGTCCTGCTTTTCCTTAGGACATCTCTATTTTCATCAGAGAAATGTTGGATGGTATGGAGTTATGCGACACCCCCCCGAGCCAAGGAGATAAATAACTATACACCTTTTAGAAGACATCTGAAGGCAGCCCTGTAAAGGGAAGTTTCTGAATGTTTAATGTTTTATTATTTTTTTATATATGTTGAAAACAACCCAGAGTGGTTGGGCCAGATGGGTGGGGTATAAATCTTGTTGTTGTTGTTGTTGTTGTTAAATAGGATGTCCCAATTTTCATTGGAGAAATCTTGGAAGGTATGGGCAGATACATGTATCTCCACACCCCAAAATTTCTCACACTGCTCTTAGCCCAAAATGGTTGGCATCCAGTCCAATCCATCTAAAAACTAGGGTCACATATGTACCATTAACTGTGTGACCTACAGACCTTAACTCACTTTAAGTCCACTTATATCCACACTGTAAAAGTGAAGTAAAAAGCAAAGGTTTGGTCTCATGTCCAATGAGTGAGCAGCCATATATTTACCCAGTTGAGGAGTGAATTACCTGAGTAACCCCTGAAGGCTGCAACCCCCTTACACATATTACCTGGGAGTAAGTTTCACTGAACCCAGTGAGGCTGACTTCTGAGTAGACATGCACAGGACTGCACTGAAAAAACACGGAACTTTGTCTACATATGTGTGCCAGCAATTATTTAAGTTTAGCCAACTGCGTGGTGTTCTCTTCTCTGTTACTTGAATTAAGATGTTGGCCAGCACAGTCTCCTTTGCTTGCATGAGTAGCAGAGAATCTGCAGAAGCCTCCTGTGTGGAAGGAGCCCAAGGTTTCCAGCTGGCAGCTTGGTTTTCAAATGCCAGCCTGCTTGTATTTTGCTGCTCATGAAAATGAGCCCTTCTAGATAAGACCAAGGCCACATTCACTCCATACACTGAAAGTCCTATGCTACCACTTTAAACAGTCATGGCTTCCACCAAAGAATTGTAGAGGGAAGAACATCAGCTCCAACATTTCTCCAATGAAAATAGGGACATCCTAAGGAAAAAGCAGGACCTTCTGGTATGAAATCAGAAACCAGGACGGCTTCTGTAAATCTCAGAAAATAAGGACACTTGGAGGGTCTGGAAGAATTCCAGGTTTGCTAAAGGTGCGGAGAGAGCTGTTAGGAGACCCCTATTCCCCTCACAGAGCAACAGTTCCCAGAGTTCCCTGTGAAAAGGGATTAGTTGTAAACAACTCTGAGAATGATATATCTGTGAGGGGAAGAGGGGCCTAACAACCCTCAACACCTTTAACAGACTACAGCTCCCAAAATTCTTTGGTGGACACCATGACCTTGTAAAGTGGTACCATAGCGCTTTCATCTTTTGGTGTGAATGGCCCCCACTATTATATCTAGTACAGCAGGAGTAGCCGATTTGATGCCCTCCACATGTTGCTGGACTTTAATTCTCATCCCTGACCACTGGCCATGTTGACTGATGGGTGCTGGAGGCTGACAACATCTGGAGGGTACCACACTGACTATCCCTATATAACACAGCAATCTCCTTCCCAGGGTAGCCAACCAGGTAACTCCAGAGAGCCCACAGCCAGGGCCTGATGGCAACAGTCTTCTCTCATTAGTATTCAGTGTAGGGTACCAGATGCAAAAGATGACAGAGCGCCAGCTTGTCTTGCATGACAAGCTACACCTGCTCAAATTCCCTCTTCTAACATGAACAACTTGCCCCTTCTGCATGACAAGTGACACCCTCTTCAACGCAGTTATTGCAGGCGCAGGAGACCATCTCGATTCGTATCTGGCTGCTCCAGCCAAGATTGGTTCCTTTTGCTTGTTGGGTTCCTTGCTTTTGCCGCTCTCTCTTCTCTCTAGACCCGCCCCCCCTCCTGCCTCAGAGCCCCTTTCCTGGTCTGCACCTGGCCTGGCATGCTGCAGGTAAATGTGAATCTCCATCAAGAGCCATAGAGGGGAGTGACTAGTTAGCAGGGTGGGCAGGTGGCAAACCTTCTGCACAGCTGCTACAGGTGCAGGAGCCTTGTCCGCTTTTGTATCTGGTCACCCTGGCTGCTACTAGGAGAAGGGCTGTAGATCTGTCGCAGGCAGGTTCCACGGTTCAATCTCTGACAGCTCCAGGTAGAACCGGGAAAGATCCTTGCCTGAAATCCCAGCCAGTCAGTGTAGACCAGGAATGAGGAACCTACAACCCTCCTGAGGTTGCCTGACTACAACTCCCATCACCCCCTGACCGTTGGCCATGCTACCTGAGGGGAATTGTAGTCCAACAATATCCAGAGAGCTGCAGGTTCTCCCCACTGGTGTAGACAACAT
This sequence comes from Podarcis pityusensis, assembly GCF_964106645.2. Classification (NCBI taxonomy): domain Eukaryota; kingdom Metazoa; phylum Chordata; class Lepidosauria; order Squamata; family Lacertidae; genus Podarcis; species Podarcis pityusensis. The sequence continues at coordinate 11,934,044 of NC_138033.1, read as the reverse complement.
TTAGTGTACACTGGTGTAGACAAGATTTAGGGGAGCTAGTCTCAAACGTTTGTTGGGGGAGACCTAGGTTTTTTTGGGGGGGGAGTTATTTGTCCGTCTTCACGCTTTTTATGATGGAGGACCGCTGTAGCCACCCCCAACGACACGTTCTCAAGATGGAGGGGGAGGGAACAGCTGCAGTCGCCTGCGGTTCCTGCGCAATGTTTGCCATCTTGCCAAAGGTTGCAGGCAGCTTTACCTGCAGCAATTGCATGTTGATTGCCCTCTTAGAAGACAAAGTCCAGCAACTGGAGGAACGTGTAGCTACTCTCCAAAGAATTAGAGAGCTGGAGCTCTTCTTGGAAGCAACAGAGCACACCGTCTCCACCAAGGAGGAGACAGGGGACTCCCCTGAGAAGGAGGCTAGTTCACCAACACAGGAGCCAGATATATGGAGAAACGTGACTCAAAGAAGTAGGAGGCCCAGGGTTCGCTCTGATTGTTTAGAAATACACAATCGCTTTGAGGTCCTCTCCCCTAGCATGGAAGACGAAGAGCAGACTCCATTTGAGGATCTCTCCCTCATTACAGTCGATCAGGTATATGAAGACGAGCAGCAAAGTCAGTCCTCAGGGAATGTGCAGGTGACCTTGGAACGGACAGCTCACGGAAGAACCCCGACCAAACCTAAGAGGAGGCGTGTAGTGGTGATAGGGGATTCCCTACTGAGGGGAACAGAAGCAGTGATCTGTGGGCCTGACAAGATGTCTCGGGAAGTGTGCTGTCTCCCCGGGGCTAAGATCCAAGATGTAACTGAGCGACTGCAAGGAATCATAAAACCCACTGACAAATACAGCATTTTTAGATCTGGTCCTGGTTGATGACCTGGTTAGTGGGGTAGAAGTGGAAGGATCATTAGGCGCGAGTGATCATGCTCTTCTGAAGTTTACTATACAGTGGAAAGGAGCAGCCAAGCATACTAGGACTCAATTTCTTGACGTTAAGAAAGCCGACGGAAACATGGAAGGTGCCTAAAGAAGCCAGGGTGGCTATCTAAAGAACTTTTAACTGAGTTAAGATTAAAAAAGGATGTGTACAAAAAATGGAAAAGGGGGGAAACCACCAAAGAGGAATTCAAACAAATAGCCAGCACGTGTTAGACACAAAGTCAGAAAAGCTAAAGCACAGAATGAACTCAGGCTTGCTAGAGAGGTTAAAAGCAACAAAAAAGGCTTTTATGGGTATGTTCATAGCAAAAGGAAGAACAAAGAAACAGTGGGGTCACTCAGAGGAGAAGATGGTGAAATGCAAACAGGGGACACAGAAAGGGCTGAACTCCTCAATGCCTTCTTTGCCTCAGTCTTCTCCGATAAAGAAAACAATGCCCGACCTGAAGAATTTGGAGCAAATGATTCAGCAGAGGAAACACAGCCTAGAATAACTAAGGAGATAGTACAAGAATACTTGGCTAGTTTAGATGTATTCAAGTCTCCAGGGCCAGATGAACTGCATCCAAGAGTATTAAAAGAACTGGCAGATGTGATCTCAGAACCACTGGCAGTCATCTTTGAGAATTCCTGGAGAACAGGCGAAGTCCCGGCAGACTGGAGGAGGGCAAATGTTGTCCCTATTATCAAAAAGGGGAAAAGAGAGGACCCGAATAATTACTGCCCAGTCAGTCTGACATCAATACCAGGGAAGATTCTGGAGCAGATCATTAAGCAAACAGTCTGTGAGCACCTAGAAAGGAATGCCGTGATCACCAATAGTCAGCATGGATTTCTGAAAAATAAGTCATGTCAGACTAACCTGATCTCGTTTTTTGACAGAATTACAAGCCTGGTAGATGAAGGGAACGCAGTGGATGTAGCCTACCTTGATTTCAGCAAGGCATTTGAGAAGGTGCTCCATGATATTCTTGTAAAGAAGCTGGTAAAATGCGGTCTTGACTATGCTACCACTCAGTGGATTTGTAACTGGCTGACTGACCGAACCCAAAGGGTGCTCATCAATGGTTCCTCTCCATCCTGGAGAAGAGTGACTAGTGGGGTGCCACAGGGTTCTGTCTTGGGCCCGGTCTTATTCAACATCTTTATCAACGACTTGGATGATGGACTCAAGGGCATCCTGATCAAATTTGCAGATGACACCAAACTGGGAGGGGTGGCTAACACCCCAGAGGACAGGATCACACTTCAAAATGACCTTGACAGATTAGAGAACTGGGCCAAAACAAACAAGATGAATTTTAACAGGGAGAAATGTAAAGTATTGCACTTGGGCAAAAAAAATGAGAGGCACAAATACAAGATGGGGGACACCTGGCTTGAGAGCAGTACATGTGAAAAGGATCTCGGAGTCTTGGTTGACCACAAACTTGACATGAGCCAACAGTGTGATGCAGCAGCTAAAAAAGCCAATGCAATTCTGGGCCTCATCAATAGGAGTATAGCATCTAGATCAAGGGAAGTATTCTGCTCTGGTCAGACCTCACCTGGAGTTCTGTGTCCAGTTCTGGGCACCACAGTTCAAGAAGGACACTGACAAACTGGAACGTGTCCAGAGGAGGGCAACCAAAATGGTCAAAGGCCTGGAAACGATGCCTTATGAGGAACGGCTAAGGGAGCTGGGCATGTTTAGCCTGGAGAAGAGGAGGTTAAGGGGTGATATGATAGCCATGTTCAAATATATAAAAGGATGTCACATAGAGGAGGGAGAAAGGTTGTTTTCTGCTGCTCCAGAGAAGCGGACACGGAGCAATGGATCCAAACTACAAGAAAGAAGATTCCACCTAAACATTAGGAAGAACTTCCTGACAGTAAGAGCTGTTTGACAGTGGAATTTGCTGCCAAGGAGTGTGGTGGAGTCTCCTTCTTTGGAGGTCTTTAAGCAGAGGCTTGACAACCATATGTCAGGAGTGCTCTGATAGTGTTTCCTGCTTGGCAGGGGGTTGGACTCGATGGCCCTTGTGGTCTCTTCCAACTCTATGATTCTATGAATTATACCATACTGGTGTAACTCAGTATAATGCAGCTCCCTATGTACAAGCCTTCTCCTCCCAAGAAGGGATGGGTGGTTTACACAGGTGGGGGTTCATTTGTGTATCTATGTACACATGCAAGAACCATTTCACCCACAATGTGCTATGCAGGGGGGAACTGTGAGGGTTGCGGCAGCTAGACTGGTGACTGGGGGCGGCCGCCGAGACCACATAACACCGGTCTTGAAAGACCTACATTGGCTCCCAGTATGTTTCCGAGCACAATTCAAAGTGTTGGTGCTGACCTTTAAAGCCCTAAACGGCCTCGGCCCAGTATACCTGAAGGAGCGTCTCCACCCCCATCGTTCTGCCCGGACACTGAGGTCCAGCTCCGAGGGCCTTCTGGCGGTTCCCTCACTGTGAGAAGCAAAGCTACAGGGAACCAGGCAGAGGGCCTTCTCGGTAGTGGCGCCCTCCCTGTGGAACGCCCTCCCATCAGATGTCAAAGAGATAAACAACTACCTGACATTTAGAAGACACCTGAAGGCAGCCCTGTTTAGGGAAGTTTTTAATGTGTGACATTTTAGTGTATTTTTTATCTTTGTTGGAAGCCGCCCAGAATGGCTGGGGAAACCCAGACAGATGGGCGGGGTACAAATAAATAATAATTATAATTATTTACCTTTTCGGGCACAGAGTGAAGTGACTTGGATTCCTGGCTTGGTCAAAGTTTGCATCCCACCTAGAGCGGCTGGGTGCAAAAGGGGAGAGAGTTCCTGTGCCCTGAATAGTTGTGATGAAGAGGGGATTTCAGAAGGGAGAGCTTGCTGTGCATGCTTAAACCTGCTGAAGTTTCCTCTACTATGCAGCTACTCAAAGTGCCAAAGTCCTGTCTCCTTTTGCACCCAGTTAAGCTAATTCAGTGGTACACGGCCTCTGAACATGGGAACTCCAAATGACTGTTGTTGGTAAGAACCATAAACAGACCCATCCCCATCCCAGCCACCAGCCATCACCTCATCTGGGGACAAAACAGTCCTTGAATTAGGAATGGAGGGAAGCTGTGGAGCTTCGGATGCTGTTACAACTCCAACTCCCATCAGTTCTAGCCAGCATGGCTGTCCAGGATCGGGGCAATACTGTATCTTTGAAACATAAATTACATTTCTTAAATGTTCCTAAGCTAGCACAGCTTTGCCTGTTTCCATAATGCCTCTGTCCACCACAGAAAGCTGCTTTTCCTCTAGGACTCGCAATGGGACAACCCTTTGGGCACTGAAGAGTCTGAATTGAACCAGTGACGCAGGTCTAGATCAGGGGTGAAAAACGTCATGCCTGGGGTCCAGGCCTCTCTATTTGGCTCTCGGAACCAGGGCCCACTTATGAGGCAAGGTGAAGCAACTGCCTCGGGTGGCAGGATCCACGGGGGCAGAAGATCTCAATGCAGATCTTCATTACCCCCTTGTTCCTTTATTATCCCCTTGATCTTCCCTCCTTCCCTTGTGGGGAGGAGGAGAAGCATTTTGTGGTTCACATCAGGTGCCAAAATATCTTGGTCCGGACTTGCTCAGGACTCTTTGCAGGTCACGTGACTCGCATCCCTTCTCCCCGCCAGACCCCACCCCTCACTGGCCTGCTTCACCCCTTGGGTCTATTTGTCTGTCTGGAATGTGTCCTTGAACTGTGATAGTGCCTCTTGAAGGAGGAAGGTGTGCGAGCTTGTGTAGAAATTAAGTCTATTGTACGAAGGGAAAATGTGCACCCGCTCCTCTTTTGTCTCTGGATCTGCCCACCGTTGCCATGTGGCCCTGGAAAGGTTCCCCAGAAGAGAATATGGCCCTTGGGCTGCAAAACGTTCCCCACCCCAATAGAGGGCTTTAACTATAGAGACACTAGGGACCAGACTGTACCAGCAATACCACTCTGCTGAGAATCAGGGGAGCTCTCCGTTTAATACAGAAGCACAGCCCATTTGTGACTTTTCGGTCGCAATGGGCTTACATTACTTTCTAGAACACGACTCCCTTGTTGCGCTTATGATGGAGGGGAACGCATTTCTGTAAAATGAACATGTGAAACACAGGGCATCTGTTCCCGAGTACAGTACCTAATGCTTAAAAAAAGAAAGAAAGAAAAATCGTTCGTTCCCCTGAAGACTGTTTTGGCTCGTCCAGTGTTCAGTATGAGAGAAAAAATCGCACCAAGGTCCGGCTGCTGGCAAAAATGCAAGAGTCCTGTAAAGGTTGGGAAGGAAATGTCGGCTCTGAAAGTTTTTGTTGTGCGAGGCTGGGGCCGGTTTTACTTTCATTTCTGCACAGCTGCGGACTTTGTTCCCCAAAGCAAAGAAACACTTGAGGGGAAAACCTTTGTGTGATGTGCGTGCACGAAGAGTCAGGTTGCGCAAAAACTTCAGCAGCTTCCCTGCGGCAAGCGAGGCCAAAGGTCCAAGTGGAAATTCCCCAGGTGGAGAAACCCGATCTTCACATCGCTTCAGGGGTCTGACTCCTGCCAAGATCTCAACATCTCAAGCCTTGAGATACGATCACAGATTCTGCCCCCCACCACGCAAATTTATTCTGCTCTGTTTATCTCACCGCTCTTTGCCCAGTTTTCTTGAGAGGGGCTGTCATAATCAGACCCCCTGCCCTTTCCTGGAGGAGGGCATTCCGGGCCTATCTGCTTGCTCTGCTATGCGAACGCTGCGTCTGCGAAAGTTAAACGGGCAAACAAAGCAATTTGTTACGAGGGTTCGGTTCCGAAGCGTGTCCTCCCACTCCATCTCCAACAGGCCCAGCCCATCAGGGGAATTATTATAGACTGCAAAAAAATTAACAGCCTGCAGTTACAAGAAGTCGTAGACCTTGCGTCGTACCCCCACCACTCCGTAATTTCCCATGCGGAGAACAGCCGCCCGATCTGGTTACGGCTGGCACCATCGGACTCTCCTGGTGTGTGCGCGCGCGTGTGGGGCTCCCCAAATTCTCAGACCCATCATGCCTGACCCTAAGATTCAGCTCCTTCTCCTGTCGGCCGGCTGCGAAAGTTGCGGTTGGCCGCAAGAGTAGGAGAGGGAACTTTCACCCACCGCAGCCGCCTTTGCGCTCTGGTGGCGCGACTATCTTCCCCCGCGTCTGCAAGAACTTAGAATTTAGAATTGCGCCTTCGGTTAGAGACGCGCCAGCAGACCAGCTTCGCCGGCGGGTGAGTTGGTGCTGGGGCAGAGAGAGACGCAGGGCGCCCTGCCCCGCTACCTTTCACTTCCCGGCTGCCTTCTCTACCTCATCCCCGCCCCTTGCCCCCCCCCCGCCCCCTTTCCCGTCGCACTTTCTTTGTGCCTTTGGTGCTTGAACTTCTATACACCCCGACGGCTCTCTGTGCGTGCGCGTCGACGGAGCTGCGTCTTCAGTTCCTCAACTGGCCGCTCCGGTTTAGTTTGTTATTAACTTCTTCCCCCACCCCTTTGGCGCGGGCAAACAAGTACAGAGACGCCTCTCGGTCTCGTGGGGGGAGAGACACAGAGAGAGAGAGGAAGAGAAAGGTTGGTGCGCAGGGGAAGCAGAGGTTGGGGAGACGGTTTGTTTCGGGGTCGCAGCCAGAGCGCCCCACTTCCTTCTTCTGTTAAGCACGGCCGGTTTCCCACGCGCGGGTGCGAGGCTGCTAACGCGGTGGCTTTCTCGCTTCTTTTTTCTCTAAGGGCGAACCAGGAAACGGAGGAGGGAACTTTCTCATTACCCAAAACAGAAGGCAAGCAGGCAGCAGGGCGATGATGGCGCAGTTTCAACAGAAGCTCTTCTGGCTGGTGGCGGCTGGCCTGGCCGTGACCCTGCGCACCAGCCAGGCAGGTGAGTCGAATGGCACAACACTCTCGAAAACAAGGAGCCGGTGCGGAATTCACTTCGCTGGCCCACTTTTTAAAACTGCCCCGTGCTCCTCCTGCCCCTTTGCTTTGGGAGGCCAGGGTGGTAGGGCGGGTGCTTGGCATGCAGAAGGTCGGGGGGGGGTGTTAATCCCCGGAATCTCCCATTTAAAAGGATCAGAGAGCAGTAGATGGGTTGTACATGTCTGCTTCAGACCCCAGAGAGCTGCTGCCAGTCAGAGTGGGCAGCGCTGAGTGAGATGGACACATATGTAGCAGCTTGACATTTTGCAGGCAAAACCTTTTGATTGCTTCCTGTTATTTGAGCATTCGCTCTGCAAGTGTTTTTCCACACTGCAGTTTTGGGAAACTGGACTTGTTGCACAAGAGCACTAATCTCATTTTAAGTTGTACAACCTGAATTTGCCGGTGGGTAACCAAATCCAGCATGGAAATAGCGAGCGCCTGGAAGCTTTTCTGGCTCGATTTCTGCATTTCACATTGTTGCCGAAGGCCTTGTAAGAAAGAGCTGGCAATCTTCTTTCCCACTCTCACGAAGCTTTAGTTCGGCTTCTGTGTGGTAAGACCAGTTGGGCTGGGAGATCTTGTGAGGCAAGGGAAGAGCCAGTCCACCCCAGAATCGGCATCAAAAACAGAGTTTGTAATTAATGAAAGGATGGCGAGAAGATGAACAAGAAGTGTTTTGTTGAGCCAGCTGTATGGTCACCTACACACTGCAGCCGACACACTAATGCGTCACGACGCACAGTTTGGAAATCTCCGGTGTAGTGGCCAGGAGACTTAACACACACAGCATACCTTTAAAGCACATTCAAAGCGCTATTCCCCCTGAAGAACCCTGGGAAACGTCATTTGTTAAGGGTGCTGGGAATTGTAGTTCTGGAAGGTGCAAACTACCATTCCCAGGATTTTGTTGTGGTGGCAGGCAGGGGAAATATTCTTTGAGTGTGTTTTAGAGGTGTGGTGTGTATGCAGATTGTGTTACAACTCAGAAAGGTCCACTTGAATCTTAATAATAAGTATTATTATTGTATTATTTATATACCCATAAACTCTTTTGACTGCGTTTGACAAGCCAGTCTGTCCCACCTACTGTAGCCACCCTCTCTAGAAATTTGGAGGTCACCTTTCTTGCAGAATTGTTGTAAAGACTACAACTGGATGCAAATGCTAAATATTACTGAAAGAGATTTTCGGTCTCAGGCCTGCCTGGGTGCTTGTAGACATGTGTGGGCTGGCTTTGGGTTCTTGGAGAACAGATCTAGGAAGTGTTTGCAGAGTCAGGCCATCTGTCTGTCTGTCTCAGTATTATGTCCACAGTTTCTACAGGGGTCTTCTTCTCTCACTGCCCGACTTTTGAGATACCTGCAACCTTTTGCTTTCAAAATGCCTTCTTAGCCGCAAGCTGTGACCACATCTTTTAACAGAAGGTGCTCTGTGCATGCTTGTTTTGCCCCCGGAGTAGTGTCAAGGGCCTATGGGACAAGTTCTGAGGTTGAGCCTCTGCAATCAGTAAGATTAGGAGGCAGTGTGGTGTAGTGGTTAGAGTGTCGAACTAGGATTTGGGAGAGACCAGGTATTCAAATGCCCACCCGGCCATGAAGCTCACTGGGCGTCCTTGGGTCAGTCCCTAGCTGCCTCTCAGGCTAACCTATCTCACAGGGTTATTGTGGACATTAGAGGAGAACGGGGAGAAACATGTATGCCACTGTGAGCTCCTTTGAGAAAGAGAGTGGGACAGAAATGCAATAAATAAATAATAAAGATATGGTTTGGCAAAAGGGACACAGAGGTGTAGAAATGTTTGCATATATATAAATAAACATTTTCCTTCCTAACTGAAAGCACCAATCAAGGCTGCTTAAGACATTTAAAGGTTTCAGTTTCAGTATATATCTCAAGCGTGAAGTTTCTTAGGGGCAAAGTGTTGACAGTTAAAAACCTAAGCAGAAAAACAAGCAGAAAATCACCAATTGAGGCTGCTCAATACATTTAAATGTTAGTTTCATCATAATGATGATAATGATGATTTTAAATTTGTACACCACCCTTCAGCCAAAGATCTCAGGGTGGTTCAAAGCACAGAAATACAAAACGAAAGCACATAATAAAGACCAGAACAAACCCATAATCCCTCCCCAACCAAAATGAAGGACACAAAAAGGTTTTCAGTGCAGAACAAAAATAGAATGAAAAATGACCTTTAGCAACAAAGAAACCAAGAAAGGAGCTGACCAAACTTCATGGGGCAAGGAGTTCCATAATCTCCCTCTCACCCCTTGTATCCAGACGCACTACGACCCTGGGTGAGACAGAAGGAAAAGCCTCTCCTTCCCACCTTAAGAGAGGAGGAAGGATGATACAGAAGGAAGTCCACACCATACATTTAAATCACTCTTATGCTCCCCCACCTCAAAGGAACTTGGGAACTGTAGTTTGTTGCAGGGACTGAAAGTCTTTAGGATACCCTCTCAGACCCACAATCAACTACTGTTCCCAGGATTCTTTGGGGGAAGCCTAGACTTAGATTCGCCATCCCAAAATGTACAAGGATTACATAACATAATTCTTCATGTGCCTTATCCACGAAAGGTCCGGAGAGTGTCAACACAAGTAAGGGGCTTTTCTGCAGTGGCTCCCCGTTTATGAAATGCTCTCCCCGGGGTGGTTTGCCTGATGCCTTCATTATACACATTTAGGCACCAGGCGAAAATGTTCCTCTTCAACCCGGCCTGTGGCTGATTGACATCTGATGCCCTTTTAAACGTGCTGCGGAACAGAGGACTATTGGTTCGTTTCCGTTCTTATTTTTGACACGTATTTTGTTTTGTTTTGTAATTTTGTGTTGTGAACCACCCTGAGACCTATGTGGTAGGGCCGTATACTTTTTTAAAAAAATAAAAAAGTAGAAGGTGAGAAATAAGAAGTGGGTGCTGGAGCTGATCTAGCCAACGAGCCTGGGGGACCCTTGGCTCAGAGTGTGGGTGGCGGCCTCTGTCTCATGCCATCCCCTCTTTTATAATTCCAGAGGTCTCCATCGTCCTTCGTAGCGACCAGGAGGGTCCTGTCCTTGAGGGCGGGAACGTGACTCTGGAGTGCCTGGGCAATGAAGGAGAGGAGATGAGCGGATTCACTTTCCAGAAATACAGCAAGGTCAGGATAAACTTACAGATGTAATTGCAAGACAAAGCAGCGAGGAGGGAGATGGGTGGCTTGCTCAACAGGGGGCGCTGTGCTGCGGTTGCAGAACACTTGGTTGCAAATAGGACAATGGGCAGCACCCAGAGGGCATCCACAGTTATTTCCTAAGTTCAGCATCCAAAGTGGGCCCCATCCACGCACAGCGGAGGAACGATGCAAGTAGGACGAGTGGCTGCAAGGTTTGCAGAAGTGGAACGTTGTTGTTTTGAAAAAGCCTAGGGCAGGAGATGGGGAAATCCCAGGGCAGCGCAAGGGAGGCTGAGCATGCTCTGTGCTGCGGCTGCCGAATGCTGACTCACTTGCGGCTGGAGATAGAGATAGAGAAAAAGAAATTATAATACTGGAATGTAGCAGACAGGCTCCTGAGCAGCAGAACTCCATTCTGCAACACCCCCACTTTTGGACTTTGTAACAGCCAGGCCTTTTTCTCAGGGAATCTGGGAGTGGGGTTGTATTAGCTATCCTAGAAGCGTAGAGTTGGAAGGGGTCCCATGGGTCATCTAGTCCAACCCCCTGCAATGCAGGGATAATGATCCTGATCTGATAATTCTCAGTACTACTCAGCTAAAATTCCCAGGATTCTTTGGGGCACAACCGCGGCAAGACCAGTATAAAAGGCAACATCCTAGATAGCTCAGTCGGTAGAGCAGGGGACTCTTCATCTCTGAGTTGTGGGTTTGAGCCCCATGCAGGGCAAAATATTCCTGCAATGCAGGGGGATGGATTAGACCCTCGAGGTCCCTTCCAATTCTACAGTTTGGTGGTTCTTATGTGGGCAGGGCCCTTTTGCTAGGCCTCAGGTGGGCAAGTTTCAGGTAACTCTCAGCCTAACTTCATGTGGTGGGTAGAATGTAAATTGCGGGTGGGGAATGGCAGAGAGATAGAGAGAGAAAAGGGCGACAGAAAGGAAGCGAGACAAAGGGATGGCCCCACTTATCTTCTGCTCTGATGTCACCTACACTGGGCTCCAGCCCACATTAGGCTCCAGCCCTACCGTCTGCCAATGTCTACTCTACCCCCAACCCCAAAGAATTGCCCCAAATGTGACAGCTGCCCATCTCTGACTCAGGCAAGAACAAGCTAAGGACAGAGATTGGTAACTTAGGCTGAGCACACACTATACATTTGAAGCACGTTTCCCATCCCTGCAAAGATTCCCGAGAACAATAGTTTACCCCTTGTGGTACTGAACCCTTACCAAACTACAGTTCCCAGGATTTTGGTGGTGGTGTTTTTTGAGGGCTTGTGGTTTGAATGTGTGGTGTGGGCAGCCTTACTAGTAAGGATTTGGTAGGATAAGAACCATGTGGGATAGCATGGACAAGTATATTTCAGAATTGGTCTGGACCCAGTTTCGTTGTAGCAACATCCCTCACAGAACTTGAGAAATTGTACATTTGCAGTGCGGCTGATAATCACTTGTCCCAGAATCCATGCTGCTCTTTGAACGACGGTTCTCCTCTGCCCAGCCCACTCAAGTCTCTTGGTTCGCAGCCCCTATAGTGAAACAGGTTTGTTGTGTGAACATGCTGTTCATGAGGAGGAAAGGTCTTTAAAGAAAGGCTTTGCTAAACCCAAGCTGCTCACATGTAGACTTGAATGAAGAGTTCTGGAGGAGGTATTTTAGGACAGGTGTTTTGTTGACTGGAGAGGGAATGGGAGGCTGCTCTAAGCAGGACTGGGAGGAGATGGGAGAAATGGGGAGGCCACAGCTCAGGATTAGGGAGTGTCTGGGGAAAACAATAATCAAGGCCACCAAGTGGCCACTAGGGGGCACTGTTTCCAGGATGTAGAACCATTCTCCTGCAGCTGCTGGGAGTCAAGATGGCAGCAATTAGAGCAGGGATTGGGAGCTTTTAGTCCTCTAGATGCTGTGGGATGACAACTCTCTTATTTCCTGACTGCCTGTTGGCAACACTGGCTGGGGCTGATGGGAGCTGGAGTCTAACATGATCTAGAAGGCCACAGACTCGACATACATGGCAGGAACACTGTTAGAATTCCTGCTCCGTGATTGCAGTCATGGGATTATTGTCTATCACATGACGGTGTATGTTTTGACTCCACAGAGTGGGAAGTGACGGAGACAGGATGTTTGTGTTACTGTGTTCCGTGAAGTGGGACTATAGTCCTTTGTTTTTTCTCTTTGCTGTCTGATGCTAGAGAGAGAGGGAGCCATGTTGCAGTGCTCCGTGTGTTTATATGTAAATAAAGTAGATTAGCCAAAATGCTGAGTTGCTGAGGTCTGTTACGCAAGCTGCAAAGACTCTGCGGATCCCTAAGTGTGCTGATGTCTGTTGGCATCGGTCGCTGTGATGTTCAGGCTGAAGAAAGCTTTTGAAGCTCCCGAATGATCGACCAGGAGGGAGAGAACATGCCAGTTGGGCATGTGTCTCTGCCAGGGTCCTGCTCGAGTGTAGGACAAGCTCCTGACAACTAAAGGCCAACTAAAGGAACATTATTTTTGGCTCCCTTTGCTTCCTCGCTCAACCGCGGTGCAGCTGCTCCGATTGCCGTGTGCCACCCTAGACTCCAAACGCAACGCTTAACAATGGTCAGGTCTCCAACCAAAATGCCTTAACGTTCACTGAATGGCCCCAGAGTGCATTGAAGCCCATGTCGGTGTGGCTTGAGTGGCGTGGTGCTCAGAAGGGGACCTGTGCCACCGCCAGTTGGCATTTCGGGTAGCGCCATCTTGCAAAGGGCGTTGACTAATGCGAGACATTCCTCTCCCTGTTGCAGTGGCTCCACTCCTGGATCTCCCTCGACAAAGCCAGCGAGATGCGCTGCTGGTTTTACGACGTCAGCGTCAGCTACGGTGACGGCCGCCTCCAACTTGCCATCAGTGGACTGAAATCTTGGCACGCTGGACCTTACCGCTGCGCCAGCTCCAACGGCACCAACAATGCCTCTGTCTCCAATGAGCTGGACCTGCAGATGGAATGTACGTGGGAAAGTTTCTTCCTTCCTCTGGCTCCTAGTGGGTGATGGAGAAATAGCAGGTGGGGAGGATTAGCGGGGCTGCCTTTGCAACTGGCCTTTGGCAATTTGTAGGTAACTGGCAGGAGTGTAACCTCTTGCAGGGACTGTTGATGCCAGCCCTGCCCTCGCTCCCTTAGCCACACACCTCCCAGCTGTGGCCATGGCCTTTCTTTATGGAAGAGTAATAAAGAAGAGCACTCCTGAGCACCAACAGAGTGCTTTCTAATTTATCCTGAGCACATGCAACTTGTCAACACACATTTAGAATATGAACGCCACCTGCACTCTCCTCAGGACACAGGAAATGCTCAGCCCTCTTTTGACAGCATCCTGAGCCCATAAAATATTTCAAAACTTTTCTTCTTCTTATTCTTCTTCTCCTCCTCCTCCTCCTCCTACATCACAGATGTTGTTGTTATTTTATTATTGCTTATTAAATTTGTATACCGCCCTATACCTGTGGATCTCAGGGCAGTTCAAAACATAAAACCACAATATAAAAAAACATAAAATACATCATAAAAATGACAATGAAAACAACACATTTTAAAGGGGCATTAGATGTCAATCAGCCCAAGGCCTGGTTGAAGAGGAACGCTTTTGCCTGGCGCCTAAAAGTGTATTATGAAGGCACCCGTCTCAGCCTCCCTGGGAAGAGCACTCCACAAATGGGGAGCCACCACAGAAAAGGCCCATTCTCGTGGTGCCACCCTCTGGACTTCTCGAGGAAGAGGCACACGAAGAAGGGCCTCAGAGGATGATCTCTGGGTCCGGGTAGGTTCATATGGAGAGAGGTGGTCCTTGGGGTATTGCAGTCCTGAGCCATTTAAGGCTTTATAGGTCAGAACCAGCACTTTGATTTTGCCTGGAAACTAATTGGTAGCCAGTGCAAGTTGGACCAGTATTGCTGAACTCCAATCCCCCATCAGATTACTTGCCCCCCGTATAAAGCCCACTCAACTACTTTGATCTGTGGAACTGACACATTTACAAGTGCCACATGATGTTCTGCACTTGCAAGGAGCTGATCCCTCAGTGTGGTGGCACTTTGGGACTCCCTGCCCATTGATATCGGGCAGGTGACTTCGTTGAGCTGCTTTTGGCGCCTGCCAACGTTTTGCTGAATTGAGCGCCTCCAGACATGTAGATTTGGTGTGTATTTTAATACGCTGATTTTATTTCAACCGTGCATATTTTTAAAACTGCTGATCTTAAATACAGAAATTAATTAAGCCAGCTTGTTTTTAAATATCTAGTTTTTATTGGCAATCCTCATGCATGTTTTATGCAAACCACTGAAGAGCTTTTGATGATTAAGTGGTACGGAAATCCTCTCTGAATAAAATCAGCCCCATCCGGCGTGGTCAGTAAGGATGAGAGGTGATGAGCCCAACCACATCTGGAGTGCCACAGGTTCCCGAACTTTGGCTTACTGCGATACCCTTGTGCCACAGCGAGAGTCTGTGCTGGTGCTCTGTGCCTGCTTGATTTAACCACAGACTGGTGCATATGTGTGCAGGATTGCAAATTCTACAAACTTTGGTCCCAACGGAACAGTAAAGGCAGCGGCTCATTACCCACGTTCTGTATTTCCGGGCACGCATGACCTGTCATCAAATGACAGCACATACTGAAGATCAAACCTTCAGGCATTTTCTGCATGGGCCGTCACAGCTTTTAATGGAATGGGGAAGCCTTTTAAAAGTTGTCTCTCACAATCTAAAACATCTCTCTGGAGCGTATCCCTGCAGCAGACTTTTTTAAAACAACAACAACAACAAACAAGCATCACCTTCTTCCCAGGGAATCCTGGGAAATGTAGTTTTGCAAGGCTTCATTAGCAGCACCCTTGCTAAAGAGAAATTCGAAGGATTGAACTGGGCAGGAGTCATAGGAAGTTATAGTGGACCTAAAACCTACCGTACACAACTGTTTTATAGCATTTTGATTTAGCTACTCACTTTCATGATTACTTTGTACTTGTATGCTGCTGCCCTGGTAGTGTTTGTTTGTTTGTTTAATGCCACGTTGGCATATACAGAGTTTTTATACGTAGATTCTATCAGCAAAGCTCAATCAGCACAAACTCTCGTTTTGCATAACTTGCACCTAAAACTCAGTAAAGAAGGGGTTAAAAAGGTAAAGGGACCCCTGACCATTAGGTCCAGTCGTGGCCGACTCTGGGGTTGCGGCGCTCATCTCGCTTTATTGGCCAAGGGAGCCGGCGTACAGCTTCCGGGTCATGTGGCCAGCATGACAAAGCTGCTTCTTGCGAAACCAGAGCAGTGCACGGAAATGCCGTTTACCTTCCCGCCGGAGTGGTACCTATTTATCTACTTGCACTTTGACGTGCTTTCAAACTGCTAGGTTAGCAGGAGCAGGGACCGAGCAATGGGAGCTCACCCCGTCGCAAGGATTCGAACCGCCAACCTTCTGATCGGCAAGTCCAAGGCTCTGTGGTTTAACCCACAGCACCACCTACTAAAAACATCAAGAAAGGAAGGAGAGAGAGAGAGAAGGGACAAAGAAAGAAAGAAAGAAAGAAAGAAAGAAAGAAAGAAAGGCACATCTGCTTAAGCCTCTCCTTCTGCTCATATTATTTTGCTAGGGAAAAACAAAAGATTTAAATGGTTAACCAGGCTTGGAATTCCTAAGTTTATGCCTTCATATAAAAGTTGCTTGAATCCGGTCAGGCTGGAGATATTTATAGCAAATGCTTTGAAATTGTGATTATGGAATATTAACAACAACAACAACAACGATAAAATATCAATAATGTGTCAATATTAGCCCTGATATTTGTTATTTATTTTGTTGAATGTTTATTCATTTTGTTAAATCTGTGTTCTACCCTTCATTCAAAGACCACAACATATATTAACTTTTAAAAAATGTTTAACGGTTTAAACCAATCAATCAATGCAGGTTACTTGTTTACACAGCAGCAATAGGATCTAGGGGACAAAAACCCAGGGGTGGCATTATGATGATGATGATGATGTTGATGGTGATGATGATGATTACTATTACTATTATTATTATAACCTCTCACCTGCTCCAGACCTGCACAGCATCCTCCTTGCTCGTACAAACACCTGGTGTGGGACAGTAGGAGATTCTGTCACGATGCTTGAAGGCAGCGACTTGCACCTTCGGTGCTCTGCAGGCGCTTCAAAGCCCCCGCTCTACGAATGGACCCGAGAGGTGAGAAGACCTTTAGATCTTTAGAGCAGGGCCAGGGAATCTATCTCTGCCAAGGCCCAGCGGCCCGCAGACCAGTTACTTATGTTATAAAAGATATGTTGCAACACGTAAGAAAAATAGCACAGGGCTGGTTGCCAGGTGGAGAGCGGCGCGGTGGCGAAGCTGCCAGCACCTTTGCTAAGCTAAGCAGGCTCCGGTATGGTTTCAGATTGGATGGGCGACTGCGCGTTGAGATTCCTGCATTGGGGTGGGCGGGCTAGATTACCCTCAGCTCTACAACTCTGTGGCCCCTTCAACCCTTGGCTGCTCCTATTGGGATCCAAGAGGAGGCCTAGCCAAGAATATGTGGTTGGGGCAGGGTGGGGGCTTAATGTAGGGGAGGGGAGTGCCTGGGCACATGTGGGGTGCACCAACTCCACCCCCAACCCATGGGTGTTTATGGGGGATTTTTCCAGCGGAGGCCAAAGTAAAACACTGAATGTTGGGAGCAAGCTAGTTTCTCACCCAAAAACTGGGGAGAAAAGCGCCTGAATATTTTGCCTCATATCTCAGGTTTTGCAAATGCTGTAAACTTTTTTTTTTTTAAGATTAAAGGCTGGCAATTACGATTTCTGAGTGGGGGAGGGCAATTGCCAGCTGCACGCATCTAGGTGGCCTGTCAGAAGCTGCTTTTGCACCCAGGCCTTTAAAGCACGTAGCTTCCCCCAAGGAATCATGAGAAGGCGTAGTTTGCCCCCCTTCCCAGAGCTACAGTTCCCAGCACTTTGAGTGAACTACGGTTCCCAGGATTCTCTGGGAGGGATCCATGTGTTTTAAAAGTATGATGGGGGGGGGGGATGCAGCCAGACCTGTCCAGAAAGAACAGGGAGAAACGGATGCATGAAGCATGTGCAAGGACACATGTTCCCCTTCTGGGTTTAAGCCCTCGCATGTTCCCTTAAAATGCTTGATTAGGACTCAGAGCTACACTAGAACTAATCCTGAAAAGGGAGGCAGCTGAAATGGCACACCTACCCCTTCTATTGGAGAATATAGTTTTAAAATACACACACACACACACACATAGGTTGATGCACCCTGTTGGGTTTTGTCCTAGGCAAACAGTGTGGCTACTTAGCAACCCTGGAGAAAGGAGTCGTTTCCCCCCACTAAAAGTGGGCTTGCAATATCCTGACCCCTCTGTGCTCTGAAGAACCTACCCACTCTTTCATTCCAAGGCAGTCCAATGAGATTTTCGCCCCACAGGGAAGGAAGGGACCCCCCCCAGCCCCAACTCTCCAACACATACGTCAAATGTTTGCCCCTTTTCTTCACAAACAGGGCATTTCCTGGAATCTGCACCCCCCCACACACACCATCATTCACTGCTGCTGAGGCAATGTTTGTCAAAAACCCAAGTCCATTGTCTTTTTCCGCCCTCGCCTTGTTTGCACATAGTTCGACATGACGATGGAGAGTGCTATTAAAGCCATTGTGCGAACGCAGGGGAGAGCATTTCAAGGTGAAACCGGCTTCTTGTCCAAACACAGTGGCTTTCCACCTGTGAATTTTGCTCCTTCATAGCCACCTCAGCTCCCCCTTGGCCTTGTGCCCATGTTAGCGTTGTGAGGTAAAACACAGATCCAGGAAGCCTGTGTTTACCTCATCGTCATAACAGGCTGTCCTGCTCTTCGTTAACAGGACTCACCCCCCAAAATCACAAGGTGAGGAGAAAAGTGTGGGTCGTACATATTTGGGGATTCGAAGATGGATCCCCAAATGTGCTCGGCCAACATTTCCCCCCTCACTTTGCGATTTGGGGGGGGGGGCGAGTCCAGTAAGCAGACATTTTGTGCTGAGGGGAGCTGAAGGGGAAGGATACACTCCTTCTTAGAAAGACAAAAGGGCTGTCTCAGTTAAATCCTACTCAGGCTGGGCCTAAAGTTAGTCACGTCCATTGTTTTCAGTGGGTCTACTCTGAGTAGGACTAGCATGGACTGCAACCCAAACTTCTACGTCGTCATTCTCTGCCCCCGTTCTACTAGGACGCCTGGCTCCTCAGGGATACCCCAGCCCCTATAACTATTACACACACCCTCAAAGTAAAAAACACACACTAATTTCTGGAAATTTAATTGCGGACGAGGGGGTGGGGGACGAGTGCAGGCAGTATTTGACTCGGGTGTTCCCAGTGTTGTTAAAGGGTGTGTGTCAACGAATGTAAAGATACTGCAATAACTGATAGGCAGGTTAATCTTTCTGTTTTTTGTTGTTTTGTTTAAATGGTATAACTTTATAAACCTATTGCACTCGACTAGGATTTAGGTTTTTACTGTTTAGCATCTGCTTCTCTTGCCGTGCCTAGTTCAGTGCTGAGTTTGCAAATGGCTGGAGGCTTGGATCTTTAAAAAAGTGCTCATAATTTTAACAGGGTTTCCCCCCCCCTTCCCTGCACCCCCTCTTGCAGGGAGACGACTGGGTTCTGGTCTCCAGTGACTTGACAATTTCCAAGGTGAACCGGGAGCAAGCCGGGACCTACACTTGCCGGGCGCAACACCCCACCTTGCCCCAGTTGACCAAGAGCAAGTCGATCCGTCTGTACGTGGAGGGGAGCGAGCGCGGATTCACCCTCGGTGAGAACAATCCTTCGCTTTCACCCACTGAGCCCTCCCTGAGCCCACGTTTCGGAGGGTGAACCCCAGGCACCCCACCACCCTGGGCTGTGCCTCCCACTTCCTTCCTGAAGGCAGCTGGCACCTCCCTCGTCAGGGACCGTCTTCAGTCTTTACCCCCCAAGTCCTCTTTCTCAAAGAATCATAGAATTGCAGAGCGGGAAGGGCATGGAAATTCCTGAAATGCAGGAATTCTCCCTTTACTAATCCAGTAGCATCACGAACTGATACAACCATAGCCCAGTCCCAAATGCATCTGTAGGAAAGGAAAGCCCCGCTCGGTTCAAGGGGGCTTCGTCCCAGTCAATATGCACAGGGCATGGGCAAAGGCATGTCTGCTAACAGGACCATTGGTAGCTGCTAAGCCACAGAAATAAACCGAGCCTCCATGTTTGCAGCTGTAGCTAGTTTCCCCAACACAGAGACACGAAAAGTGTGGTTTCTAAGAGGAGTCCACACATGTCAGCAACCTGCAAAAGCAGGTTCAAAGGCATGGGCAGAATAATGTCCAGGTGGACATTATTATTGTTGTTGTTGTTAGTTTTTTTCTGGGGGGAAACTCACCAAGAAGTTTGTTTGTTTGTTGGGGTCCCAGTCACAGTGCCACACACCCCGCCCCAGGCAGTGGCTAAATGTAACATGTGATTAATAAACTCAAGCAGTCAATGATCAGGATTAGAAAGGGCCACAACTTTATGTGATGATTGATTTTTTTTGGCTCAAGCATTGGGTGTAGGCATTCCAGCCTCCAGACAAAAAAAAATCATTATTTAATTTTTAAAAGGTACAGGAACTCAGTTCCCCTGAGTTCCTGCTAAAAAAACAGCAACCTTGGTGATGATGCTTACTACTACTACAAGTCCCCTCATCCCTGACTGTTTACCTTGCTGGCTAGGGCTGATGGGAATTGGAGTCCACCCCCATCCAGACGACCACAGCTTCCCTGTCCCCCTTTTCTCAAGGGTTGCTGGTCAGAGGCAGCAGTGCTTCTGAATGCCAGCCTCTGGCAACTGCAGGAGAGGAGGGCGAATGCCCCGAGTCCTGCTTACCACTTTGCCACAAGCACCTGATTCACTACCAAGAACCACTGGCCTGATCCAGCAGGCCTCTTCTTGCACCCTTCGCTGAAGGTGCTGACCTGGCTTGCCTTTGTCGTGTCCACCTTGTTCCCTGCAGAGTCTGTGCTGTCCCTTAGCACCCCAATGCTGGCCCTGGCTGTGGCATTGCCTGCAGTGCTGCTACTGCTGGTGATCTTGGTCTTTGCCTTCCTGATCCCCCGGCATCGGGCAGCTGCCAAGAAGAAAGCCGGCCTGTGAGTACTTTGCGGGGTTGTATTGCTGGGGGAGCTTAATGGTCTGCTGTAACCCTGTTGCAATGGGTGGGTGGGGTGTTAAAGGGACCCCTGACCATTAGGTCCAGTCGTGGCTGACTCTGGGGTTGCGGCGCTCATCTCGCTTTATTGGCCGAGGGAGCCGGCGTACAGCTTCCAGGTCATGTGGCCAGCATGACTAAGCCACTTCTGGCGAACCAGAGCAGCGCGCGGAAACGCCGTTTACCTTCCCGCCGGAGCGGTACCTATTTATCTACTTGCATTTGACATGCTTTCGAACTGCTAGGTTGGCAGGAGCAGGGACCGAGCAACGGGAGCTCACCCCGTCGCAGGGATTCAAACCGCCGACCTTCTGATCGGCAAGTCCTAGGCTCTGTTGTTTAACCCACAGCATCACCCGTGTCCCGGGGATGGGGTGTTACTTCACTGTTAAAGCAGGAGCAGGGAACAGATCAGGCTGAGAGGGTCAAATGTAGCAGCCAACCAGCCATCTCTCTCTCTCTCTCTGGTACCTAGGGTTTTCCATCTCCTTAGCCAGATCCTTCTCCCCAGGCTCCCTCAAATATTTGCACCCCAAGTATTCGTGCCTGGATGGAATGTGTGCTCGATTTCTGATAACACCTCTTGCTTGCCTCTATATAGAGCACAGAGAGGGGTTTGTGTGTATGGAACCTTTACACGCTATGAAAGGGGAGCTTTTACCTTTGTAGTTCCACCCACTTTTGCCTTTGGCCCCACCCATCTCTGGTGTGCGGCCCCCCCAGGAGGAAGGAAATGTGGCCCTCGGGTTGAGAAAGGACAGCTCAAGCATCTTCCTCTCTTCCTGGCTGTGCAGATAATCCAGTTGCAGCCCAAACAGTGGAGATTTAATTCTTCCTTCCTCGGGGCCTCTTGTGATTAATTGGTTCCATTAATATACACATACGGACAAACCTGTACGTGTAGAATGAGCCTGAAAAATGAACCTCCTCCACTGGACTTTTGTGTCACTCTATGGCAGCTTAATTTCTTTTTTAAAAAAAGAAAAAAAGAAGAAAACGTTTTGCACTCTTATCAAGTGCTGGAGAAAATGAAACCCGAATGCTACTGTCCACCATTCTCTTTCCAGGGAAGACTCCGGCCAGCGTACCCCAATCTACAAAGGCAGCCTGGAGTCTGTGCCTTCCTCCGTTGGAGATACGCATCCCCTGGTGATGTAATAAAGAAGACACAGGTCAGCAGAAGTGCAAAGGATGTCTGACGCCATCCCCTTTCCTGTCCATTCCCTTCCTTTAATGCAAAGGTCCAAGTCCTGGAGGGGCAGGTGTTTGCCTGTTTTCGATGACTCCTCAGTTCGAAATTCCGTAGGGGATCTAGAAAGCAGCGCAAAATCTGGGATTCTCCTGAGAATATTTGCAGCAGTCGGCCTCTTGGTCATTTATCAAGGGCAATCTGTCCTGGCATCCGAAAGTAACAGCTGTGCAAATGCTCCCCCTTGTGGACACAGGAGGGTAATGCAGGCACAGGTTTCAGGCAAGGGTGAAGTAGGAATGGCTGAATCGGCCTAGTTTGGTTTCTCGTCGTTCCTCGCCCCCCCCCCCCCCCCATCTTGAATTTCCTTTTTTTCCCCATTTCTGCTAGAACACTTTTTTAAAAAAAAAAGCCCACATGAAATTCATATGCATTTTCAATATTATTCCTCTGGATATATATATTTGTGTAGGCTTAACTCTTCATGTGTGCCTTTGGGGAGCGTTGAAGTCAACTGCGTCAAAAATGTGGAGACATTCGCTTCGCATATTGGTTTGGGAATTGCATTTATACCCTAATCTCCAATTTAAAGACCAGTTGGCCGGCCCCACCATTAGGGTGAGGCAGCCACATGGGGCAGCAGCTGCTGGGAGGTGAGGCAGCAGCAAGGGGTCGGAGCTTTGTGTGCCACACAACACCCCCACCCTTGACCCACTAAGCTACCCTCCTGCCCTGAGGTGTGATAAGAGGACACCATCCAGTTGTCAGCACTGAAGTAAAGTTCAGTTTCCAGTCCAGTTAGTTCTGTACTTGGCAGTGGGAAGACACCTTGTTGTTCGTCTCAGGCAGTTAAAACATCTCAGGCCTGTCCTCCTGAGTATAGCCTGGGCAGACAGATATAGCGGATCGTGCCCTGTTCTTTCTCCCTCTCCACTGCCCCAAATCTGCCTCCTGAGGTGCTCGCCTCAGCTTGCCTCACACAAGGACTGCTTCACCCTTGTGTGATAAGCGGCACTTGCCAGAAATCCCCCCCCCCATTTCTGTAGAACCGTTAAAATATACAGAAACCTTCACCTCATGCAGCTGCTCGTACTAAGATGGATGCTGCAAGCAGCCCAATCCGTAACAGCGACTTTATCTTAAAAGACGTGCACTCACTTACCACGTTGCTACTTAAAATATCACTTCCTTGGGGTACTTTTCCTTACCCTCCAGCTCTGGTTTAAATATTTAAGCAGCTGGCTGGATGCAGCTGAAGAAACAGATCCAGAATAATAGGAGAACCGGAGATGTAATGAAGGACTGCTCAAAATTAGGGGAGTCACCGTAGACATGGGGGAAGAGGTCTAGAGCAACACATGGCTGTCATTGACTGTTTTCATTCTCAAGCCTTGTGTAAGTGGCAGGACCAGAGCTATTTTTTTTTATGGGGGGGGGGTTAAAAGAAAAAGAGGTGCCAGTATTTTTACCTTGATAGAAATGTTGTAGGTCCCAGCATAAAATGGCTACTGTGGACTGCAAGAAAGAGAAGCCGCTAATTTGTACTGGTCATAAAAGAAACACCATCACAAAAGAAGCCCTGGGTTTAACCCACACTTCTTTTTGTCCTGCTTCTTTTCCCCTGGGGGAAAACCACTCTTTAGTGCTCAGTCAGAACAATTGGCAGTTCAGATTTCCCTTGGATTGCTGTTTGTTCCGATCAGTCGCTAAAGAGCGGGTTTTCCCTCGGGAAGGAGTGAGGCGAGAGGGAAACCGCTTGGGCCTGTGTGCTTTCTAAGCAGGGCACAAAGGAAAGTGTGTGCGAGCCCCATGTGGCCCTCTAAGGGAGAATGCCCTATTTGCCTGCAGTTGGTTGCTGCGTTCCATTGGAGATGGGAGGTGCCACTCAAAGTGGGGTGGAACGGTGCCAATGCTGTGGCTCAGCCCGCAGTCGTAAGATTTCACAACATCCTCAGCTCTTTTCTTTTCTTTTCTCCCAGGGTGAAATGGATCTCCCTCCTTTCTTTTGTCACTTTCAAGATCCAGCTTCTTCGGAAACTATGGGATGGTGGGGATGCTAACAATGTACAGCGGTTGTTTTTGTGTATATGTTTGGGGCAGTCATTGAGTTTGGTGTATTTTTGGAAGGAGGGAGGTTGGAGCTATCGAGACCAAAAATGTAAGGGGCGATGGTGATGCTGAAGTGTGTATGAATCCCCCCTCCCTTTCTGGGTTACTTGCTCTTTGCCTGAAGTTCTCCCCTTGTAGAGGTTGAGATGTTCTTTTCTGCCAGCGGACTGCTTTTCGACCTTTTGCTTGTCCTCACAAGTGTTGGCCCCTTCCGGTTCAGAGGGACGCATGCCACCTCGGAAAGCGGTTTTGCTTTCGGTCGATTGGCGAGAGTTAGGCTCAGCGCCACTGCAGAAGGTCTGTGCCCTGCGGGATTTAAAAACAAATAAACTTGGCCCCTCAAAGCCAGAACTTGCCCCCTAGTTCCCCACAGACTGTTTCGCTTGCCAAGAAGGAAAACCGGCACAAGAGTGTGGCTGAAATTTTTTTAAAGATCCTATCCAGGACAGGAACTTCCTGGGCTCCTTGATGAGGAAAGGCAGGGTATAAATTATATATGTAATATAATATTAAGCTAAGTTTAAACGCTTTCTAGAATCCCCTGGCAGCAAAGAGGGGCTCCCCTCATTTCTTCCTTCTGAGAGCTCTCATCCTGGAGTCTTGGGGGCACCTGCCATTGCTGTTTCTTTCTCTCTTTCCGCAGCAGACTCTGGATTTCTGCCTGACACTGCAAAGAGCAGGGCGAAATAATTAGTAGTCACTTTGTTCCTGTAGCGATTGTTGAGGCGTTCTCCCACTTTGGGGGAGGGAGGGGGGTTCCGCTCCTTGCTTCAAAACGTAACCCCCGCTCAGGGTTCCTTGGGGTCCTTTCTTTCTGTGCCTTCCTTGGCCTCTGCTGCAGTCCTGCACCAAAACGCGCAGAGCCTTCTTGTTTGAGCTCTGTGCTAGTTCCGAGACTAGGAAGCGGCAAGATGTGCCTTGGAATTTCAGTTGTTCCTCGCTATTATTTGCATGCTAACACGCGGGGGGGGGGGGGTTGTAAAGAGGAGTGAGTGTATATCATGCTTGTCTCTGCAGCACGCAGTTTAAATGTCCCCCTATCCGGCACTTCCTTTCATCAAAATAAAAAATAACAAAATCTTGCAACGGTGGCTGTTTGGAGCGTGCGGCGCTGGGGTTCCCCCCTCCCCCTTTTATCACCAGTGTTCTCCATGGGACCCAGGGGGGATATAAACCAAGCCAAGCCACGGACGGGCACGGCTTCTTACCACTTCTTCCAGAACCGGAGCCATAAAAGGCCTCTCTTGGAAATTAAGTCCTTGTAAAAACACCACCATCCCCTGTGTCTGCATATAGGTCAGAGGCGGAGGCTGTACATCATGCAAAATCGGCAGTCAACGCGTTCACCCTGGGCAAAGGGCGAGCAGGATGGTGCAGTGGCTGCAGCGTTAAGAAACCGACCTGCAGCCGGCTTTCTGTGGTTGTACGACCGCGGCTGTTTTCCTGCTGGGGCAAACTAGCTTTTGGTCTGTTTTGGCTCTGGCGCATGGTACTGTGCTGGTCTTTGTAATAATTCATTTTATTATTTATACCTCGCCCTTCTGGCTGGGTTTCCCCAGCCACCCTGGGCAGCTTCTGGCACATATAAAAACAATAATGAAACGTCCAACCTTCAAAACTTGTACTCTGCATAGAGGCCACTGTTGCCCCAGCTACGTACATCTGCACACACACAAACCACCTCAATGAGCCTTATCAAAGGTGGCAGAGCAGGAAATGGCTTGACATTTTTAATGCTCCAATTCAACTAGCTCCTTGTATAATCCCCGTTGCTGTATTGACTAAAAATAGTGTTCACAAAGTTGGAAGGGATCCTCCCAGGGTCATCTAGTCCCACCCCCTACAATGCAGGAATCTCAACAAATGGGTCCCCCATCCAGTTTGAAGCAACACACCCCACCTAGTCCTGGGTTAAGGGCAGAGCAAACAGTACATTGCAAACCTCTTCCCCAGAGTGTTGATCCCAACTGTAATGCAATCTACTGAGAAGTACAGTATAAATGCAATTGTTAGGGCTGGTCACTTAATAGAAACTCAAAGTGCATTCGGCGAGCTCTCCCCAATCTAGTGCACTTCGTCTGCTTTGAACTGCACGTACACTGGCTAAGCATGATGGGATTTGTAGTCCAAAATGTCTGGAAGGCACTAGACCAGGCTTCCTCAAACTCAGCCCTACAAGATGTTTTTTGAGACTACAGTTCCCATCATCCCTGACCACTGGTCCTGCTAGCTAGGGATCATGGGAGTTGTAGGCCAAAAACACCCAGAGGCTGAGTTTGAGGAAGCCTGCACTAGATTGAGTTAAGCAGTGTAATGAGGAGGCTCCTGTTTTTGTCTACATCAGTGTTTCCCAACCTTGGGCCTCGAGCTGTTTTTGGACTACAACTCCCGTCATCCCTAGCTAGCAAGACCAGCGGTCAGGGATGTTGGGAACTGTAGTCTGAAAACAGCTGGAGAACCAATGTTGGGAAACACTGGTCTACATGAATGTAAGATGATGCTCAGCATATTATTTCTCCTCCCATAACCCTCTCTCTCCAACTTGTGTGAGGTCTTGTAAAATAGTTTGGGACAAATGGAACATGCTTTACTCAGCAACTTGCAATCACACCTTAGCACAAATGCCCTTGAGCCGGAGGCTCCTTGCAGCTTCTATGTCGGTTCAAAGTATTATAGAACTGCAGGGTCATCTGGTCCAACCCTCTGCAATGCATGGATCACAACTAAATAATCCCTGGCATGTGGCTATCCAACCTGTGTTTAAAAAACACCAGGGAAGGAGAGCTCACCACTTTCCGAAGTATACCATACCATTGTCAAACACCTCTTAGCATCAGAAAGTTCTTACTAACGTTTGGTCATAGTCTCCTTTCTTGTAATTTAAATCCATTGTTTCAGTCCCTCTGGAGCAACGAGAAAACCAGCTTGCTGCATCTTCCCCAAGATACTTCATAGCCCTTAGCTGATCCTGCTTTGCCATAAAAGACAATTTTTTTTACTATAAGGGACAAAGATTGCCAACATGCTCAGTGTAGCTTAAAAGATGCCTCAGTCATTTGCCGTCAGTCATCACTGCCCAACTATCTCTTGCAGTAATTTCATTTCTTGCTGAATCCCAGGACATGAGACCCAAAAAGGGTTTTGTGCCAGCAGCTGCAATCCTAACCCCACTTTTCGGGG
This sequence comes from Podarcis pityusensis, assembly GCF_964106645.2. Taxonomy (NCBI): domain Eukaryota; kingdom Metazoa; phylum Chordata; class Lepidosauria; order Squamata; family Lacertidae; genus Podarcis; species Podarcis pityusensis. Next base: position 11,907,321 of record NC_138033.1, on the reverse strand, counting down.
AGTGAGCCCTACGGAATGCACTGGGACTTCCTTCTGACTACAACTCCCAAGTTCCATCCTCGAAAATGACAAGTTGATTTGAAGAGGGGAGGGCATTGAAGAGGGGAGTGCCCTCCTTCCCTGCCCCCAGTGCCCAGTAGGGAGCTGTTTGCAGAGAGAGAGCGGTAAAAGTTAATGTGGGATGTAATGCATGCAGCACAGTCTTATGAGCTGTTGCCATTTGATGGCCGCCATGAAAGTTGGTGTCCATGACTGCGAAAAGAGAACAGAGTTCTGTAAAAGGGGCAGAGGCGGCACTGCCAGTCAGCCTTCTAAGCCAGCTTGTTGCAGAAAGGGAACTTCAGTTGCAGATGCAAGCAGGAGAGAGAGCTGTGCCCCACAGTTTGCATTGCTAAATGTCCTCCCACTTCAGTCGGGCTTCCTGTGCTTTGGACAGCTGTAGGACAGGTTGTCATCCAACGGGTGAAGCTTTCCTCTCTGCCATATCAACATCTTGTTTTTGAAATTCAGCCTAGCCCGGTCCTTCCCTTCTCCCTCTCCACCAAAAGGCACCATTTCAGCTTTCAGGAAAGAGGGATGGGGTGGGGGGTGGAGTGGAGTGCGCTCAGCTTCCAGCAGCGGGGAAAGGAGTGATTGACAGCAAGGCTCAATTTTCTCTTGGATGTATTCAAGATTAGATTGCAAAACTGCAGTGCATTTTAAGAGGATGTGGCTACATCATCATCATCGTCGCCAGAGAGAGAGAGACGTGATCCTGAAGAATAATTACATGCGGCTGGAAACACAAGAGGAACGCCGCCCCCCTTCTCCCTACACTCCCTCCCAAATACTGAACCCAAAGAGGGTCTGGTAGAAAGTAGACTCAACTGCTCATACCCAGGGCAGGCTGCAAATTTATAATGCCAGATAACCCACAGCAGATTCCTCTCCCATGCTTCGCTTCCTTCCTACTAACGAAGCTCTCCTGGAGGTCTTCTGTCTCTCTCATCCCCTTGCACTTTGTTCAGACACTGTACCCTGTTTCTGCGAGGCCCAACCTACCCCAGCCCTCTCTATGGGGTGGTATAGCCCTCAGTTGCTCTTCTATCTCTCTTCTCTTCCCCAGGGAAACAAGTATCGCTACTTTATTTTTTTCTGGTTCACCTGAGAATCATAAAATTGTAGAGATGGGAGGGACCTTAAAGGTCTTCTAGTCCAACCCCTCTTGCAACGCAGGAATCTTTTGCCCAATGTGGGGCTCGAACCCTCGACCTTGAGATTAAGAGGCTTGTGTTCTCCTGGCTGAGCTATCCCAGTCAAGCCACCAAGCAGCATTGAACTTCCCTGCATCAGTTGATGGGATACAGAATTCAATCCTGTTTTCTGAAGGGCAGGTTCTGGCTGCATGTCTATATGCTCCACACCAGGCATTGCGCAGGATGTCCAGTGTGGGGCAGGCGTGGAGGAAACAGTCCCACTGGACACATGGGGAAGTCTGGCAGGCCCCATCTGGCACAGAGGCTGACCATTCCCCACTACTGCTTTAATAAGGGACATTGCAGGGGGTTGGACTAGATGTCCCTTGGGTACCTTCCAATTCTAAGATTCTATGATTTATTTATTTTTTCATCAAAACGGGGAGGAAGGGGCTTATCGGAGGCCTGGCACAGAAGACCTGGGGTTCGAGCCCCCTGTGCCATCGACATCCCTGTCACTCTCCTTTTATCAAAGTTCAGCCCCAACTTTTCCATGAAGTCTCATCCCTCATCGCCAGCTGATACAGAAGTGGAAATGCAAGGAAGGCTGCCTTTGCCCTCTCCTTATCCTTGCCTCTCCTGCCCCACTGTCTAAATTTAGGCTGCCAATTCCTCGGGGCAGGGACCTGCCTTTTGTCTGTGCGTCTCTGTGCCATGCAGCCTACGCTCTGATGGAGCTCTGCGTGCAAATCAATGAAAACACAGAAAACCAATTACCATCCTAATTCTAGGTTTGCTCGAGAGACATGTTCCTGAAGAGGAAGCGGCAGAAAGGTCCCACTCGCCGCCTGCTTTTCCTTTTCCAAGAATCTCGTTCCTTGCAGCTCTCTCGGTTCACAGCTATGGCCTCTTGTTGTCTCTACCCTAAAGAGGCCAGGGAGCCCTCTGTCCCTCCGTGGCATAATCCCATCATGTCCTGCCCATTCTCCCTGGGCAGCACCTGGTTCTAATCTCAGGACTCTCCCTGGACTACAACACTAAAAAGCAGCATGTTGCTATACCCAATGGTGCAGTGGTCCAGGGTTGTGCAGGGTCAAGGAGGGACACGGGTGGTGCTGTGGTCTAAACCACTGAGCCTCTAGGGCTTGCCGACTGGAAGGTTGGCGGTTCGAATCTGTGCGACGGGTTGAGCTCCCATTGCTCTGTCCCAGCTCCTGCCAACGTAGCCATTCGAAAGCACACCGGTGTGAGTAGATAAGTAGGTACTGCTGCAGCGGTAAGGTAAAGGGCCTTTCTGTGTGCTCTGGTTTCCGTCATGGAGTCCCATTGCACCAGGTGCGGCTTAGTCATGCTGGCCACATGACCTGGAAAGCTGTCTGTGGACAAATGCCGGCTCCCTCGGCCTGAAAGCAAGATGAGCCCCGCAGCCCCATAGTCGCCTTTGACTGGACTTAACTGTCCAGGGGTCCTTTACCTTTACCTTTAACAGCAGCAGCAGAAAGAGGCGAAGGAGGAAGTGGGAGCAAAGCAATGGGGTCGCCACCATCACCATCCATGTCCCCACCATAGAAGGCTGTGACTCTCTGGCCCAGCGGGCCTCCAGCCATCCATCCTGCCAGCCATGTCAAATGAAAACGAGGAGAAAGTGATCCAGGACAGGCCTGAAGAGAAGGTGGCGGCTGGAAAAGACTCTGGGTGGGGAAGGGTGTAGCTTGTAGGGTGCAGGCAAGCCCGTAGGGGGCTGGAGTTTGAGAGGTGTGGCGGGTCAAGGAGGTTATGGGGTCAAGGGTGAGAGCTGGAGCTAACTGGGCTTCATAGGTGGGGTGGGGGGGTTGTCCGTAGCATGAAAAACTTTAATAAAAATCTTAACGTGCAAAAGAAAAAAGCCCCCTTTCCCTAGTGATGCTGCTGTAGAATAGAATGTCCCTATTTTTCTCTGAGGGATATTGGAGGGTATGTCAACATAGCCACTATTCAGTCTAGTCAGGTTCTCTACATGGGGAGGGGGGGTGCGTCTTGTCCTTTGCCTCAGGTGGTAAAACGTCCCTGTCTTCTTATCCGCTCGGCATCTTAACCGGTCGCTTTGCTCCTGCCCCGACAGTGGCTGGGGGCTGATTGGATTAGGCACCCAAGGAAACCCTCTCGACCAAGAGGCCAGGAAGACACTCACCTTGCTAATGAGCAGAATGAGGCTCGTTAGGAACAATTTGATTCCGAGATGAGTTTGCTGCCCCAACGATCAGGCACCATCCATCTTTGTTCTGCCGGTCGCCGTGACATTTGGGATTCGGGGACAGATGGGCCCAGCGGCCTGATTCGGAAGGGGCTGCAGAAGAGCTGCACGAGGGCTGTGAGGCCTTCTCAAACGATCGCAGGTGGAAGGCTAATAAAAAGGGCCAAGGGACAGGGAGGTATTTTTATTTCGTACCACAGAAGCCAGGTAAAAGAGCGCGGGCAGGTTTTTTTTTTTTTTACCAAAACTGAGAAGCAGGGGCTACTTAAACTTTGCGCTAAAAATGGGATGGTATCCATGTTCCACCTCCACTGGCACGAGCAGAGTGTCTTTGAGTACCGGTGGAACAGAATCACAAGTAGGGATATAGCTGTGTTGGAAGAGTGTGAGACTCTTAATCTCAGGGTTGTGGGTTTGAGCCCCACGTTGGGCCAAAGATTCCTGCATTGCAGGGGGTTGGACTAGATGACCCCCATGGTCCCTTCCAACACTACAGTTCTATGATTCTTAACCGTTGTGCACAGGTCCTGCTTTTGGGGCCCTGGCTTCTTTCCTCCTTGTCCCATTGTGTGTTGTGGTGTTGTTTTTTCAGACCGTAATCCTGCTGGTAGAGACTGCCTTGTTTTGATTGCCTTTGAGCTGCTCCGGCAGCCTTTTGGCAGAAGGTAAAGGGACCCCTGACCATTAGGTCCAGTCGCGGACGACTCTGGGGTTGCGGCGCTCATCTCGCTTTACTGACCGAGGGAGCTGGCGTACAGCTTCTGGGTCATGTGGCCAGCATGACTAAGCCGCTTCTGGCGAACCAGAGCAGCGCACGGAAACGCCGTTTACCTTCCCGCCAAAGCGGTACCTATTTATCTACTTGCACTGGTGTGCTTTTGAACTGCTAGGTTGGCAGGAGCCGGGACCGAGCAACGGGAGCTCACCCCGTCGCGGGGATTCGAACCGCCGACCTTCTGATCGGCAAGCCCTAGGCTCTGTGGTTTAACCCACAGCACCACCCACATCCCCTTTTTGGCAGAAGAGCAGGGTACAAATGCTCTAAGGAATCATCATTGTCACCATCTGGCTGGCCAATGTGAGAACAGGATGCTGGACTAAATAAGCCACTGGCTGGAACCATTAGGGGGCGCTTCCATAACCTCCAATTGTCCCTATTTTCAAGGGATAGACCCAGAATTACGAAAGCCATCCCGGTTTCTGATTTGATGCAGGAATGTGCCTGTTTCCCCCACCAGTGCCAAGCTCAGGGCGGAGGAAGAGCCAGCGCTTGTCTCAAGCGATGGTGACTGTGGCTGTGGGGGCTGTGAGGGAGAATTCCATGGCCTCTCTGTGGCCGCCACTGCCGGCCTCCTCCCTTGGGCAGCTCATAGTGGCTGCTGGAGAGCAGGCGAGGAAGAGGACAGGCTGCTGCCTGATGTGCTGGCTCTGAGGGGAAGGCAGAGGGCAGGGCTGGGTTGGAAAAAAGGGGGGGCAGAGCAGGATGCAAGCAGTCTTGATTTAAAAATAAAAATGCTTTGTGCGTCCGCATCTAATCTTTCCCCTTTTCCAAAAGAGCTAGTGTGGTGTAGTGGTTAAGAGCGGTAGACTCGTAATCTGGTGAACAGGGTTCGATTCCCCGCTCCTCCACATGCAGTTGCTGGGTGACCTTGGGCCAGTCACACTTCTTTGAAGTCTCTCAGCCCCACTCACCTCACAGAGTGTTTGTTGTGGGGGAGGAAGGGAAAGGAGAATGTTAGCCGCTTTGAGACTCCTTAGGGCAGTGATAAAGCGGGATATCAAATCCAAACTCCTCTTCTTCAAAATTAATTTATTTGTGTGTTTTTCTTCTTGTAAATCTACCAGAGAATAAAATAAAATCTGGATTCATGTTTTGTTTTTTCAGGACAGTGGAGGGCATGTGTGCTGTGTCCCATAGGTGTGGTGGCACTTGTCCTTCTTCGGACAGGAAATGCTCTGTGGGGTGGGGGTGGGGGGCCCAAAATTGGGGGGCTGAGGAGGGTCAGTTGGGGGGAGTGAGACATGTCCTTATTTTCACCTGACGAATACTGGAGGGTATGTATGAGCTTCTTAATGCTCTGAGAGCCTGGATGTGAGAACGATGGCAAGGGCCTTCAAACAGCTACTGTCTAGAAACACCTAAGTGGTTGAGCTGCAGCAAGGGCCCAGAATGGACAAAGCCACAAAGATGACCTGGAAGCACGAGGCAGATAGAAAAAGGGTCCATTGTTGTGGAGAACAATCTCTGGAGAGGGGCAGAGTTAGGTTAAGTGGAAATATGGCTGTGATCCAGCAACATAGAAAGCGCTGCAGGTAAATTCAGGCCAGGGAGATGAACACTGCAATCCCAGGCAGGGCCCGGGCCTGAAAAGAGGTGGGTGGGCGCTTTCTTTTTTCTTTTTCTAGAAAGCAAATTCTTCTCCCTCCTCCTCCACTTTTCAAGAGCCCTCATTTCTCGGCTGCTCAGCATTGGACTCGCCGTTCTGCGGTGGTGGAGCCGGGCATCTGGTCATATTAGTTGCCCAGCGAAGCCCAGGACTGTGATGATGGGAAGACACTCGCCCGCTAATGAGCACAGCGAGACTCATTAGGAGCGATGTGATTCCCAGACAGCTTTGCCTGCCTCCAGCTTAAGAGAGTTCACCGCTGTGACCCGGAACGGGGAAAAGGCAGGCGAAAGGGCACACCGAGGCAGGCAAACAGAAACTCTTTAAGAGCAATGAAAGCGGTCTGAGCATCACACACACACACACACACACACACACACACACACACACGGCAGCCCAAGGCTTCTCTTTTCTGGGCAGAGACACTTCCTCCACTTCTAAACTGCTGTGCTCCTTACCATATTACCTGCCTTCATCCTTAGCCTATGTTTTTTATTTATTTATTTATTTAATGGTGCAGCCCTTTATTAGCAACTAAAATAGAATATATTTGTTGTACAACATGGGTAGTAATTGACTATACTGGAGTTTTATTATATTCTGATACAGGATCTTTTATAAATGCATTTTTTATTAAAAAGCTTCCACCATCCTTAGCCTATGTGTGGAGGAGGAAGTGACAGCCTTGGCAGCAGCAGGGCCGGCTCATGGCATTTTGACACCCGAGACAAGCTACAAAATGGTGCGCCCTTCCCCAGCCAGGGAAGGAGAAGTGAGGAATAAGGGTGGAAAGAGACCAGCAGGGCTTCCTGTTCACCAAGACTCTGCTGTAGAGGCAGATACAGCCTTGCCACGGCCTTAGATGCCACCACAGGGTGGTGCAGTCCTTGGAGGCTGATCTGCTTCCCCTGTAGATCCTGTCACCTGACGCAGTCACCTCCCTTTGCCTCATGGGTGGGCTGGCCCTGAATGGCAGCATGGGGCATCCTCAGGCAGCCACTGGGATCCCAGTAAACCAATGTTTGCCCCAATGAGCACTGGACTGCTGGGTGCCTCCCTTTCGATTTCTCACAATGCTCCACTGCGAGTCACTTTGGATTGTTAACATGGTGCGCCATCCCCCCCCTTCACCCCCTGGAAGGAGTGCTGCCATTTAAATTTCCGACAATGCCCCAGACCAGGGATAGCTAACATGGTGCTCTCTAGACAACCCTATCTCCAATCGGCCCCAGCTACCCTGGCCAATGATGTTGAGGGTTGTAGTTCAGGAACACCTGGAGGAAATCCTGCTGGGTACCCTGCCCCAAAATGATGCTACATCAGGACATGGCAGGGTCTCAAAATGGTATGGCTGGCCACTGTGAGAGCAGCAGGCTCTTCTTATGTAACCTGGAGCTGGTGATTTGGATATATATTATTTCTTCTCCGGCCCCCTCATGCCTTGGAATGCAGTGTGCATCTGTCCAAATTGTTTTCATCATGCTGGGAGGCACGTCTTGGTCTTCCTCACTCAAAATCATGGGGGTGTCATGATGATAGCTGGACAGTATCAGCCAAGAGGGTGCAAAAGGGATCTCAAATGGAGACCACACCAATGGATGAGGTCATGGGCATGATCCAAAAGGCTCAGCCAGATGGGCTTCTTGGCCTGATCCTGACCAGGGAAACCACAGCCGTAGGTCAGGAATAACAGAGTCCAAGGCACGAGGACTGCATGGAGTGCTGGGTCCGTTGCTTTTACCTAGATTGCCACTCCAGCTTCTTGGGCAAGCGCGAGCAGAAAGTGCCGCAAACCCAGAATTTATGCCATTTTGTTGAACATTAAATTCCCCCCACTCCTGCAATTGTTTTAAAATATTTTTTCCGGTAGCTCCCAGTCGGAATGTTTTCCACGAGAAGAGAGTTTTGTACAGAATGACAGATGGGGGACGCGTAGAGGGACCCGGTGGAGTAATAAAAATGAGAGTGAAGGAGAGAAATGGAAGGGAAAGCAGGAACTAATGTGCAAGGCTCTCCGTCCTCAGCCGAAATGGGGGCTTAGCGCATTTGTTCAGGGACTGGAAACAGGCACAGCAGAAGACCAGGGCAGAGCAGGTGTGTGTGAGTATAGATGCTGCATAAAGATGTGAGAGCAGTGCATGTAGCATGTTATGGGGCAAGAACGTGGACAAGAGGAGCAAGAATCCAGGACTGGGACAGCAGTGGGGCAGAACGGCCACGGAGCATTAGGGATTGCAGGACGAGCCGGGCTATGGCTGCATCTCTCAGGCCCCAACATAACCGTGAAAATAAATCAGAGGGGTTGGGGAGGCATTTCCCCAAGGCCCTCAGAGAGGGAACGTGAGGAGGCCGATCTAGAGGACAGAATGGGATCCGGCAAAACAGAGATTCGAATCCGATTTTTGGCACAGATGCTTGTGCAGCCTTGGTTGGGGGCAAAGCACGCTGTTCCAGCCTCCATTTCTTATCTGTGAAATGGGAGCCTCCGCGCCTTCGCAGATGAGAGTGGCTTTGGCGTTTGGCTGAGCGACGGCAGTGAACCCCCATGGGGCTTTGCTGTCCCTGTCGGCTTCATATGTCTGTCCTCGCCCCCCACCCCTGCTTTTGCAGCAGAAAGACTGTGACGGCAAAAGCACCGAATTTGCTTGCTGCTGCTTTAAGCTCTGTCAGTAGCATCCCCGACACAGGAAAACAAGTTGGATCTCTTGCACGGGGTTCGCTCCAGAGGACATTGAGGCTGGGCAGCTTGCTGGGGTTCCAAGACTGGGAAATAATAGCCCCCACCCCACCCTGTTCCTCTCCACTTTTACTGGGCACCTGGCTAGAGATGGATGCAGTGGAGAAGAATTCCCAGTTTGTCTGCTTCAACTCTTGAAGGACTGGGGAGTTGGGCAGGCGAAGAGAGCTCACATCATTACCTCCACTTCTGAATACCAGTTGCTGAAAACCACAGGAGGGGAGGGGGCTGCGCGGCTCAGGCCCTGCTTTTAGGCCTGTCATGGGAGTCTGGCTAGCCTCTGGGAAAACAGGTTGCTGGACTCTATGAGCCCCTGGCCTGATCCAGGACAGTTCTCATGTTCTTTGCATTTGCAGAGCCAGAACCGCTTCCACAGCACGCACTCATGAACAAGGATACCACAACCACTGGTGTTAAAAGAATTAATCAGGGGGATTTATTGAAGTATCAAAGGTGGTTAAAAGGCAGACATAGATATTTACATATATATTAACTTTCGGGCGTGGGGGAAACAGTCTTGGGCTGCAGAGGAACAAGCCCCCCTGCATACTCCCGACCCCCAGTTATATATTAATTATTATATTTTCCATTCTTTTCATTTTTTTTTTAATCTCCCCTTCCGAGACACAAACAATATAAAATAAAAACCGCGAGCCAGAGACGGACACAGAATCACACGTCGGTTTCTTTTCTTCTGTTTTGTTCCCCAGACAAGAGACAGAGGGAAAGGGGGTGGGATGGAAATTCGAGGGAAAGCGAGGAGTGGGCATCTACCTGCACAAAATGAGGGACGTCGGCAAGGATGGAAGGAACCAAGAAGACCAGGAGTGGAGTGCGGGGCGGGGGAGAAGGGAGCAGGGAAGAGACGGGGTTCAGCACCCCCCTTTTGTGGTTCAACGCTCAATCATGGGGCTGGACCATGGGGTGAGGCGGCAACTGCCTCTGGAGCAGCCATTTCCACAGGGGATTCCTCCCATTGGCAGTCACCAGCATTGCACCCTGCAGCAGTGCACTGCAGCCACCTCTGGGGCATAGCAGCCGTTTTTTTAATGACCCTTTATCGCAGCTGTGTTTTGGGGAGGTTGAACCCATGAAAGCAACATCCAGACAGGTGCTGAGGGAGGGGTGCCTATTGCTGAGCCTCTCGTCCTGCTCTTCTTCGCCGATCCCAGCTGCTTCCGGGGAGGGAGGCTGATCGGAGAGGGAGGGAGGGAGGGGCAAGGGGGTTTGCGAGCGACACAGCGGTTTCTCTCTCGGGGTCTGGGGATGGGATGGCGTAACATCGTGGCCACCAGGCCCAAAGGCGAGGAGGAGGAGGAGGAGCTGAAACTGGCCACAGTCAAATCTGCATATGTTGGCAAATTCAGACGGATGCAAATTCTTTTCCAATGTCCTCCACTCTCTGCAGAAGCTGGGCTGTGGGCCAGGGGGCAACGCTTGGCTGTCAAGGACAAAGTGTGGGCTGTGGGGGGTCAATGCGCCGATGGGGCTCTGTAGTCCCATCGCCTGTCCCCAGCTGGGCAAATCACATAACAAGGACGACAGAGACAGACAGAGACACCCCCTTTCCTCTTCCCACCCTCCCTCTCCCTCCCCAAACTATCATGGCTTTGAAGGAAGAAAAAAAAAAAGAGTCCAACTTGCTTCATAAGGCCCCACACGGCTTGAGTGGCCCTGGGCTTAGCAGTGGGGGGAAAGGTGCGGCTGAGAGAGATATGGTGCCAGGCGCCCTGAAGAGAACTCAAGGCGACCCGGCGACTCCCAGCCTCACGCTCCTGTCATGCTGCACGCCAAACACTCCGACCCGGCGGCTCCCCTCCTCAGCGGCTGGGGGCAAAACACACCCGAGGGGGGTCCCAACTCACAGAATGGCTCTCTCCCCCCCCGGCCGCCTTCCCTGAACTTGAGAGTCTCCTCCAGGGCTGCTGGGAAAATCCTGGCGCTCCAGAGCAAAATATGTTAGCCCCATCTCCCTCCCCAGATATTTTGAAACTCAGTGCTAATATCGGAAAGAAAAGCAAACAAGCAAACCCAGAGCTAACGGGCCACAGTCCCTCCAAGGGGAAGGGCCCTTTGACACCGTGACCCACCCTCGCAGTCTCAGCAGCCCTGGATCTCTGGGTGTCCTCTCCCCCTCCCTCGCTGGGTGGCTTCTACGCTATTTACAAAGAGACTCAAGCCCTCCCCCAGGGCTTTGCCTGTCCCCAAAGAGAAAAGGTTTGCGGCTATCCCAGCCTCCTGCTCTTTTTTATGGAAGTGGGACCATGCACACGCACATGCTCTCTCTCTCTCTCTCTCTCTCTCTCACACACACACACACACACACACACATCCTCCCCAGAAGTAACAGGAAATAGCTCTGGTGCAGAGGGCATGGAGGGGGGAGGAGTCAGCCAATGGCAGGAGGCGGAGCTTCATAGCTGGGGGTGGGGCTAAAGTCCTCGGTTTCAAAAATAAAACCGAACAAGTGGTGGCCATGTGTGTGTCCCCCCCTTTTTTTACACAATGGATATTTTTTTAAGCATTTTTTTTTCTTTTTAATCCAACCCTTCTTTTCCCCTCCCTCCCCTCCCCCAGCAAGAGTGGCAGCTTTTCTATAAACGTCTCTCCCCCCCCTGCCTTCGGCGCTCCCCCTCCTCGGCCATTCTGCCCCCAGCGCTCAGCCCCCCTCCCCTTCCCCCTCCCCTCTCCCAGGCTCAGATGAAGAATTCCTCCTTGCGTTTATGGCCGTCGCCGCCGTTCAGAAAGGCCTCGCGGGCTTCTCCGTGCTCGTCCAGGCCGCTTGCCTCGTGCGTCAGGTAGGAGCCTGTAAAAAGAGGACGGGGGGGTGAGTTGAGGAGAAGACTGGGCACAAGCAATGGTAAGTGGGGCGCACAGGGCCCTGGAGGAGACTCAAGATCTTGCTAAGGCGACTCCATTCATAGAATCATAGATTTGGAAAGGTGTAGGAATGATCACTGGGTGCGGAGCCCACTCCCTGCCCACGGGCAGCCTCAGCTGCCTGCAGGCATGACCTTGGGGTGCAGAGCGCACTCTCCCTCACAGATAAAGCCACAGCTGTCTGAACATCTTCCCCTCTGTCTAACCTTTTGCGGTCTCAGTAGTCTGCGGTGTCCTATCTGTGACCTTTGTCTCTGAGCCCTTTGTCTCCTTCGTCATAAATTGTGCAAGGGGAAAATGACGCGGTGGAAACAGGGGCCAAAATAACTTTGTACCACCCCATGATCTCGGGACTGGACGATGTGTAAAGGTCACAGCCCAAAATGTATCTGCCTGGGTTTGCATATTGTGTCAATAAAAGGAGCCTCCACAGAGCTGGCCGGCAGCTTGCTTGCAGCTCACCTGTGCGCAGCTCGCCTGCATTATCAACTCCTGCCTCATGTCCTTCACTTCAGAAAGGACCCCAAGGGTCCCCCATTCCAATCCCCTGCCATGCAGGAATCACACCTCTAATTACATGTGTTGGTCCTCATCCCACAACTAGAGAACAGATCCTCTGTGATGGCCTGGGATTCCGATTCTGAGAGTGAACCGGAGGAATCCCAGCCGGCACAGGAGTCCCCGCCTCCAGGGCCGGCTGAACTGGGGCAAGGCCTAGATTCTGAGGAGCCTGCACCTGTGCCAGATCCTCAGGAGCAGGCACCAGGTGAAACCATTCTGGCCCCAGAGGTGCTTGAGGACTCAGTGTCTACAGGTGAGCCTTCCCCGGGGCCCAGTAACCCTTCGGCCTCTCCTGAACTGCAGAGGCTTAGGGCAGAGAGGCGAAGGGAACTGGTTTCTCCCAGGAGGAGTGCTCGCCTTAAGGCCAGGAGAGGCGGGGCTCCTGGGGGCCGGGACCGCCCCTGGCCTTAGAGAAGATAAAGGGCAGTCAGCCCGGTCCCAGGTTGCGGGAGCAACGTCGTCATTGAAGAGCTGTTTTGGCCAGCATCCAGTCCTGTTCCTCCAGTGTTCCTGTTCCCCGCCCGGCTACCTGCTTCTGATCTTCGAGTGTTCCTGTCCCCGCCCGGCTCCCTGTTTCGGACCTCACCTCGCACTTTGTGGACTATCTCCAGGCTAGTGACTTAGGACTGAACTTTGACTACGGTAACAGTAACCTTCCCCCCGGGACCAGCACATCCTCGCTTTGGCACTATTTCTGTTTGTATGAAAGCCACATTCATCACTCTCAGTTTGGAATGGCTTTGAAGACACATTGCCAGCTTATGCAAGTGCAATAGGACCTCACGGGTGTTTAGTCACAAATACGTCCCCACTGGACTTAACTTTCAGCAATAGGAAGAGGAATTTTCAAGGAATCTTTCAAGGAAGAGGAATTCTGGAAGGCAGAGAATATCAGGTTCTGCTCTCTAGCGAGTGTACAAGGGGGTGTGTGCAGCGGCAATCGGAGGAGAGCAGAACGTTCCCCCATCCGAACACATGCATCCCAAACTGGCCAGGTGGTTACACTGCAAGCTGGCGCCAGGGCTTGGTACCATCACTCACTGGCTGAGCCCCAAGATCTCACGTTCCTGATTGTTGCCATGGGCGGCTGGCTTGCCCTCTCCAACTAGCTGTGGGAACCGAAGGAGCAGATTTCTCTGCTTCTCGTTCTTCCTTTGGGGGCAGAGGTGCAGACTGGGGTCAGAGGGAGAAGGCAAGCAAGTGAGAGGCAACAAGGAGAGTGGGAACCCTTTGAGTGTCTTGCCCAAGAATTCCTCTCTGAAATCTGCAGCTGGCCATGAGTGGCTAGAAGAAAAATGCAGGTGGTGTACAGACATCCTGTACATTCTGCATCCTGTAGGTATTTGGTTTTTTTTTTTGAAATACTAAGCTTGGATCCATTTCTCCACAAACCACCTTTGATCCGAATTGAGAAAAAACCCCACCTCGCTGTGTTTTAAGCCGGCAATTGTGTACACAGCCGTAGCATTCTCCTCCCCACGTACAAAGAGGATTGGGAAAGACTGTGAGAGAGGCTGGTTTTAGGAGCCACAAAGTCCTTCCTACAGTGGCAGGAAGCCTCACTCCCAAGCCCTGCGGGGTCTCCCTGCTTTTATCATTTCAAGCTCCTCACTCCAACCCCAAAGGCTAGAAATATGCTTTTTGAATACACACAGAGAGAGACACACACACATGAGATGACTGTGCTGCAAGGCAGTTTCTCAGATCAGTGGTGAGAGATAGATGGAGCAACCCAGCTTTCCTTCTATAAATCAGCACTCGTGTCTCTTATCTGCCCAGCTGGCACCAGGGTTGCGACACTGACCTTTCTGCCGGATGGAGCACCACACCATGACTATAAGCACACAGATGACGAGGAAGACCAGGAGCGCCAGGATGCCCCCGACAATGGCATAGGGCACTGAGGTCTGGGCCTCCACAATGGCCCCGGGGTCTGCCAAAGACAGGGAAAGGTTAAGGTGTGAGAGTGGGTGGCTGGAGGCGGTGCCCTCCGCGAGCTTCATACCTTGGTATGGGCCGGGGCAGAGGACCCGAGCCTACCCTATTTCTGGCTGCCCTCCTGGCAGGGGGGAAGCAAACACCTCCATTGAGAGACACTGCCATATGAGCAAGGGTAAGGAACTGGTGGCCCACCAGCCCCAGCCAGGATGGTGATGGGACTGGCACTCCACCGACATCTGGAGGGCCACGGGTCCCCCACCCCTGGCATTAGGGGACAGCACCTAAGACCCTTAATCTGGACCAGGAAGAAAGGGTGTGGTTCCACAGATGTTAACCAATTAAGTTAATTTTATTTGAAAGTAGTATTGGAAAACTGCTACAATGACCTATATGGAAACTCAGCTAGGGGGATTCAAGGAAGTTGCTTAACAATGATAGGAAAATTGGGATATTAACAGTGAGGATAAATGTTTGTTTGTTTTCTGTTTTATATTGTAATGTTTTCTTATTTGTTTGTTATATATTTGGAAAATCAATAAAAAAATTGGAAAAAAAAGAAAGGGTGTGGTTTGGGGGGGGTCTGGTCATCAGAAACAACTAACTATAACTCTCACATGACTTAGTGCATCACCCGAACAAAGGGAAAAAAATATTTGGCAAGCAGAAAGGTTTCTCCCTGACAGGCTAACTTTCTATGTGCGGGGTTTTAAAAGCGTTCTGTCATGTGACCCCCCCGCCTCCCCCGGACCCCGAAACAGACTTTTAACTCCTCGCCCGCTGCATGTGAACATCAGGACAGCAGTGAACTCGGAGGCTCTGGGCTGAGCTTAGGAGAGGGGAGCTCTGGAGCAGCAGAGAACACGTGTTGCTTACCGTAAACCACCAGCACATACTGGTCCGACGAGCGGCCATGTTTGTTGGCCACCTGGCACAGGTAGGTTCCGTTATCCAGCATGCTGAGGCTGGGGATGGTCAGCACCTCTCCCTCCGTCAAGGCCCGCTCTGGCAACGAGTCGTTGGCTCGGCTCCACTTGATGTCCGTGGGGCTGAGGGCGGAAGTCAGGACAGCCGGCGTTAACCTTACCCCTCTCCTCCCAACGCCCGTCTCCGGTGGCCCCTGCGGGTCACAAGCGCCTCATCTCCCCCACATGAGCACACACACACCACTTTCCTTCCTTCCATCAAGGTTATTTGCAGCAAGCGCTGCCAGAGCCCGTGATGGATGGGACATGGAGCTGAGCGGCTGGATCAAGGGGCGCTCGAGTAATAACTCCGCTCGGGAATTGTATCCATCAGTCAGAGCGATATAGAAAGGCAAGGACAATTTGCCCCGCGTGTACAGGGAAGAGGTGCCACAGAGCAAGGATGGGGGTCTTATGAAGTGGGGGGGGCGGTTTTCAGCAGGTGCCGCCTTCGTTGTGTCACAGAAGAAGGAAAGCCTGCCCCAAATGCCCTCTGTTATGCCTACTGCTCAAAGGATGTGACCCCTCTCCAGTGTGGTGTAGTGGTTAAGAGTGGTGGACTCGTAATCTGGTGAACTGGGTTCGATTCCCCGCTCCTCCACAAGCAGCTGTTGGGTGACCTTGGGTGAAACTTCTCTGAAGTCTCTCAGCCCCACTCACCTCACAGAGTGTTTGTTGTGGGGGAGGAAGGGAAAGGAGAATGTTAGCCGCTTTGAGACTCCTTCGGGTAGTGATAAAGCGGGATATCAAATCCAAACTCTTCTTCTTTTCTTCCAGCTGCCCAATAGCAGGGCCTGAGGATGAGGGGCGGCTAACCTGATGCATCCCACCCCCCGCCCAACCCCCCAAGATATTACTGGACTACAAGCATGTTGCTGGGCCTGATGGAAGTGGACTCTGGAGAGTCAAAGCAGATTCTCCTGAAATAGACAGGCAGGAGTTTTTTAAATAAGAGCAGAAGAGGCTTCGGAGAAGCATCTATGCCCACTTCTTTTGCCTGTGGTCAAGTAGGTTTTGAAAATGGCCTGCAGCTAGGGCTGAGAAAGACTGGCTCTGCCTGAAACCCAGGAGATAGGACTGTCTGATAGGACAGGCAGTCTGGAGGCAGGTGGACCTGTCTGCCTCAGTCCAAGGCAACTTCCTGTGTTTCTATTCCAGAACCTGCCCTCCCCTGCTCACCCCCACCTCCAGCCTCTCCTCTAATTATGGCTTTCCCCATCCTGCGGAAGTACTCACCGCGGGTTGCCTTTGACGTCACAAGTCAGAACTAAAGTGTCTCCTTCCCGCATCACCCCCTGAGACGGATGGATCCTGGCTGTGGGAGCGACTGGGGTGGAAATAGAGAGAATAAACAGGAGGTCATGAATCAGCCCGTGCACAGAACAGTCACACTTCTCAAGCAAGGCCCGACAATTTGCAACCCTCGCCGTGGAGAGGAAACGCTTCCTTCAGACGTCAGAGCCATTAGAAGCCCGGAATTAAGGTTTTCGCTGGCATTGTGGCTGATATCAATACATGCATCCCTCCTCCTTGTCTTTTCCTTCTAAAAGAGCTGCCTTGCCATAGAAAGAAGGTTAGATTGCAAAGGAAGGCTGGAACAGTTTCCCTGGATTTTTGCATCACCCACAAAAACGAGCGATAGAAAACAGTATGCATAAAAATTAAGGAGATCTATATATCCAGTCTATATAAACAGAAACACCAAAATGACACTTATTACACTACAAGGAAATTGAACATGCAAGTAAATTGAGAGCCCACTGAAGAAAATGTGTTGGAAATTTCAGAAGAGATCTGAGTTCGCCCACCACACTACTGAACAGGGTTTCTGAACCAGGGTTTTTCTGCATTGCTTTTAAAAGGCACGTGGTTTAGGCTCAGGCCTGCATTGCACTGAGTTCTGGTCCACATGCCACATGGAGCCAACCAATGGTTTGGCATGGATGCGTGTGAGTGTGCAAGCTCTCAGAGAGGAGATTGCAGCCTCTTTGGTCCCCTCCTTGGGGTTTAAGCTGCTGCACTGAGCTAAGCCATGGCTTGCCTTAAGTGTGTAGTCCAAACTCAAGACGCATGGTTCAGCTCCCAAGGGCAAACCTTGGTTGAGGTTGTGGTGTGTGGAGGGCGAGAGCTAAACCACAAACCTGCAGAGAGCAGACCAGGGAGGAGCAAAGCAGCCATGACCTCCTCTGTCAGCACCTGCACACTCCACATTCACTAGCAGTGTCTGCCGATGTAGAGCAGGTTATTTTCACTTATTGGATTTTCCACAGCAAGGGGAAATCCGTTTTGAATGTAAAAATAAATAAAGGTATGGGCTGGCGCTTAGATGACGATGACATTGGAAGATTGCTGAGAAAGAAATGTAGGGTCATCAACAGCACTGATTTCACAATGAAGTGGCCAGGTTGCTTGCTCACTGGGGCAAGATGGCTTGAGCATATTACACCAGCCTTGTACTGGCTGCCAAATAGTTTCTGGGCCCAATTCAAAGTGCTGGTTTTGATCAATAAAACCTTAAGCGGCTCAGGACAGCAATACCTCAAGGACCGCCTCTCCTCATATGAACCGGCCTGTGACCAACATCTCAGGCCTTTCTTCATGTGCGCCCTCCATGGTAGCTCTGGAGGGAGACGACAGGACTTTTCTGTGGTGACTCCCTGCTTTCCCCAGGAAGGCTCACCTGGTGCTTTCATTGCATATCTTTAGGCGCCAGGCAAAAACATTCCTCTTCTCCCAGGCCTAGGGCTAATCAAGCAATCTATGGCCTTTTAAGCTGGCTGGAGTGGAGACATTATTGTCTTGCTTGTTATGACGTTGTGGGCTTTTTTGGTGTTTTTATACTGTAAGCTGTCCCTGTATCCTCGGATGAAGGGTGGTATAAAAATTCAATAAATAAGCCATTAAATTCCCTTCTGGAAGCCCCCTACTCTCTTGCCCTGGGCATTCATTCCTCCAAGAGAAGTAAAAGGTAAAGGACCACTGGACAGTTATGTCCAGTCAAAGATGACTATGGGGTTGCGGCGCTTAGCTCGCTTTCAGGCTGAGGGAGCCGGCGTTTGTCCACAGACAGCTTTCCAGGTCATGTGGCTGGCATGACTAAACCGCTTCTGGCGCAATGAAACACTGTGATAGAAACCAGAGCACACGGAAACGCCGTTTACCTTCCCGCCGCAGCGGTACCTATTTATCTACTTGCACTGGTGTGCTTTCGAATTGCTAGGTTGGCAAGAGCTGGGGCAGAGCAACGGGAGCTCACCCCATTGCGGGGATTCGAACCGCCAACCTTCTGATCGGCAGGCCCAAGAGGCCCAGTGGTTTAGAGCCAGAGGCCCGCAGCTCCGTAACCTCTGCCCACCCTGCCCAAAGGGGGCCCAGCTGGGCCCAGAATGCACTGCAGCCCTGCCACTTGATGCCAACCCTGCCTTTGCCCTCTTCCCCCGCCAGCAAGGCCCCTGCGGTCACTTACACTGTACATCTAGCACGTACTGCGTCTCCTTCCGCTGCCCCCGCAGCGTGGGGTGGGTGGCCTCGCACGTCACGACGCTGCCGTGGTCCCTGCGCTCCACCCGGAAGCGCACCACGTTGGTGATGCTGAACACTTTCCCGTTCTCCTGCTTGCTGCCTATTCCTGGGGGGGAGAAACAAAGAACATGTGCACCGGCCCCGCTGGTCAACCCCGCCGAGCGCCTGCAAACGTCCCTTTAAAGCTGAGTTAAGGCGTCACGCCTTGCCGCGGGGCTCTTTTCTCTTTTTCTAATTTTTAAATTACATACAATTAAAATGCAACCGCCGTGCTCGGGAGGGGTAGGAGCGCATAACATTACTCCTACTTGCCTCCAATGCAAGCACAGAGAACTTGTTCCCGGCAGCCAAGAAGCGCTGGGAGAGACCCAGAAGCAGCCTACTTACGCGTCTAAAAGGAGCCCCAAAAGAAACATCTGCCTTTAAGATGCCAAAAAGCCCTTCTATTTTAAGTATTTTCTGGGCAGGCAGGGGGAAGAGTAGGAGTAGCTGCTAATAAACTCAGCTCATGTATATGCTGCAGTTAAAGAGACATATGGATGCAGCCTTAGCCTCAGGCGTTTGGAGATGACAAACTTTATTGGGGAGACACTCCCTAAAACCGATCCCAAGCTGGAAAAGAGGCAGCACCTTCTAGAGGTTCATTAACTGGATATCCCACTACTAAGCTAACTCATGTCCCCAACGACAGATCAGTCTACTTCCAGTTCCTACCAGGCTCACATGTGTACATCCTGTTCCACTACTGTATTTTTTTTTTAAAGTGCATAAAATAATATTTAAATATGTATTTCACCTCAGTGCACACGTTTCCAAATTTATTTCACCCTAAATTATTTGTTTCGCCCTAAGATGTGCATTTTTGATGGTTATTATTATTATTATTGCTTCACCCAAGTAGGAGAAAAATCTAAAGGAAAACTATGCCCCGTTCCGCACATTCCACTTGGGAAGGTCAGCTGGCATGGGAATTCACAGCTCCGGAGCTTTGGGGCCAAAGCAAACTCCTACAGGAAGCTAAGTCCCTGGTTTCCTCCCTCCTTCCCGCACCTTTCAGCTCTTTCCGGTCCCGGTCCCGGTACCAGCGCAGCGTGGCAGCAGGGCGTGACCTGGGGACGCTGCAGGTGAGCTCCACTTCTCCTCCTTCCACGGCCTGTTCCTTGATCTCCACCAAGGGGTTGTCAGGGGGCACTGTAAAGAACAGCAGTTGGGTTATGGGGCAGGCAGTGGGGTTGTCTCCAACATAGCACCAGATCCCAACACAGCATTACCTCCACAGGCACCCAAATCAGTCTCAGATCTGGTAAACCCAACCAGAGAAGGAGTGGGGAACTTGTGGTTCTTCAAATGTTTTATTAAATTTATATCTCATGCATCTATAATAGCATACAACTAAAACAGGCATGTCCAAGAGGTAGACAGAGATCTACTGGTAGATCAGTGGACGTCTGTGGTAGATCACTGGTAGATCACTGGCTCCCCCCAAAGAAGCCCAGAAACTTTGGGGGTAGATCACTGCCAGTTTTTAACTCTGTGAGTAGATCGCAGTCTCTTGGAAGTTGGCCACCCCTGAACTAAAATATCTCAAAACCATCTTTTTAAAACTGGCAAGACCTTCAAAAAAGAAATCCCACTTAAAATTTTATTTAGGAAACCCAATAACCCACACTCTCATAGCTAATAATTCCAGCGCTTCCAGGAACAGACCTTTCAGCCACCCAATGCCTGAGACAGATGCACCTCACTAGGGAGAGCATGCCACAAATGGGGAGCCACCACTGAGAAGGCCCTGTCACTGGGTAAGCAGGTAACCCCCAGTGGCAGCTTCCACCAGCCCCAGCCAGTGTGGCCAGTGGTCAGAGAAGACGGAACATCATCTGGAAGGCCGCCAGTTCCCCACCACTGAACTAGGGGGTCCAACGGCAAGGGTGGTGAGCTCTTCAGGTGGGCCTCTGTGACTGTTCCACGATTCCTCAAGATCACCAGTACAAATGCATCCTGGGAAATTCCACTTTCAGGTCAAAAACAAAACAAAAGCTGCTAGGCCTTAAATTAGGGTAGAAAAAAATAACACCTCAGAAGCGAGTGAACAGAATATCAGAGAGTCAGGAAATGGGATTTTGTTGCTCTGCGTTGCTCTTCGTTGTCACAGACACCCCCCCCCCTGCCCAGCCCCAGTTGCAAAATTAGAATTATGGAAAAGAAGCAGACATTTGCATAATTTCCTAAGAATACCTGATTTAGCTTCTGTTAGTGCAGAATGTGGAGGCTTCCCCACCCCTTCCTTTGGGTAAATTATACAGCATACTGATTCGGAGCATGATCATACGAGTTGTCAATGCTTGGCCTTAAAAGAAGCATCTGAATGTCTAGTGATTGTGTGGGAGGTTAGGTAGGCGCTTGAAATTACAGGCTGGGGAATGCAGAAGGTCTCTGCATGCAGGAGGAGGTCTCAGTTAAGGTTGCAGGAAGCCTCCTTTCTGAAAGCCTAGGGAGACTGAGCGAGGCGGACCAGCGATCTGACTCGACGAGGCAGCTTTCTGTCTCCCTCTCCATCTCTGCCACATCCACACCACACCATATATTTATGGCTTCCTCTAAAGAATCCTGGGGACTTTAGCTTATCGTGCACAGAGCTGCAATTCCAGAGACCTGAACAAATGAAATTTCCCAGGATTCTTTGGGGGAAGTCAAACTTAGCTCAGTGCAAGTCCTGGGAGCTTGTGACCAGACCTCACAAGCAGGGGTGTTTGTGAGGGTGTTTAAGGGGGAGGCCCAGAGTTCTGTCTCTTGGTGGGCAAAGGGCCAGAGATATGGAGGGCAAGGGAGCTGCTGCAGTGACCTACAGTGACACCTGTGCCCTGTTTGTCATTCTGCCAGAGAACAAGCAGAAGGACACTTGCAGCAAGTGCAAGCTGGTTGTCTTGCTGGAAGAGAAGGCGCAGCAACCTGAGGCCCGCCTAGCCACACCTCAAGCGACAGGACAACATACAGAGTTACTTGATAAGAGAAGAGAGGAGACTGAGAGGAGATAGGATAGCCATTTTAAATATCTTAAGGGCTGTCACATGGAAGGGGGAGCGTGCTTGTTTTCTCCTTCTCCGGCGGGTAGGACTCGAACCAATGGCTTCGAGTTGTAAGAAAGGAGATTCCGACTAAACATTCGGCAAAACTTTCTCACAGTAAGAGCTGTTTGACAGTGGAATGGTCTCCCTCGGGAGGCTGTGGACTCTCCTTCCTTGGAGGCTTTTAAACAGAGGTTAGATGGCCATCTGTCATGTATGATCTGGTTGAGATTCCAGCATTGCAGGGGGTTGGACTAGATGACCCTTGGGGTCCCTTCCAATGCTTTTCTATGAAAGCTGTGTGTGAGAGAGATTATTATAATTACCAGGGCTTTTTTTCAGCCAGAACTCTCTGGAACAGAGTTCCGGGACCCTTTTTCCTCAAAAAATATTTTTTTAAAAAATCCGAAATTTTGGATTTCTTTAAAAATATGTTTTGATTGCTTTATCCTTGCTGCCTTGGCTCCTTTGGAAGGTTGGGGATATAAATAAATTTTGCACAAGACTTGTGTTGGCCTTAATTCATCATAACACCACAAGGTAAGAATGGACTGACCTTCTTGCTAACCTGCTCCCACCTTCCAGCATCCTGGCCAAAGGTCACAAAGGTACCAGGGCTGGATGAAAAACTATTTGGACACCTGCCACATCTTTCAATTCCACTAACTTTTTAGTTGGATTTAACAAGCTGAATATATACGCAAGAGGTGCTTTCTGAGGCTTCTGTTGTTCCACGTAGACCTAGAGTGGCTCCATCCGCCCTTAGCCATCTCCTCCGCCAACACTTCTGGCAATGAGCCCAGTCGAAGGTTAGACTAGAGGATCACCCCATTTCATTCCAGTTCCATGATTCTCTGAGAACTGTGCTTGTGGGTTTTGTTAGTATTTTTTTTTTTTAAAAAAAATCTTAATTGGCTTTAATGTATCAGTGATGTGTTTTGATTATTGCAGAAGACCCAGAGGATCTGGGTGGACCGAAGAGGGTGCTTTAGGAATAATAACAACTATTATTATTATTCATGGATATGGTACTGTAACTCCTCTTTCTTCCAGTTTATGTTGCAATCCCGAAATAGGGCGGCGGCAGCTGTGGCAAAGAAGGCAGAGGTGGTGGCAGCGGGAAAGCGGCACGTACCCAGCACGGTGAGGATGGCGATCTGGTGGTGCGTGTCTTCTGTGTAGAGCTGGCAGAAGTAGCCGCCCTCATCTTCCAGGCGGGCATTGGAGAGCACGATGCGGACTTGCTTCTGGGTGAACTCCACCAGCTGGAACCGCTCATCCTTCAGGGCTGTCAGGAGGGTGAGGAAAAGGTGTCTCATGTTATGAACCAGTGAAATGAGAAGAGGGTCATCAGGGTGTGATGCTGTACGGTTTTCAATTGTATTTCCATTGCTTCTTTTATTTCTTATGTTTTATTTCGTGCGGCAACTTGCATTCCATAGAATTCAAATACATAAGAAGCAACAAAAATACAATCTTGGGGAGGGGGTTTCTCTCAAGTACAAGGGACTGTCTCTATTTGAGACAAGATGCCAGGTGGCACGGAGGTGCAGTTCATGGCTTCTCTAAGTGAGGATCACTCAGCCCAGGCCGGCCCCACCATTAGGCAAAATGCCACAGATCCCTCGGGCAGGAAGATTTAGGGCTGCTACCGAAAGCTGCAGAAGTGTCTAGGGCTGGACGATATCTGGCTTTCAACATAGTGATATGTCACCAGTGAGACATCATGATATACAGATATATCACAATGTCTGAAATAAGGATGGAGCTACGTAGAGGCAATGGCTGGCTTCGCGGTTTTTCCCATATTGGGATTTTTGCTGGTGCCTGATCTTGTGGTTCGCTGCCCCCTGCAGGAGGCAGGGGAGAGCTGGGCTGGCAGAGTTAACAGGGGCTGCAGGAATCGAGAGAATAATTGGCTGGCTTCACGGTATTTCCCACGTTGTGATTTTTGCACAATACACCCACACCTACACTATATAATCACAATATATTGACAGGTCAATAATTCTGAAAGCGATATCATGATATGGACTTCAAACCTGTTTTGGACAATATATTGATATATCGCCCAGCCCTAGTGTGTAGTAGGATGCACTTAGCATAGGGAGGTTGCCGTCTGGACTTTCCTCCTCAGTTACCAAGCTATCTTGGGTCAGCCCTGGACTCTGACCGGGTTGTTCTTAAGTTCAGGGTGTAACCAATCAATTCCCCACTGCCCAGGTCAGATTGGCTAGTGACCCAAAGGAAGAACATAGTTTGCGTGCTTGCTTCCCCATGAGGCATCTGGCTTGGCTAACCTGCCTCGATCCATGTGCTCTGCAAGCACCTCTAATATACTTGTTCTCTTCTTGCAGCAGGTTGCACTGTAGTGGGCTGACCTGTAGGGGGTGCTGGTGCTGGTCCAGATGGCAGGCCTGGGATTGAGTGGGTGGCATTTCTCGTCCAGCTCTATCTCAATGGGTCCTCTACCTTTTCAGCCCAGCCTACAACCCCACCATTCCCGAAGCCCCATTCTTACCCCGCGTGCCGTTGAAGAAGAGCGTCTGGCGGGATGGGTTTTGGATCACCACTATGGAGCCATCGTACTGGTGCAGCTTGCAGTTGATCTCGGCCTGGCCACCCTCTGCCACGGTCACATTCTCAGCTTGGACCTCCTGAGCTCTGGCTAGTGCAAGGAGAGAAAGAAAAAATGGGTTACCATGACGTTCACGGGAGGCGAGTGGGGCTTTAATGTGAGCAGGGATTCACCTGGGCTGAGTATCAGCACCCAAGCCCCTCTTTGCATACCAGTGAAGAATAAACTCATGCATAAAGATAAAGGGACCCCTGACCATTAGGTCCAATCGTGGCAGACTCTGGGGTTGCGGCGCTCATCTCGCTTTATTGGCCGAGGGAGCAGGCGTACAGCTTCCGGGTCATGTGGCCAGCATGACTAAGCCGCTTCTGGCGAACCAAAGCAGCGCACGGAAACGCCATTTACCTTCCCGCCAGAGTGGTACCTATTTATCTACTTGCACTTTGACGTGCTTTCAAACTGCTAGGTTGGCAGGAAAACTCATGCATAAGTAGTCAAAATTATAAACATTGACAGAGGATGTTGGAGCTGCCACATGAACATATTCCACCTCGCCATATTTCTGTGCTACTGAGCAAAGGAGTGATCCTGAGCATGTACGGAGAGCCCTTGTCACAATTCGTTTCTTATGTCAGAGATGAGTGAGTGGGCAGGGTTTGGGGGCAAGCCTGGGACTGTGGCTTCCAGGCTGGATTTAGAAGTTCAGCCCTGGGGAGGTCAAAGTCTTTATATCCAGTGTGGGGATTCATTGAACCATATAACCGTAGAGTTGGAAGGGACCCTGAGGGTCATGCAGTCCAACCCCCTACAATGCAGGAAATCTCTGCTACAACTGCCATTAGCCCCTGGAAGCATGGCCAATGGACAGGGTGATGGGAGCTGAAGCTCAGCAACATCTGGAGGGACAGTGGTTCCCTACACCTGCTTTATATGGGGAAACATAATCACATGAGTGGGCCACACCCTCACATGCCACCAGGGAAATAATAATAATAAATAATAATAATAATAATAATAATAATAATTTATTATTTATACCCCACCCATCTGGCTGGGACCTCCAGCCACTCTGGGCGGCTTCCAACAAAACACTAAAATACAATAACCTATTAAACATTAAAAGCTTCCCTAAACAGGGCTGCCCTTAGATGTCTTCTAAATGTTTGGTAGTTATTTTTCTCTTTGACATCTGGTGGGAGGGCATTCCACGGGGCAGGTGCCACTACCGAAAAGGCCCTCTGCCTGGTTCCCTGTAACTTGGCTTCTCGAAGTGAGGGATCCGCCAGAAGGCCCTCGGCAATGGACCTCAGTGTCCGGGCAGAACGATGGAGGTGGAGACGCTCCTTCAGGTATACTGGGCTGAGGCCGTTTAGGGCTTTTAAGGTCAGCACCAACACTTTGAATTGTGCTCGGAAACGTACTGGGAGCCAGTGTAGGTCTTTCAAGACCAGTGTTATATGGTCTTATAAAAGGACACAAGGGGCACAGAGGTGTCTTGCTGTAGGAATTGTGCAATATTACGCAAAAGGCCTGAGGCAGAAGAGTTGACCGATTGCTTCAAATCAAATATATAACCTTCCTCCCTTCTTACTTTTCCAGCTGCTGGCTGTGGCAATCTTTACTCCTTGGCTCAGCATAGTTTCCCTTTCTCTCTCCTGATCCTCTCCTCCAACCCATGTTTATCTGTCCTGCTCTCTCTTCCAACGTTAGCCCTCTGCTTAAAAAAAATTATGACCTTCTCTCACATAAACGCAACCTGGTCAATGGCAGCCGAAAACTCCTATCTGTGCAACCTCTTTGTGACATCAGAGCATCTCCGCCAGTCTTGAGGCTTCACCACAACCACTAAGAACCTCTAGTCAGTGCATTAAAATGTGCCCCCCTTCACGTCTACTCTTGTATCATTGGACTTTTAAAAATATAATCAACTCAATATTATGTAATCTAGCATGTGCGGGTACGGGAGGGAGGACACTGCCTTGAACAAACTGCAACCGTTTGCAGCAAAGTGTGCTGATTGGCTTGCTTACTTGAGTCATCTGGAGCAACTACAGTGGTACCTCGCAAGACGAATGCCTCGCAAGACGAAAAACTCGCAAGATGAAAGAGTTTTTCGTTTTTTGAGTTGCTTCGCAAGACGAATTTCCCTATGGGCTTGCTTCGCAAGACGAAAACGTCTTGCGAGTTTGTTTCCTTTTTCTTAAAACCATTAATACCCGTTAAAACCGTGATTCGCAAGACGAAAAATTCGCAAGACGAAAAAACTCACAGAACGAATTAATTTCGTCTTGCGAGGCACCACTGTACTTTTCTGGCTTATATAGAACAGGGTTGAGGAAGCTCAGGCCTGGAGCCAGATGTGTCTCCCCAGGCCTCACAATCTGGCCTGTGAAACTCTTCCCGAGCCACAGCCCTTACTAGCCTTGCTTCACAGCCTGAGAGTTTTTGCCTGACTGGAACATGCCATTGAGCGCTGACCATAGCCTCTTGTTTTCCTGGACGGAGGGTAGAGAGAAGGCTGTGCGAGTGTGCACGGAAAGTAGCCAAGTGCACAAAGATAAAATTGACATTTGTTGCTCCTTCGAAGGTTGAGGGCCTGGACTGAAAAATATCCCCCAATGATCTAGACTGTGGACCAGAGGACAGTAAGTCAATGGCCTGTGAGAAGAGACCCCTACCAAGCAGGTGAGGCGGAAATAAATGGCTTCTTGTCCCCTGCAACTCTTCTGATGCTCAACCAACAGCCCTTTGTCTAATCAGAAGCAAAAAACAACACACGACACCCCTGCAAGAGACAAGCCAATTATTCTACAGAGTCATAAACTATGGGATATTGTGGTAATGGAAAAGGCAATAAAACAAAATGAAGATAGCAGAGGGGCTACTATGGGAGGGGGAAAACCTTTTAGGAACATTGGCTTTCAGGGCGTGTGAAGCAGAGGAAGATGGCAAGGGCTAGGAAATACAACCATACATCATGTGTACGTTTTTTTGTGATTGCCTCCTCCCAAGAGAAGCAGAGCCTCATCCAGGGCAACACTGTCTCCTTGCTTTTGCCTGGTTACGTACAGGTCTCCTAAGTCACCTTTCCAGCCCAGAGGTGCTCAAGGCAAAGGACAAAAGGCTCAAGATAGGGGTGCTTTACACGCGGGCGCGAAATCCAAGTGCCTGGGGTCAGTATCGTGTCTTTCCGGCAGCTCCTCGAAACACCATGTTAAATGAATGCTAAACAGGGAGAGCCAAACGCTAATAGATGTAATAAGATTCAGAGATTTATAAGTATTATCCGTGCCACGGAAACGCCAGGAGCTGCATAAGACACCGCCACGTACAGCCCCGCACAATGCAAGCTTTACATAAATTGAGCTTTACATTCAACACTTCTCCAAACGCATTAGATAATTTGCTCTCTTCCCTCTTTCCGAAACGAAGGAGTTATAAAGGGTGGTGAGGCGAGGCCTTCCAATGGAGGAAGGCCTGTCCAGAGATCACCCTGACCTAGCAGCTTGGGCCCACCAGTCTCCCCCTGACGGGAGGCCCCCTGACAAAGGTTCTGGCCAAGCGCTCGACGTTCTGATCCAGGACACTCTCTGAGGACCTCATTCCCTTCTGGACATCCTTCCAGAGGGGCCATGTGCCGTGGGTGGGTCAGGCCAGAGACAAAGGTGGATACAGTGGCATAGCATGGGTTGCCAGTGCCTAGGGCTGCATGGAGGGAGGGAGAGAAAAAGAAGGAGTACGCATGCACATTCAATGGCGTCCACATCACCCAGGAGATCACAGCAACAGAGATAAGAAAAAAAGAGTCATTCCATTGCCTGGTGAGGCCACTTCCTGGAAGCACACAGCCGTATTGAGGCAGCACCAGGTGTTGAAATTTTGTGCCCCACACTACACCACTGAGTGGGTAGGGCAATGAAATGCAGACCCATTCTGCAGCCGGCTAGTTTCTACACATACTGATGCACTCCTCTCTGTCCTCCATCCCGTCAAGCACGACATGTGATCCCCCTAGACAGGCCCAAACAACCAAGGAGGGCATGAAGCAAGATCCCTGAAGGATGGGGCCTGGAGGGAGCCTGAGGGCCAGATAGAGAAACCCGGAGGGACACATTTGGCCCCTGGGGCTGAGGTTGCCAACCCCTTTTTCTAACAGAAGTGCTGCTCCTGTGCACCCTCCACGCCCTTCGTTGCAGACTGTGACCACCATCCTGCAGGAACGGAAGACTCTGAATGTCACCACTGCTACTCTGGGCAGCCATCTCAGGCAATAGATCTTGTGCTCCAAGGTATGGCAGCAGAGTAGATAGATGGGTCCAACCCATCAGGAATGACCCGCTGGGAAATTCTCCTGCACAAGCTGCACTGGGATGAATGGAAGCTG